>NW_027043060.1:0-300000 GCF_036013475.1 Columba livia
CTTTCTTACTTCTTTCTTACTTCTTTCTTCATTCCTTCTTACTTCTTTCTTACTTCTTTCTTACTTCTTGCTTACTTCTTTCTTACTTCTTTCTTACTTCTTTCTTACTTCTTTCTTACTTCTATCTTACTTCTTTCTTCATTCCTTCTTACTTCTTTCTTACTTCTTTCTTACTTCTTTCATACTTCTTTGTTCTTTCTTTCTTTCTTCTTACTTTCTTCTTTCTTACTTCTTTCTTACTTCTTTCTTACTTCTTTCTAACTTCTTTTTTCCTCTTTCTTACTTCTCTCTTACTTCTTTCTTACTTCTTTCTTACTTCTTTCTTTCTTACTTCTTTCTTACTTCTTTCTTACTTCTTTCTTACTTCTTTCTTACTTCTTTCTTACTTCTTTCTTACTTCTTTATTACTTCTTTCTGATTCTTTCTTACTTCTTTCTTACTTCTTTCTTACTTCTTTCTTACTTCTTTCTTACTTCTTTCTTACTTCTTTCTTCATTCCTTCTTACTTCTTTCTTACTTCTTTCTTACTTCTTTCTTACTTCTTTCTTTCTTCTTTCTTCTTTCTTTCTTACTTCTTTCTTACTTCTTTCTTACTTCCTTCTTACTTCTTTCTTTCTTCTTTCTTACTTCTTTCTTAATTCTCTCTTACTTCTTTCTTACTTCTTTCTTACTTCTTTCTTACATCTTTCTTACTTCTTTGTTCTTTCTTTCATTCTTCTTACTTTCTTCTTTCTTACTTCTTTCTTACTTCTTTCTTCATTCCTTCTTACTTCTTTTTTACTTCATTCTTACTTCTTTCTTACTTCTTTCTTACTTCTTTCTTACTTCTTTCTTACTTCTTTATTCTTTCTTTCTTTCTTCTTTCTTACTTCTTTCTTTCTTACTTCTTTATTACTTCTTTCTAACCTCTTTCTTACTTCTTTCTTACTTCTTTCTAACTTCTTTTTTTTCTTTCTTACTTCTTTCTTACTTCATTCTTACTTCTTTCTTACTTCTTTCTTTCTTCTTTCTTACTTCTTTCTTACTTCTTTCTTACTTCTTTCTTCTTTCTTTCTTACTTCTTTCTTACTTCTTTCTTACTTCTTTCTTACTTCTTTCTTACTTCTTTATTCTTTCTTTCTTTCTTCTTTCTTACTTCTTTCTTTCTTACTTCTTTATTACTTCTTTCTAACCTCTTTCTTACTTCTTTCTTACTTCTTTCTAACTTCTTTTTTCTTCTTTCTTACTTCTTTCTTACTTCTTTCTAACTTATTTTTTCTTCTTTCTTACTTCTTTCTTACTTCTTTCTTACTCCTTTCTTACTTCTTTCTTTCTTCTTTCTTACTTCTTTCTTACTTATTTCTTACTTCTTTCTTCTTTCTTTCTTACTTCTTTCTTACCTCTTTCTTACTTCTTTCTTACTTCTTTCTTACTTCTTCCTTCAATCCTTCTTACTTCTTTCTTACTTCTTTCTTACTTCTTTCTTACATCTTTCATACTTCTTTGTTCTTTCTTTCTTTCTTCTTACTTTCTTCTTTCTTACTTCTTTCTTACTTCTTTCTTACTTTTTTCTAACTTCATTTTTCTTCTTTCTTACTTCTTTCTTCTTTCTTACTTATTTCTTACTTCTTTCTTACTTCTTTCTTACTTCTTTCTAACTTCTTTCTTACTTCTTTCTTACTTCTTTCTTACTTCTTTCTTACTTCTTTCTTTCTTACTTCTTTCATACTTCTTTCTTTCTTCTTTCTTACTTCTTTCTTACTTCTTTCATACTTCTTTCTTACTTCTTTCTAACCTCTTTTTTCTTCTTTCTTACTTCTTTCTTACTTCTTTCTTACTTCTTTCTTCTTTCTTTCTTACTTCTTTCTTACTTCTTTCTTCTTTCTTACGTCTTTCTTACTTCTTGCTTACTTCTTTCTTTCTTCTTTCTTACTTCTTTCTTTCTTCTTTCTTACTTCTTTCTTACTTCTTTCTTCATTCCTTCTTACTTCTTTCTTACTTCTTTCTTACTTCTTTCTTACTTCTTTCTTACTCCTTTCTTACTTCTTTCTTCTTTCTTTCTTTCTTCTTTCTAACTTCTTTCATACTTCTTTCTTACTTCTTTCTTACTTAGTTCTTACTTCTTTCTTACTTCTTTCTTACTTCTTTCTTACTTCTTTCTTCATTCCTTCTTACTTCTTTCTTACTTCTTTATTCTTTCTTTCTTTCTTCTGTCTTACTTTTTTCTTTCTTACTTCTTTCTTACTTCTGTATTACTTCTTTCTAACCTCTTTCTAACTTCTTTCTTACTTCTTTCTTACTTCTTTCTTACTTTTTTCTTACTTCTTTCTTTCTTACTTCTTTCTTAGTTCTTTCTTCTTTCTTTCTTTCTTCTTTCTTTCTTCTTTCTTACTTCTTTCTTACTTCTTTCTTACTTCTTTCTAACTTCTTTTTTCTTCTTTCTTACTTCTTTCTTACTTCTTTCTTACTTCTTTCTTACTTCTTTCTTTCTTACTCCTTTCTTACTTCTTTCTTACTTCTTTCTTTCTTCTTTCTTACTTCTTTCATACTTCTTTCTTACTTCTTTCTTTCTTCTTTCTTCTTTCTTACTTCTTTGTTACTACTTTCTTCTTTCTTTCTTACTTCTTTCTTACTTCTTTCTTACTTCTTTCTTACTTCTTTCTTACTTCTTTCTTACTTCTTTCTTACTTCTTTCTTACTTCTTTCTTACTTCTTTCTTACTTCTATCTTACTTCTTTCTTCATTCCTTCTTACTTCTTTCTTACTTCTTTCTTACTTCTTTCTTACTTCTTTCATACTTCTTTTTTCTTTCTTTCTTTCTTCTTACTTTCTTCTTTCTTACTTCTTTCTTACTTCTTTCTTACTTCTTTCTAACTTCTTTTTTCATCTTTCTTACTTCTTTCTTACTTCTTTCTTACTTCTTTCTTTCTTACTTCTTTCTTACTTCTTTCTTACTTCTTTCTTACTTATTTCTTACTTCTTTCTTACTTCTTTCTTACTTCTTTCTTACTTCTTTATTACTTCTTTCTGATTCTTTCTTACCTCTTTCTTACTTCTTTCTTACTTCTTTCTTACTTCTTTCTTACACTTTCTTCATTCCTTCTTACTTCTTTCTTACTTCTTTCTTTCTTTCTTCTTTCTTACTTCTCTCTTACTTCTTTCTTACTTCTTTCTTACTTCTTTCTTACATCTTTCTTACTTCTTTGTTCTTTCTTTCTTTCTTCTTACTTTCTTCTTTCTTACTTCTTTCTTACTTCTTTCTTTCTTACTTCTTTATTACTTCTTTCTAACCTCTTTCTTACTTCTTTCTTACTTCTTTCTAACTTCTTTTTTCTTCTTTCTTACTTCTTTCTTACTTTTTTCTAACTTCTTTTTTCTTCTTTCTTACTTCTTTCTTACTTCTTTCTTACTTCTTTCTTACTTCTTTCTTTCTTCTTTCTTACTTCTTTCTTACTTCTTTCTTCTTTCTTACTTCTTTCTTCATTCCTTCTTACTTCTTTCTTACTTCTTTCTTACTTCTTTCTTACTTCTTTCTTACTTCTTGGTTCTTTCTTTCTTTCTTCTTACTATCTTCTTTCTTACTTCTTTCTTACTTCTTTCTTACTTCTTTCTAACTTCATTTTTCTTCTTTCTTACTTCTTTCTTCTTTCTTACTTCTTTCTTACTTCTTTCTTTCTTACTTCTTTCTTACTTCTTTCTTTATTACTTCTTTCTTACTTCTTTCATACTTCTTTCTTTCTTCTTTCTTACTTCTTTCTTCATTCCTTCTTACTTCTTTCTTTCTTCTTTCTTACTTCTTTCTTACTTCTTTCTTCTTTCTTTCTTACTTTTTTCTTACTTCTTTCTTACTTCTTTCTTACTTCTTTCTTACTTCTTTCTTTCTTCTTTCTTACTTCTTTCTTTCTTCTTTCTTACTTCTTTCTTACTTCTTCCTTTCTTACTTCTTTCTTACTTCTTTCTTACTTATTTCTTACTTCTTTCTAACTTCTTTCTAACTTCTTTCTTACTTCTTTCTTACTTCTTTCTAACTTCTTTCTTACTCTTTCTTACTTCTTTCTTTCTTGCTTCTTTCTTACTTCTTTCATACTTCTTTCTTTCTTCTTCCTTACTTCTTTCTTCTTTCTTTCTTACATCTTTCTTACTTCTTTCTTACTTCTTCCTTACTTCTTTCTTACTTCTTTCTTCATTCCTTCTTACTTCTTTCAAACTTCTTTCTTACTGCTTTCTTACTTCTTTCATACTTCTTTGTTCTTTCTTTCTTTCTTCCTACTTTCTTCTTTCTTACTTCTTTCTTACTTCTTTCTTCATTCCTTCTTACTTCTTTCTTACTTCTTTCTTACTCCTTTCTTACTTCTTTCTTACTTCTTTCTTACTTCTTTCTTCATTCCTTCTTACTTCTTTCAAACTTCTTTCTTACTTCTTTCTTACTTCTTTCTTACTTCTTTCTTTCTTCTTTCTTACTTCTTTCTTTCTTCTTTGATACTTCTTTCTTAGTTCTTTCTTCTTTCTTTCTTACTACTTTCTTAATTCTTTCTTACTTCTTTCTTACTTCTTTCTTCTTTCTTACTTATTTATTCATTCCTTCTTACTTCTTTCTTACTTCTTTCTTACTTCTTGCTTACTTCTTTCTTTCTTCTTCTTTCTTTCTTACTTCTTTCTTACTTCTTCCTTACTTCCTTCTTACTTCTTTCTTTCTTCTTTCTTACTTCTTTCATACTTCTTTCTTACTTCTTTCATTCTTCTTTCTTACTTCTTTCTTACTTCTTTCTTACTTCTTTGTTCTTTCTTTCTTTCTTACTTACTTCTTTCTTACTTCTTTCTTACTTATTTCTTACTTCTTTATTCATTCCTTCTTACTTCTTCCTTACTTCTTTCTTACTTCTTGCTTACTTCTTTCTTTCTTCTTCTTTCTTTCTTACTTCTTTCTTACTTCTTCCTTACTTCCTTCTTACTTCTTTCTTTCTTCTTTCTTACTTCTTTCTTACTTCTTTCTTACTTCTTTCTTTCTTCTTTCTTACTTCTTTCATACTTCTTTCTTACTTCTTTCTTTCTTCTTTCTTACTTCTTTCTTTCTTCTTTCTTTCTTCTTTCTTCTTTCTTTCTTACTTCTTTCTTACTTCTTTCTTACTTCTTTGTTCTTTCTTTCTTTCTTACTTTCTTCATTCTTACTTCTTTCTTATTTCTTTATTCTTTCTTTCTTTCTTCATTCTTACTTCTTTCTTTCTTACTTCTTTATTACTTCATATTACTTCTTTCTAACCTCTTTCTTACTTATTTCTTACTTCTTTCTAACTTCTTTTTTCTTCTTTCTTCCTTCTTTCTTACTTCTTTCTTACTTTTTTCTTACTTCCTTCTTTCTTACTTCTTTCTTACTTCTTTCTTCTTTCTTTCTTTCTTCTTTCTTTCTTCTTTCTTACTTCTTTCTTACTTCTTTCTTACTTCTTTCTAACTTCTTTTTTCTTCTTTCTTACTTCTTTCTTAATTCTTTCTTACTTCTTTCTAACTTCTTTTTTCTTCTTTCTTACTTCTTTCTTACTTCTTTCTTACTTCTTTCTTACTTCTTTCTTTCTTACTTCTTTCTTACTTCTTTCTTACTTCTTTCTTTCTTATTTCTTACTTCTTTCTTACTTCTTTCTTACTTCTTTCTTACTTCTTTCTAACTTCTTTCTTACTTTTTTCTTACTTCTTTCTTACTTCTTTCTTACTTCTTTCTTTCTTACTTCTTTCTTACTTCTTTCTTACTTCTTTCTTTATTACTTCTTTCTTACTTCTTTCATACTTCTTTCTTTCTTCTTTCTTACTTCTTTCTTCATTCCTACTTACTTCTTTCTTTCTTCTTTCTTACTTCTTTCTTACTTCTTTCTTCTTTCTTTCTTACTTTTTTCTTACTTCTTTCTTACTTCTTTCTTACTTCTTTCTTTCTTCTTTCTTACTTCTTTCTTTCTTCTTTCTTACTTCTTTCTTACTTCTTCCTTTCTTACTTCTTTCTTACTTCTTTCTTACTTCTTTCTTACTTATTTCTTACTTCTTTCTAACTTCTTTCTTACTTCTTTCTTACTTCTTTCTAACTTCTTTCTTACTTCTTTCTTACTTCTTTCTTTCTTGCTTCATTCTTACTTCTTTCATACTTCTTTCTTTCTTCTTCCTTACTTCTTTCTTCTTTCTTTCTTACATCTTTCTTACTTCTTTCTTACTTCTTCCTTACTTCTTTCTTACTTCTTTCTTCATTCCTTCTTACTTCTTTCTTCCTTCTTTCTTACTGCTTTCTTACTTCTTTCATACTTCTTTGTTCTTTCTTTCTTTCTTCCTACTTTCTTCTTTCTTACTTCTTTCTTACTTCTTTCTTCATTCCTTCTTACTTCTTTCTTACTTCTTTCTTACTCCTTTCTTACTTCTTTCTTACTTCTTTCTTACTTCTTTCTTCATTCCTTCTTACTTCTTTCAAACTTCTTTCTTACTTCTTTCTTACTTCTTTCTTACTTCTTTCTTCTTTCTTACTTCTTTCTTTCTTCTTTGATACTTCTTTCTTAGTTCTTTCTTCTTTCTTTCTTACTACTTTCTTAATTCTTTCTTACTTCTTTCTTACTTCTTTCTTTCTTCTTTCTTACTTCTTTCTTTCTTCTTCTTTCTTTCTTACTTCTTTCTTACTTCTTCCTTACTTCCTTCTTACTTCTTTCTTTCTTCTTTCTTACTTCTTTCATACTTCTTTCTTACTTCTTTCATTCTTCTTTCTTACTTCTTTCTTACTTCTTTCTTACTTCTTTGTTCTTTCTTTCTTTCTTACTTACTTCTTTCTTACTTCTTTCTTACTTATTTCTTACTTCTTTATTCATTCCTTCTTACTTCTTCCTTACTTCTTTCTTACTTCTTGCTTACTTCTTTCTTTCTTCTTCTTTCTTTCTTACTTCTTTCTTACTTCTTCCTTACTTCCTTCTTACTTCTTTCTTTCTTCTTTCTTACTTCTTTCTTACTTCTTTCTTACTTCTTTCTTTCTTCTTTCTTACTTCTTTCATACTTCTTTCTTACTTCTTTCTTTCTTCTTTCTTACTTCTTTCTTTCTTCTTTCTTTCTTCTTTCTTCTTTCTTTCTTACTTCTTTCTTACTTCTTTGTTCTTTCTTTCTTTCTTACTTTCTTCATTCTTACTTCTTTCTTATTTCTTTATTCTTTCTTTCTTTCTTCATTCTTACTTCTTTCTTTCTTACTTCTTTATTACTTCATATTACTTCTTTCTAACCTCTTTCTTACTTATTTCTTACTTCTTTCTAACTTCTTTTTTCTTCTTTCTTCCTTCTTTCTTACTTCTTTCTTACTTTTTTCTTACTTCCTTCTTTCTTACTTCTTTCTTACTTCTTTCTTCTTTCTTTCTTTCTTCTTTCTTTCTTCTTTCTTACTTCTTTCTTACTTCTTTCTTACTTCTTTCTAACTTCTTTTTTCTTCTTTCTTACTTCTTTCTTAATTCTTTCTTACTTCTTTCTAACTTCTTTTTTCTTCTTTCTTACTTCTTTCTTACTTCTTTCTTACTTCTTTCTTACTTCTTTCTTTCTTACTTCTTTCTTACTTCTTTCTTACTTCTTTCTTTCTTATTTCTTACTTCTTTCTTACTTCTTTCTTACTTCTTTCTTACTTCTTTCTAACTTCTTTCTTACTTTTTTCTTACTTCTTTCTTACTTCTTTCTTACTTCTTTCTTTCTTACTTCTTTCTTACTTCTTTCATACTTCTTTCTTTCTTCTTTCTTACTTCTTTCTTCTTTCTTCTTTCTTTCTTACTTCTTTCTTACTTCTTTCTTACTTCTTTCTTACTTCTTTCTTTCTTCTTACTTCTTTCTTTCTTATTTCTTACGTCTTTCTTACTTCTTTCTTTCTTACTTCTTTCTTACTTCTTTCTTACTTCTTTCTTACATATTTCTTACTTCTTTCTAACTTCTTTCTTACTTCTTTCTTCTCTCTTTCTTGCTTCTTTCTTACTTCTTTCATACTTCTTTCTTTCTTCTTCCTTACTTCTTTCTTCTTTCTTTCTTACATCTTTCTTACTTCTTTCTTACTTCTTTCTTACTTCTTTCTTCATTCCTTCTTACTTCTTTCTTACTTCTTTCTTGCTCCTTTCTTACTTCTTTCTTACTTCTTTCTTACTTCTTTCTTCATTCCTTCTTACTTCTTTCAAACTTCTTTCTTACTTCTTTCTTACTTCTTTCTTACTTCTTTCTTACTTCTTTCTTTCTTACTTATTTCTTCCTTCTTTATTACTTCTTTCTAACTTCTTTTTTGTTCTTTCTTACTTCTTTCTTACTTCTTTCTTACTTCTTTCTTACTTCTTTCTTCTTTCTTTCTTACTTCCTTCTTACTTCTTTCTTTCTTCTTTCTTACTTCTTTATTTCTTCTTTCTTACTTCTTTCTTTCTTCTTTCTTACTTCTTTCTTACTTCTTTCTTTCTTCTTTCTTACTTCTTTCTTTCTTCTTTCTTACTTCTTTCTTACTTCTTTCTTCTTTATTTCTTACTACTTTCTTACTTCTTTCTTACTTCTTTCTTACTTCTTTCTTCTTTCTTACTTATTTATTCTTTCCTTCTTACTTCTTTCTTACTTCTTTCTTACTTCTTGCTTACTTCTTTCTTTCTTCTTCTTTCTTTCTTACTTCTTTCTTACTTCTTCCTTACTTCCTTCTTACTTCTTTCTTTCTTCTTTCTTACTTCTTTCATACTTCTTTCTTACTTCTTTCATTCTTCTTTCTTACTTCTTTCTTACTTCTTTCTTACTTCTTTCTTACTTATTTCTTCTTTCTTTCTTACTTCTTTCTTACTTCTTTCTTACTTCTTTCTTACTTCTTTCTTACTTCTTTCTTACTTCTTTCTTTCTTCTTTCTTACTTCTTTCTTACTTCTTTATTACTTCTTTCTAACTTCTTTTTTCTTCTTTCTTACTTCTTTCTTACTTCTTTCTTACTTCTTCCTTACTTCTTTCTTCTTTCTTTCTTACTTCCTTCTTCTTTCTTTCTTCTTTCTTACTTCTTTCTTTCTTCTTTCTTACTTCTTTCTTTCTTCTTTCTTACTTCTTTCTTACTTCTTTCTTTCTTACTTCTTCCTTACTTCTTTCTTACTTCTTTCTAACTTCTGTCTTAATTCTTTCTTACTTCTTTCTTTCTTACTTCTTTCTTACTTCTTTCATACTTCTTTCTTTCTTCTTCCTTACTTCTTTCTTCTTTCTTTATTACTTCTTTCTTACTTATTTCTTACTTCTTTCTTACTTCTTTCTTCATTCCTTCTTACTTCTTTCTTACTTCTTTCTTACTTGTTTCTTACTTCTTTCTTATTTCTTTCTTACTTCTTTCTTCATTCGTTCTTACTTCTTTCAAACTTCTTTCTTACTTCTTTCTTACTTCTTTCTTACTTCCTTCGTACTTACTTCTTTCTTACTTCTTTATTACTTTTTTCTAACTTCTTTTTTCTTCTTTCTTACTTCTTTCTTACTTCTTTCTTACTTCTTTCTTCTTTCTTTCTTACTTCTTTCTTACTTCTTTCTTTCTTCTTTCTTACTTCTTTCTTTCTTCTTTCTGACTTCTTTCTTTCTTCTTTCTTACTTCTTTCTTACTTCTTTCTTCATTCTTTCTTACTTCTTTCTAACTTCTTTCTTACTTCTTTCTTTCTTCTTACTTTCTTCTTTCTTACTTCTTTCTAACCTATTTTTTCTTCTTTCTTACTTCTTTCTTACTTCTTTCTTACTTCTTTCTTACTTCTTTCTTCTTTCTTTCTTACTTCTTTCTTAATTCTTTCTTACTTCTTTCTAACTTCTTTCTTACTTCTTTCTTACTTCTTGCTTACTTCTTTCTTACTTCTTTCTTACGTCTTTCTTACTTCTTTCTTACTTCTTTGTTCTTTCTTTCTTTCTTACTTTCTTCTTTCTTACTTCTTTCTTACTTCTTTCTTCATTCCTTCTTACTTCAATCTTACTTCTTTCTTACTTCTTTCTTACTTCTTTCTTACTTCTTTATTCTTTCTTTCTTTCTTCATTCTTACTTCTTTCTTTCTTACTTCTTTATTACTTCTTTATTACTTCTTTCTAACCTCTTTCTTACTTCTTTCTTACTTCTTTCTAATTTCTTTTTTCTTCTTTCTTACTTCTTTCTTACTTCTTTCTTACTTTTTTCTTACTTCTTTCTTTCTTACTTCTTTCTTAGTTCTTTCTTCTTTCTTTCTTTCTTCTTTCTTTCTTCTTTCTTACTTCTTTCTTACTTCTTTCTTACTTCTTTCTAACTTCTTTTTTCTTCTTTCTTACTTCTTTCTTACTTCTTTCTTACTTCTTTCTTCTTTCTTTCTTTCTTCTTTCTTTCTTCTTTCTTACTTCTTTCTTACTTCTTTCTTACTTCTTTCTAACTTCTTTTTTCTTCTTTCTTACTTCTTTCTTACTTCTTTCTTACTTCTTTCTTACTTCTTTCTTTCTTACTTCTTTCTTACTTCTTTCTTACTTCATTCTTACTTCTTTCTTACTTCTTTCTTTCTTCTTTCTTACTTCTTTCATACTTCTTTCTTACTTCTTTCTTTCTTCTTTCTTCTTTCTTACTTCTTTGTTACTACTTTCTTCTTTCTTTCTTACTTCTTTCTTACTTCTTTCTTACTTCTTTCTTACTTCTTTCTTACTTCTTTCTTACTTCTTTCTTACTTCTTTCTTACTTCTTTCTTACTTCTATCTTACTTCTTTCTTCATTCCTTCTTACTTCTTTCTTACTTCTTTCTTACTTCTTTCATACTTCTTTGTTCTTTCTTTCTTTCTTCTTACTTTCTTCTTTCTTACTTCTTTCTTACTTCTTTCTTACTTCTTTCTAACTTCTTTTTTCATCTTTCTTACTTCTTTCTTACTCCTTTCTTACTTCTTTCTTTCTTACTTCTTTCTTACTTCTTTCTTACTTCTTTCTTACTTATTTCTTACTCCTTTCTTACTTCTTTCTTACTTCTTTATTACTTCTTTATTACTTCTTTCTGATTCTTTCTTACCTCTTTCTTACTTCTTTCTTACTTCTTTCTTACTTCTTTCTTACTTCTTTCTTACACTTTCTTCATTCCTTCTTACTTCTTTCTTACTTCTTTCTTTCTTACTTCTTTCTTAATTCTTTCTTACTTCTTTCTTTCTTCTTTCTTCTTTCTTTCTTACTTCTTTCTTACTTCTTTCTTACTTCCTTCTTACTTCTTTCTTTCTTCTTTCTTACTTCTTTCATACTTCTTTCTTACTTCTTTCTTACTTCTTTCTTCCTTACTTCTTTCTTACTTCTTTCTTACTTCTTTCTTACTTCTCTCTTACTTCTTTCTTACTTCTTTCTTACTTCTTTCTTACATCTTTCTTACTTCTTTGTTCTTTCTTTCTTTCTTCTTACTTTCTTCTTTCTTACTTCTTTCTTACTTCTTTCTTCATTCCTTCTTACTTCTTTCTTACTTCATTCTTACTTCTTTCTTACTTCTTTCTTACTTCTTTCTTACTTCTTTCTTACTTCTTTCTTACTTCTTTCTTACTTCTTTCTTACTTCTTTATTCTTTCTTTCTTTCTTCTTTCTTACTTCTTTCTTTCTTACTTCTTTATTACTTCCTTCTAACCTCTTTCTTACTTCTTTCTTACTTCTTTCAAACTTCTTTTTTCTTCTTTCTTACTTCTTTCTTACTTCTTTCTAACTTCTTTTTTCTTCTTTCTTACTTCTTTCTTACTTCTTTCTTACTTCTTTCTTACTTCTTTCTTTCTTCTTTCTTACTTCTTTCTTACTTCGTTCTTACTTCTTTCTTCTTTCTTTCTTACTTCTTTCTTACTTCTTTCTTACTTCTTTCTTACTTCTTTCTTACTTCTTTCTTCATTCCTTCTTATTTCTTTCTTACTTCTTTCTTACTTCTTTCTTACTTCTTTCTTACTTCTTTGTTCTTTCTTTCTTTCTTCTTACTTTCTTCTTTCTTACTTCTTTCTTACTTCTTTCTAACTTCATTTTTCTTCTTTCTTACTTCTTTCTTCTTTCTTACTTCTTTCTTACTTCTTTCTTTCTTACTTCTTTCTTTCTTCTTTCTTACTTCTTTCTTACTTATTTCTTACTTCTTTCTTACTTCTTTCTTACTTCTTTCTAACTTCTTTCTTACTTCTTTCTTACTTCTTTCTTACTTCTTTCTTACTTCTTTCTTTCTTACTTCTTTCTTACTTCTTTCATACTTCTTTCTTTCTTCTTTCTTACTTCTTTCTTCATTCCTTCTTACTTCTTTCTTTCTTCTTTCTTACTTCTTCCTTACTTCTTTCTTCTTTCTTTCTTACTTCTTTCTTACTTCTTTCTTACTTCTTTCTTACTTCTTTCTTTCTTCTTTCTTACTTCTTTCTTTCTTCTTTCTTACTTCTTTCTTACTTCTTTCTTTCTTACTTCTTTCTTCTTTCTTACTTATTTCTTACTTCTTTCTAACTTCTTTCTTACTTCTTTCTTACTTCTTTCTAACTTCTTTCTTACTTCTTTCTTACTTCTTTCTTTCTTGCTTCTTTCTTACTTCTTTCATACTTCTTTCTTTCTTCTTCCTTACTTCTTTCTTCTTTCTTTCTTACATCTTTCTTACTTCTTTCTTACTTCTTCCTTACTTCTTTCTTACTTCTTTCTTCATTCCTTCTTACTTCTTTCTTACTTCTTTCTTACTCCTTTCTTACTTCTTTCTTACTTCTTTCTTACTTCTTTCTTACTTCTTTCTTCATTCCTTCTTACTTCTTTCAAACTTCTTTCTTACTTCTTTCTTACTTCTTTCTTCTTTCTTTCTTCTTTCTTACTTCTTTCTTTCTTCTTTCTTACTTCTTTCTTACTTCTTTCTTCTTTCTTTCTTACTACTTTCTTACTTCTTTCTTACTTCTTTCTTACTTCTTTCTTCTTTCTTACTTATTTATTCATTCCTTCTTACTTCTTTCTTACTTCTTTCTTACTTCTTGCTTACTTCTTGCTTACTTCTTTCTTACTTCTTTCTTACTTCTTTCTTACTTCTATCTTACTTCTTTCTTCATTCCTTCTTACTTCTTTCTTACTTCTTTCTTACTTCTTTCATACTTCTTTGTTCTTTCTTTCTTTCTTCTTACTTTCTTCTTTCTTACTTCTTTCTTACTTCTTTCTTACTTCTTTCTAACTTCTTTTTTCCTCTTTCTTACTTCTTTCTTACTTCTTTCTTACTTCTTTCTTTCTTACTTCTTTCTTACTTCTTTCTTACTTCTTTCTTACTTCTTTCTTACTTCTTTCTTACTTCTTTCTTACTTCTTTCTTACTTCTTTATTACTTCTTTCTGATTCTTTCTTACTTCTTTCTTACTTCTTTCTTTCTTCTTTCTTACTTCTTCCTTACTTCTTTCTTCTTTCTTTCTTACTTCTTTCTTACTTCTTTCTTACTTCTTTCTTACTTCTTTCTTTCTTCTTTCTTACTTCTTTCTTTCTTCTTTCTTACTTCTTTCTTACTTCTTTCTTTCTTACTTCTTTCTTCTTTCTTACTTATTTCTTACTTCTTTCTAACTTCTTTCTTACTTCTTTCTTACTTCTTTCTAACTTCTTTCTTACTTCTTTCTTACTTCTTTCTTTCTTGCTTCTTTCTTACTTCTTTCATACTTCTTTCTTTCTTCTTCCTTACTTCTTTCTTCTTTCTTTCTTACATCTTTCTTACTTCTTTCTTAATTCTTCCTTACTTCTTTCTTACTTCTTTCTTCATTCCTTCTTACTTCTTTCTTACTTCTTTCTTACTCCTTTCTTACTTCTTTCTTACTTCTTTCTTACTTCTTTCTTCATTCCTTCTTACTTCTTTCAAACTTCTTTCTTACTTCTTTCTTACTTCTTTCTTCTTTCTTTCTTCTTTCTTACTTCTTTCTTTCTTCTTTCTTACTTCTTTCTTACTTCTTTCTTCTTTCTTTCTTACTACTTTCTTACTTCTTTCTTACTTCTTTCTTACTTCTTTCTTCTTTCTTACTTATTTATTCATTCCTTCTTACTTCTTTCTTACTTCTTTCTTACTTCTTGCTTACTTCTTGCTTACTTCTTTCTTACTTCTTTCTTACTTCTTTCTTACTTCTATCTTACTTCTTTCTTCATTCCTTCTTACTTCTTTCTTACTTCTTTCTTACTTCTTTCATACTTCTTTGTTCTTTCTTTCTTTCTTCTTACTTTCTTCTTTCTTACTTCTTTCTTACTTCTTTCTTACTTCTTTCTAACTTCTTTTTTCCTCTTTCTTACTTCTTTCTTACTTCTTTCTTACTTCTTTCTTTCTTACTTCTTTCTTACTTCTTTCTTACTTCTTTCTTACTTCTTTCTTACTTCTTTCTTACTTCTTTCTTACTTCTTTCTTACTTCTTTATTACTTCTTTCTGATTCTTTCTTACTTCTTTCTTACTTCTTTCTTACTTCTTTCTTACTTCTTTCTTACTTCTTTCTTCATTCCTTCTTACTTCTTTCTTACTTCTTTCTTTCTTACTTCTTTCTTACTTCTTTCTTACTTCTTTCTTCTTTCTTCTTTCTTTCTTACTTCTTTCTTACTTCTTTCTTACTTCCTTCTTACTTCTTTCTTTCTTCTTTCTTACTTCCTTCATACTTCTTTCTTACTTCTTTCTTACTTCTTTCTTCCTTACTTCTTTCTTACTTCTTTCTTACTTCTTTCTTACTTCTCTCTTACTTCTTTCTTACTTCTTTCTTACTTCTTTCTTACATCTTTCTTACTTCTTTGTTCTTTCTTTCTTTCTTCTTACTTTCTTCTTTCTTACTTCTTTCTTACTTCTTTCTTCATTCCTTCTTACTTCTTTTTTACTTCATTCTTACTTCTTTCTTACTTCTTTCTTACTTCTTTCTTACTTCTTTCTTACTTCTTTATTCTTTCTTTCTTTCTTCTTTCTTACTTCTTTCTTTCTTACTTCTTTATTACTTCTTTATTACTTCTTTCTAACCTCTTTCTTACTTCTTTCTTACTTCTTTCTAACTTCTTTTTTCTTCTTTCTTACTTCTTTCTTACTTCTTCCTAACTTCTCTTTTTTCTTTCTTACTTCTTTCTTACTTCTTTCTTACTTCTTTCTTACTTCTTTCTTTCTTCTTTCTTACTTCTTTCTTACTTCTTTCTTACTTCTTTCTTCTTTCTTTCTTACTTCTTTCTTACTTCTTTCTTACTTCTTTCTTACTTCTTTCTTACTTCTTTATTCTTTCTTTCTTTCTTCTTTCTTACTTCTTTCTTTCTTACTTCTTTATTACTTCTTTATTACTTCTTTCTAACCTCTTTCTTACTTCTTTCTTACTTCTTTCTAACTTCTTTTTTCTTCTTTCTTACTTCTTTCTTACTTCTTTCTAACTTCTTTTTTCTTCTTTCTTACTTCTTTCTTACTTCTTTCTTACTCCTTTCTTACTTCTTTCTTTCTTCTTTCTTACTTCTTTCTTACTTCTTTCTTACTTCTTTCTTACTTCTTTCTTACTTCTTTCTTACTTCTTTCTTACTTCTTTCTTACTTCTTTCTTACTTCTTTCTTCATTCCTTCTTACTTCTTTCTTACTTCTTTCTTACTTCTTTCTTACTTCTTTCATACTTCTTTGTTCTTTCTTTCTTTCTTCTTACTTTCTTCTTTCTCACTTCTTTCTTACTTCTTTCTTACTTTTTTCTAACTTCATTTTTCTTCTTTCTTACTTCTTTCTTCTTTCTTACTTATTTCTTACTTCTTACTTACTTCTTTCTTACTTCTTTCTAACTTCTTTCTTACTTCTTTCTTACTTCTTTCTTACTTCTTTCTTTCTTACTTCTTTCTTACTTCTTTCATACTTCTTTCTTTCTTCTTTCTTACTTCTTTCTTCATTCCTTCTTACTTCTTTCTTTCTTCTTTCTTACTTCTTCCTTACTTCTTTCTTCTTTCTTTCTTACTTCTTTCTTACTTCTTTCTTACTTCTTTCTTACTTCTTTCTTTCTTCTTTCTTACTTCTTTCTTTCTTCTTTCTTACTTCTTTCTTACTTCTTTCTTTCTTACTTCTTTCTTCTTTCTTACTTATTTCTTACTTCTTTCTAACTTCTTTCTTACTTCTTTCTTACTTCTTTCTAACTTCTTTCTTACTTCTTTCTTACTTCTTTCTTTCTTGCTTCTTTCTTACTTCTTTCATACTTCTTTCTTTCTTCTTCCTTACTTCTTTCTTCTTTCTTTCTTACATCTTTCTTACTTCTTTCTTACTTCTTCCTTACTTCTTTCTTACTTCTTTCTTCATTCCTTCTTACTTCTTTCTTACTTCTTTCTTACTCCTTTCTTACTTCTTTCTTACTTCTTTCTTACTTCTTTCTTCATTCCTTCTTACTTCTTTCAAACTTCTTTCTTACTTCTTTCTTACTTCTTTCTTCTTTCTTTCTTCTTTCTTACTTCTTTCTTTCTTCTTTCTTACTTCTTTCTTACTTCTTTCTTCTTTCTTTCTTACTACTTTCTTACTTCTTTCTTACTTCTTTCTTACTTCTTTCTTCTTTCTTACTTATTTATTCATTCCTTCTTACTTCTTTCTTACTTCTTTCTTACTTCTTGCTTACTTCTTGCTTACTTCTTTCTTACTTCTTTCTTACTTCTTTCTTACTTCTATCTTACTTCTTTCTTCATTCCTTCTTACTTCTTTCTTACTTCTTTCTTACTTCTTTCATACTTCTTTGTTCTTTCTTTCTTTCTTCTTACTTTCTTCTTTCTTACTTCTTTCTTACTTCTTTCTTACTTCTTTCTAACTTCTTTTTTCCTCTTTCTTACTTCTTTCTTACTTCTTTCTTACTTCTTTCTTTCTTACTTCTTTCTTACTTCTTTCTTACTTCTTTCTTACTTATTTCTTACTTCTTTCTTACTTCTTTCTTACTTCTTTCTTACTTCTTTATTACTTCTTTCTGATTCTTTCTTACTTCTTTCTTACTTCTTTCTTACTTCTTTCTTACTTCTTTCTTACTTCTTTCTTCATTCCTTCTTACTTCTTTCTTCTTTCTTTCTTACTTCTTTCTTACTTCTTTCTTACTTCTTTCTTCTTTCTTCTTTCTTTCTTACTTCTTTCTTACTTCTTTCTTACTTCCTTCTTACTTCTTTCTTTCTTCTTTCTTACTTCCTTCATACTTCTTTCTTACTTCTTTCTTACTTCTTTCTTCCTTACTTCTTTCTTACTTCTTTCTTACTTCTTTCTTACTTCTCTCTTACTTCTTTCTTACTTCTTTCTTACTTCTTTCTTACATCTTTCTTACTTCTTTGTTCTTTCTTTCTTTCTTCTTACTTTCTTCTTTCTTACTTCTTTCTTACTTCTTTCTTCATTCCTTCTTACTTCTTTTTTACTTCATTCTTACTTCTTTCTTACTTCTTTCTTACTTCTTTCTAACTTCTTTTTTCCTCTTTCTTACTTCTTTCTTACTTCTTTCTTACTTCTTTCTTTCTTACTTCTTTCTTACTTCTTTCTTACTTCTTTCTTACTTATTTCTTACTTCTTTCTTACTTCTTTCTTACTTCTTTCTTACTTCTTTATTACTTCTTTCTGATTCTTTCTTACTTCTTTCTTACTTCTTTCTTACTTCTTTCTTACTTCTTTCTTACTTCTTTCTTCATTCCTTCTTACTTCTTTCTTCTTTCTTTCTTACTTCTTTCTTACTTCTTTCTTACTTCTTTCTTCTTTCTTCTTTCTTTCTTACTTCTTTCTTACTTCTTTCTTACTTCCTTCTTACTTCTTTCTTTCTTCTTTCTTACTTCCTTCATACTTCTTTCTTACTTCTTTCTTACTTCTTTCTTCCTTACTTCTTTCTTACTTCTTTCTTACTTCTTTCTTACTTCTCTCTTACTTCTTTCTTACTTCTTTCTTACTTCTTTCTTACATCTTTCTTACTTCTTTGTTCTTTCTTTCTTTCTTCTTACTTTCTTCTTTCTTACTTCTTTCTTACTTCTTTCTTCATTCCTTCTTACTTCTTTTTTACTTCATTCTTACTTCTTTCTTACTTCTTTCTTACTTCTTTCTTACTTCTTTCTTACTTCTTTATTCTTTCTTTCTTTCTTCTTTCTTACTTCTTTCTTTCTTACTTCTTTATTACTTCTTTATTACTTCTTTCTAACCTCTTTCTTACTTCTTTCTTACTTCTTTCTAACTTCTTTTTTCTTCTTTCTTACTTCTTTCTTACTTCTTCCTAACTTCTCTTTTTTCTTTCTTACTTCTTTCTTACTTCTTTCTTACTTCTTTCTTACTTCTTTCTTTCTTCTTTCTTACTTCTTTCTTACTTCTTTCTTACTTCTTTCTTCTTTCTTTCTTACTTCTTTCTTACTTCTTTCTTACTTCTTTCTTACTTCTTTCTTACTTCTTTATTCTTTCTTTCTTTCTTCTTTCTTACTTCTTTCTTTCTTACTTCTTTATTACTTCTTTATTACTTCTTTCTAACCTCTTTCTTACTTCTTTCTTACTTCTTTCTAACTTCTTTTTTCTTCTTTCTTACTTCTTTCTTACTTCTTTCTAACTTCTTTTTTCTTCTTTCTTACTTCTTTCTTACTTCTTTCTTACTCCTTTCTTACTTCTTTCTTTCTTCTTTCTTACTTCTTTCTTACTTCTTTCTTACTTCTTTCTTACTTCTTTCTTACTTCTTTCTTACTTCTTTCTTACTTCTTTCTTACTTCTTTCTTACTTCTTTCTTCATTCCTTCTTACTTCTTTCTTACTTCTTTCTTACTTCTTTCTTACTTCTTTCATACTTCTTTGTTCTTTCTTTCTTTCTTCTTACTTTCTTCTTTCTCACTTCTTTCTTACTTCTTTCTTACTTTTTTCTAACTTCATTTTTCTTCTTTCTTACTTCTTTCTTCTTTCTTACTTATTTCTTACTTCTTTCTTACTTCTTTCTTCTTTCTAACTTCTTTCTTACTTCTTTCTTACTTCTTTCTTACTTCTTTCTTACTTCTTTCTTTCTTACTTCTTTCATACTTCTTTCTTTCTTCTTTCTTACTTCTTTCTTCATTCCTTCTTACTTCTTTCTTTCTTCTTTCTTACTTCTTTCTTACTTCTTTCTTCTTTCTTTCTTACTTCTTTCTTACTTCTTTCATACTTCTTTCTTACTTCTTTCTAACCTCTTTTTTCTTCTTTCTTACTTCTTTCTTACTTCTTTCTTACTTCTTTCTTCTTTCTTTCTTACTTCTTTCTTACTTCTTTCTTACTTCTTTCTTACTTCTTTCTTACGTCTTTCTTACTTCATGCTTACTTCTTTCTTTCTTCTTTCTTACTTCTTTCTTTCTTCTTTCTTACTTCTTTCTTACTTCTTTCTTCATTCCTTCTTACTTCTTTCTTACTTCTTTCTTACTTCTTTCTTACTTCTTTCTTACTTCTTTCTTACTTCTTTCTTCTTTCTTTCTTTCTTCTTTCTAACTTCTTTCATACTTCTTTCTTACTTCTTTCTTACTTAGTTCTTACTTCTTTCTTACTTCTTTCGTACTTCTTTCTTACTTCTTTCTTACTTCTTTCTTTCTTACTTCTTTCTTCTTTCTTACTTATTTCTTACTTCTTTCTAACTTCTTTCTTACTTCTTTCTTACTTCTTTCTAACTTCTTTCTTACTTCTTTCTTACTTCTTTCTTTCTTGCTTCTTTCTTACTTCTTTCATACTTCTTTCTTTCTTCTTCCTTACTTCTTTCTTCTTTCTTTCTTACATCTTTCTTACTTCTTTCTTACTTCTTCCTTACTTCTTTCTTACTTCTTTCTTCATTCCTTCTTACTTCTTTCTTACTTCTTTCTTACTCCTTTCTTACTTCTTTCTTACTTCTTTCTTACTTCTTTCTTCATTCCTTCTTACTTCTTTCAAACTTCTTTCTTACTTCTTTCTTACTTCTTTCTTCTTTCTTTCTTCTTTCTTACTTCTTTCTTTCTTCTTTCTTACTTCTTTCTTACTTCTTTCTTCTTTCTTTCTTACTACTTTCTTACTTCTTTCTTACTTCTTTCTTACTTCTTTCTTCTTTCTTACTTATTTATTCATTCCTTCTTACTTCTTTCTTACTTCTTTCTTACTTCTTGCTTACTTCTTGCTTACTTCTTTCTTACTTCTTTCTTACTTCTTTCTTACTTCTATCTTACTTCTTTCTTCATTCCTTCTTACTTCTTTCTTACTTCTTTCTTACTTCTTTCATACTTCTTTGTTCTTTCTTTCTTTCTTCTTACTTTCTTCTTTCTTACTTCTTTCTTACTTCTTTCTTACTTCTTTCTAACTTCTTTTTTCCTCTTTCTTACTTCTTTCTTACTTCTTTCTTACTTCTTTCTTTCTTACTTCTTTCTTACTTCTTTCTTACTTCTTTCTTACTTCTTTCTTACTTCTTTCTTACTTCTTTCTTACTTCTTTCTTACTTCTTTATTACTTCTTTCTGATTCTTTCTTACTTCTTTCTTACTTCTTTCTTACTTCTTTCTTACTTCTTTCTTACTTCTTTCTTCATTCCTTCTTACTTCTTTCTTACTTCTTTCTTTCTTACTTCTTTCTTACTTCTTTCTTACTTCTTTCTTCTTTCTTCTTTCTTTCTTACTTCTTTCTTACTTCTTTCTTACTTCCTTCATACTTCTTTCTTACTTCTTTCTTACTTCTTTCTTCCTTACTTCTTTCTTACTTCTTTCTTACTTCTTTCTTACTTCTCTCTTACTTCTTTCTTACTTCTTTCTTACTTCTTTCTTACATCTTTCTTACTTCTTTGTTCTTTCTTTCTTTCTTCTTACTTTCTTCTTTCTTACTTCTTTCTTACTTCTTTCTTCATTCCTTCTTACTTCTTTTTTACTTCATTCTTACTTCTTTCTTACTTCTTTCTTACTTCTTTCTTACTTCTTTCTTACTTCTTTATTCTTTCTTTCTTTCTTCTTTCTTACTTCTTTCTTTCTTACTTCTTTATTACTTCTTTATTACTTCTTTCTAACCTCTTTCTTACTTCTTTCTTACTTCTTTCTAACTTCTTTTTTCTTCTTTCTTACTTCTTTCTTACTTCTTCCTAACTTCTCTTTTTTCTTTCTTACTTCTTTCTTACTTCTTTCTTACTTCTTTCTTACTTCTTTCTTTCTTCTTTCTTACTTCTTTCTTACTTCTTTCTTACTTCTTTCTTCTTTCTTTCTTACTTCTTTCTTACTTCTTTCTTACTTCTTTCTTACTTCTTTCTTACTTCTTTATTCTTTCTTTCTTTCTTCTTTCTTACTTCTTTCTTTCTTACTTCTTTATTACTTCTTTATTACTTCTTTCTAACCTCTTTCTTACTTCTTTCTTACTTCTTTCTAACTTCTTTTTTCTTCTTTCTTACTTCTTTCTTACTTCTTTCTAACTTCTTTTTTCTTCTTTCTTACTTCTTTCTTACTTCTTTCTTACTCCTTTCTTACTTCTTTCTTTCTTCTTTCTTACTTCTTTCTTACTTCTTTCTTACTTCTTTCTTACTTCTTTCTTACTTCTTTCTTACTTCTTTCTTACTTCTTTCTTACTTCTTTCTTACTTCTTTCTTCATTCCTTCTTACTTCTTTCTTACTTCTTTCTTACTTCTTTCTTACTTCTTTCATACTTCTTTGTTCTTTCTTTCTTTCTTCTTACTTTCTTCTTTCTCACTTCTTTCTTACTTCTTTCTTACTTTTTTCTAACTTCATTTTTCTTCTTTCTTACTTCTTTCTTCTTTCTTACTTATTTCTTACTTCTTACTTACTTCTTTCTTACTTCTTTCTAACTTCTTTCTTACTTCTTTCTTACTTCTTTCTTACTTCTTTCTTTCTTACTTCTTTCTTACTTCTTTCATACTTCTTTCTTTCTTCTTTCTTACTTCTTTCTTCATTCCTTCTTACTTCTTTCTTTCTTCTTTCTTACTTCTTCCTTACTTCTTTCTTCTTTCTTTCTTACTTCTTTCTTACTTCTTTCTTACTTCTTTCTTACTTCTTTCTTTCTTCTTTCTTACTTCTTTCTTTCTTCTTTCTTACTTCTTTCTTACTTCTTTCTTTCTTACTTCTTTCTTCTTTCTTACTTATTTCTTACTTCTTTCTAACTTCTTTCTTACTTCTTTCTTACTTCTTTCTAACTTCTTTCTTACTTCTTTCTTACTTCTTTCTTTCTTGCTTCTTTCTTACTTCTTTCATACTTCTTTCTTTCTTCTTCCTTACTTCTTTCTTCTTTCTTTCTTACATCTTTCTTACTTCTTTCTTACTTCTTCCTTACTTCTTTCTTACTTCTTTCTTCATTCCTTCTTACTTCTTTCTTACTTCTTTCTTACTCCTTTCTTACTTCTTTCTTACTTCTTTCTTACTTCTTTCTTCATTCCTTCTTACTTCTTTCAAACTTCTTTCTTACTTCTTTCTTACTTCTTTCTTCTTTCTTTCTTCTTTCTTACTTCTTTCTTTCTTCTTTCTTACTTCTTTCTTACTTCTTTCTTCTTTCTTTCTTACTACTTTCTTACTTCTTTCTTACTTCTTTCTTACTTCTTTCTTCTTTCTTACTTATTTATTCATTCCTTCTTACTTCTTTCTTACTTCTTTCTTACTTCTTGCTTACTTCTTGCTTACTTCTTTCTTACTTCTTTCTTACTTCTTTCTTACTTCTATCTTACTTCTTTCTTCATTCCTTCTTACTTCTTTCTTACTTCTTTCTTACTTCTTTCATACTTCTTTGTTCTTTCTTTCTTTCTTCTTACTTTCTTCTTTCTTACTTCTTTCTTACTTCTTTCTTACTTCTTTCTAACTTCTTTTTTCCTCTTTCTTACTTCTTTCTTACTTCTTTCTTACTTCTTTCTTTCTTACTTCTTTCTTACTTCTTTCTTACTTCTTTCTTACTTATTTCTTACTTCTTTCTTACTTCTTTCTTACTTCTTTCTTACTTCTTTATTACTTCTTTCTGATTCTTTCTTACTTCTTTCTTACTTCTTTCTTACTTCTTTCTTACTTCTTTCTTACTTCTTTCTTCATTCCTTCTTACTTCTTTCTTCTTTCTTTCTTACTTCTTTCTTACTTCTTTCTTACTTCTTTCTTCTTTCTTCTTTCTTTCTTACTTCTTTCTTACTTCTTTCTTACTTCCTTCTTACTTCTTTCTTTCTTCTTTCTTACTTCCTTCATACTTCTTTCTTACTTCTTTCTTACTTCTTTCTTCCTTACTTCTTTCTTACTTCTTTCTTACTTCTTTCTTACTTCTCTCTTACTTCTTTCTTACTTCTTTCTTACTTCTTTCTTACATCTTTCTTACTTCTTTGTTCTTTCTTTCTTTCTTCTTACTTTCTTCTTTCTTACTTCTTTCTTACTTCTTTCTTCATTCCTTCTTACTTCTTTTTTACTTCATTCTTACTTCTTTCTTACTTCTTTCTTACTTCTTTCTTACTTCTTTCTTACTTCTTTCTTACTTCTTTATTCTTTCTTTCTTTCTTCTTTCTTACTTCTTTCTTTCTTACTTCTTTATTACTTCTTTATTACTTCTTTCTAACCTCTTTCTTACTTCTTTCTTACTTCTTTCTAACTTCTTTTTTCTTCTTTCTTACTTCTTTCTTACTTCTTCCTAACTTCTCTTTTTTCTTTCTTACTTCTTTCTTACTTCTTTCTTACTTCTTTCTTACTTCTTTCTTTCTTCTTTCTTACTTCTTTCTTACTTCTTTCTTACTTCTTTCTTCTTTCTTTCTTACTTCTTTCTTACTTCTTTCTTACTTCTTTCTTACTTCTTTCTTACTTCTTTATTCTTTCTTTCTTTCTTCTTTCTTACTTCTTTCTTTCTTACTTCTTTATTACTTCTTTATTACTTCTTTCTAACCTCTTTCTTACTTCTTTCTTACTTCTTTCTAACTTCTTTTTTCTTCTTTCTTACTTCTTTCTTACTTCTTTCTAACTTCTTTTTTCTTCTTTCTTACTTCTTTCTTACTTCTTTCTTACTCCTTTCTTACTTCTTTCTTTCTTCTTTCTTACTTCTTTCTTACTTCTTTCTTACTTCTTTCTTACTTCTTTCTTACTTCTTTCTTACTTCTTTCTTACTTCTTTCTTACTTCTTTCTTACTTCTTTCTTCATTCCTTCTTACTTCTTTCTTACTTCTTTCTTACTTCTTTCTTACTTCTTTCATACTTCTTTGTTCTTTCTTTCTTTCTTCTTACTTTCTTCTTTCTCACTTCTTTCTTACTTCTTTCTTACTTTTTTCTAACTTCATTTTTCTTCTTTCTTACTTCTTTCTTCTTTCTTACTTATTTCTTACTTCTTTCTTACTTCTTTCTTACTTCTTTCTAACTTCTTTCTTACTTCTTTCTTACTTCTTTCTTACTTCTTTCTTACTTCTTTCTTTCTTACTTCTTTCATACTTCTTTCTTTCTTCTTTCTTACTTCTTTCTTCATTCCTTCTTACTTCTTTCTTTCTTCTTTCTTACTTCTTTCTTACTTCTTTCTTCTTTCTTTCTTACTTCTTTCTTACTTCTTTCATACTTCTTTCTTACTTCTTTCTAACCTCTTTTTTCTTCTTTCTTACTTCTTTCTTACTTCTTTCTTACTTCTTTCTTCTTTCTTTCTTACTTCTTTCTTACTTCTTTCTTACTTCTTTCTTACTTCTTTCTTACGTCTTTCTTACTTCATGCTTACTTCTTTCTTTCTTCTTTCTTACTTCTTTCTTTCTTCTTTCTTACTTCTTTCTTACTTCTTTCTTCATTCCTTCTTACTTCTTTCTTACTTCTTTCTTACTTCTTTCTTACTTCTTTCTTACTTCTTTCTTACTTCTTTCTTCTTTCTTTCTTTCTTCTTTCTAACTTCTTTCATACTTCTTTCTTACTTCTTTCTTACTTAGTTCTTACTTCTTTCTTACTTCTTTCGTACTTCTTTCTTACTTCTTTCTTACTTCTTTCTTCATTCCTTCTTACTTCTTTTTTACTTCTTTCTTACTTCTTTCTTACTTCTTTCTTCATTCCTTCTTGCTTCTTTCTTACTTCTTTATACTTTCTTTCTTTCTTCTGTCTTACTTTTTTCTTTCTTACTTCTTTCTTACTTCTGTATTACTTCTTTCTAACCTCTTTCTAACTTATTTCTTACTTCTTTCTTACTTCTTTCTTACTTCTTTATTCATTCCTTCTTACTTCTTTCTTACTTCTTTCTTACTTCTTGCTTACTTCTTTCTTTCTTTCTTCTTTCTTCTTTCTTTCTTACTTCTTTCTTAGTTCTTTCTTACTTCTTTCTTACTTCTTTCTTCTTTCTTTCTTACTTCTTTCTTACTTCTTTCTTACTTCTTTCTTACTTCTTTCTTACGTCTTTCTTACTTCATGCTTACTTCTTTCTTTCTTCTTTCTTACTTCTTTCTTCTTTCTTTCTTACTTCTTTCTTACTTCTTTCTTACTTCTTTCTTACGTCTTTCTTACTTCATGCTTACTTCTTTCTTTCTTCTTTCTTACTTCTTTCTTTCTTCTTTCTTACTTCTTTCTTCATTCCTTCTTACTTCAATCTTACTTCTTTCTTACTTCTTTCTTACTTCTTTCTTACTTCTTTATTCTTTCTTTCTTTCTTCATTCTTACTTCTTTCTTTCTTACTTCTTTATTACTTCTTTATTACTTCTTTCTAACCTCTTTCTTACTTCTTTCTTACTTCTTTCTAATTTCTTTTTTCTTCTTTCTTACTTCTTTCTTACTTCTTTCTTACTTTTTTCTTACTTCTTTCTTTCTTACTTCTTTCTTAGTTCTTTCTTCTTTCTTTCTTTCTTCTTTCTTTCTTCTTTCTTACTTCTTTCTTACTTCTTTCTTACTTCTTTCTAACTTCTTTTTTCTTCTTTCTTACTTCTTTCTTACTTCTTTCTTACTTCTTTCTTCTTTCTTTCTTTCTTCTTTCTTTCTTCTTTCTTACTTCTTTCTTACTTCTTTCTTACTTCTTTCTAACTTCTTTTTTCTTCTTTCTTACTTCTTTCTTACTTCTTTCTTACTTCTTTCTTACTTCTTTCTTTCTTACTTCTTTCTTACTTCTTTCTTACTTCTTTCTTACTTCTTTCTTACTTCTTTCTTTCTTCTTTCTTACTTCTTTCATACTTCTTTCTTACTTCTTTCTTTCTTCTTTCTTCTTTCTTACTTTTTGTTACTACTTTCTTCTTTCTTTCTTACTTCTTTCTTACTTCTTTCTTACTTCTTTCTTACTTCTTTCTTACTTCTTTCTTACTTCTTTCTTACTTCTTTCTTACTTCTTTCTTACTTCTATCTTACTTCTTTCTTCATTCCTTCTTACTTCTTTCTTACTTCTTTCTTACTTCTTTCATACTTCTTTGTTCTTTCTTTCTTTCTTCTTACTTTCTTCTTTCTTACTTCTTTCTTACTTCTTTCTTACTTCTTTCTAACTTCTTTTTTCATCTTTCTTACTTCTTTCTTACTCCTTTCTTACTTCTTTCTTTCTTACTTCTTTCTTACTTCTTTCTTACTTCTTTCTTACTTATTTCTTACTCCTTTCTTACTTCTTTCTTACTTCTTTATTACTTCTTTATTACTTCTTTCTGATTCTTTCTTACCTCTTTCTTACTTCTTTCTTACTTCTTTCTTACTTCTTTCTTACTTCTTTCTTACACTTTCTTCATTCCTTCTTACTTCTTTCTTACTTCTTTCTTTCTTACTTCTTTCTTAATTCTTTCTTACTTCTTTCTTTCTTCTTTCTTCTTTCTTTCTTACTTCTTTCTTACTTCTTTCTTACTTCCTTCTTACTTCTTTCTTTCTTCTTTCTTACTTCTTTCATACTTCTTTCTTACTTCTTTCTTACTTCTTTCTTCCTTACTTCTTTCTTACTTCTTTCTTACTTCTTTCTTACTTCTCTCTTACTTCTTTCTTACTTCTTTCTTACTTCTTTCTTACATCTTTCTTACTTCTTTGTTCTTTCTTTCTTTCTTCTTACTTTCTTCTTTCTTACTTCTTTCTTACTTCTTTCTTCATTCCTTCTTACTTCTTTCTTACTTCATTCTTACTTCTTTCTTACTTCTTTCTTACTTCTTTCTTACTTCTTTCTTACTTCTTTCTTACTTCTTTCTTACTTCTTTATTCTTTCTTTCTTTCTTCTTTCTTACTTCTTTCTTTCTTACTTCTTTATTACTTCCTTCTAACCTCTTTCTTACTTCTTTCTTACTTCTTTCTAACTTCTTTTTTCTTCTTTCTTACTTCTTTCTTACTTCTTTCTAACTTCTTTTTTCTTCTTTCTTACTTCTTTCTTACTTCTTTCTTACTTCTTTCTTACTTCTTTCTTTCTTCTTTCTTACTTCTTTCTTACTTCTTTCTTACTTCTTTCTTCATTCCTTCTTACTTCTTTCTTACTTCATTCTTACTTCTTTCTTACTTCTTTCTTACTTCTTTCTTACTTCTTTCTTACTTCTTTCTTACTTCTTTCTTACTTCTTTATTCTTTCTTTCTTTCTTCTTTCTTACTTCTTTCTTTCTTACTTCTTTATTACTTCCTTCTAACCTCTTTCTTACTTCTTTCTTACTTCTTTCTAACTTCTTTTTTCTTCTTTCTTACTTCTTTCTTACTTCTTTCTAACTTCTTTTTTCTTCTTTCTTACTTCTTTCTTACTTCTTTCTTACTTCTTTCTTACTTCTTTCTTTCTTCTTTCTTACTTCTTTCTTACTTCGTTCTTACTTCTTTCTTCTTTCTTTCTTACTTCTTTCTTACTTCTTTCTTACTTCTTTCTTACTTCTTTCTTACTTCTTTCTTCATTCCTTCTTATTTCTTTCTTACTTCTTTCTTACTTCTTTCTTACTTCTTTCTTACTTCTTTGTTCTTTCTTTCTTTCTTCTTACTTTCTTCTTTCTTACTTCTTTCTTACTTCTTTCTAACTTCATTTTTCTTCTTTCTTACTTCTTTCTTCTTTCTTACTTCTTTCTTACTTCTTTCTTTCTTACTTCTTTCCTTCTTCTTTCTTACTTCTTTCTTACTTATTTCTTACTTCTTTCTTACTTCTTTCTTACTTCTTTCTAACTTCTTTCTTACTTCTTTCTTACTTCTTTCTTACTTCTTTCTTACTTCTTTCTTTCTTACTTCTTTCTTACTTCTTTCATACTTCTTTCTTTCTTCTTTCTTACTTCTTTCTTCATTCCTTCTTACTTCTTTCTTTCTTCTTTCTTACTTCTTCCTTACTTCTTTCTTCTTTCTTTCTTACTTCTTTCTTACTTCTTTCTTACTTCTTTCTTTCTTCTTTCTTACTTCTTTCTTTCTTCTTTCTTACTTCTTTCTTACTTCTTTCTTTCTTACTTCTTTCTTCTTTCTTACTTATTTCTTACTTCTTTCTAACTTCTTTCTTACTTCTTTCTTACTTCTTTCTAACTTCTTTCTTACTTCTTTCTTACTTCTTTCTTTCTTGCTTCTTTCTTACTTCTTTCATACTTCTTTCTTTCTTCTTCCTTACTTCTTTCTTCTTTCTTTCTTACATCTTTCTTACTTCTTTCTTACTTCTTCCTTACTTCTTTCTTACTTCTTTCTTCATTCCTTCTTACTTCTTTCTTACTTCTTTCTTACTCCTTTCTTACTTCTTTCTTACTTCTTTCTTACTTCTTTCTTCATTCCTTCTTACTTCTTTCAAACTTCTTTCTTACTTCTTTCTTACTTCTTTCTTCTTTCTTTCTTCTTTCTTACTTCTTTCTTTCTTCTTTCTTACTTCTTTCTTACTTCTTTCTTCTTTCTTTCTTACTACTTTCTTACTTCTTTCTTACTTCTTTCTTACTTCTTTCTTCTTTCTTACTTATTTATTCATTCCTTCTTACTTCTTTCTTACTTCTTTCTTACTTCTTGCTTACTTCTTGCTTACTTCTTTCTTACTTCTTTCTTACTTCTTTCTTACTTCTATCTTACTTCTTTCTTCATTCCTTCTTACTTCTTTCTTACTTCTTTCTTACTTCTTTCATACTTCTTTGTTCTTTCTTTCTTTCTTCTTACTTTCTTCTTTCTTACTTCTTTCTTACTTCTTTCTTACTTCTTTCTAACATCTTTTTTCCTCTTTCTTACTTCTTTCTTACTTCTTTCTTACTTCTTTCTTTCTTACTTCTTTCTTACTTCTTTCTTACTTCTTTCTTACTTATTTCTTACTTCTTTCTTACTTCTTTCTTACTTCTTTCTTACTTCTTTATTACTTCTTTCTGATTCTTTCTTACTTCTTTCTTACTTCTTTCTTACTTCTTTCTTACTTCTTTCTTACTTCTTTCTTCATTCCTTCTTACTTCTTTCTTACTTCTTTCTTTCTTACTTCTTTCTTACTTCTTTCTTACTTCTTTCTTCTTTCTTCTTTCTTTCTTACTTCTTTCTTACTTCTTTCTTACTTCCTTCTTACTTCTTTCTTTCTTCTTTCTTACTTCCTTCATACTTCTTTCTTACTTCTTTCTTACTTCTTTCTTCCTTACTTCTTTCTTACTTCTTTCTTACTTCTTTCTTACTTCTCTCTTACTTCTTTCTTACTTCTTTCTTACTTCTTTCTTACATCTTTCTTACTTCTTTGTTCTTTCTTTCTTTCTTCTTACTTTCTTCTTTCTTACTTCTTTCTTACTTCTTTCTTCATTCCTTCTTACTTCTTTTTTACTTCATTCTTACTTCTTTCTTACTTCTTTCTTACTTCTTTCTTACTTCTTTCTTACTTCTTTATTCTTTCTTTCTTTCTTCTTTCTTACTTCTTTCTTTCTTACTTCTTTATTACTTCTTTATTACTTCTTTCTAACCTCTTTCTTACTTCTTTCTTACTTCTTTCTAACTTCTTTTTTCTTCTTTCTTACTTCTTTCTTACTTCTTTCTAACTTCTTTTTTCTTCTTTCTTACTTCTTTCTTACTTCTTTCTTACTCCTTTCTTACTTCTTTCTTTCTTCTTTCTTACTTCTTTCTTACTTCTTTCTTACTTCTTTCTTACTTCTTTCTTACTTCTTTCTTACTTCTTTCTTACTTCTTTCTTACTTCTTTCTTACTTCTTTCTTCATTCCTTCTTACTTCTTTCTTACTTCTTTCTTACTTCTTTCTTACTTCTTTCATACTTCTTTGTTCTTTCTTTCTTTCTTCTTACTTTCTTCTTTCTCACTTCTTTCTTACTTCTTTCTTACTTTTTTCTAACTTCATTTTTCTTCTTTCTTACTTCTTTCTTCTTTCTTACTTATTTCTTACTTCTTTCTTACTTCTTTCTTACTTCTTTCTAACTTCTTTCTTACTTCTTTCTTACTTCTTTCTTACTTCTTTCTTACTTCTTTCTTTCTTACTTCTTTCATACTTCTTTCTTTCTTCTTTCTTACTTCTTTCTTCATTCCTTCTTACTTCTTTCTTTCTTCTTTCTTACTTCTTTCTTACTTCTTTCTTCTTTCTTTCTTACTTCTTTCTTACTTCTTTCATACTTCTTTCTTACTTCTTTCTAACCTCTTTTTTCTTCTTTCTTACTTCTTTCTTACTTCTTTCTTACTTCTTTCTTCTTTCTTTCTTACTTCTTTCTTACTTCTTTCTTACTTCTTTCTTACTTCTTTCTTACGTCTTTCTTACTTCATGCTTACTTCTTTCTTTCTTCTTTCTTACTTCTTTCTTTCTTCTTTCTTACTTCTTTCTTACTTCTTTCTTCATTCCTTCTTAATTCTTTCTTACTTCTTTCTTACTTCTTTCTTACTTCTTTCTTACTTCTTTCTTACTTCTTTCTTCTTTCTTTCTTTCTTCTTTCTAACTTCTTTCATACTTCTTTCTTACTTCTTTCTTACTTAGTTCTTACTTCTTTCTTACTTCTTTCGTACTTCTTTCTTACTTCTTTCTTACTTCTTTCTTCATTCCTTCTTACTTCTTTTTTACTTCTTTCTTACTTCTTTCTTACTTCTTTCTTCATTCCTTCTTGCTTCTTTCTTACTTCTTTATACTTTCTTTCTTTCTTCTGTCTTACTTTTTTCTTTCTTACTTCTTTCTTACTTCTGTATTACTTCTTTCTAACCTCTTTCTAACTTCTTTCTTACTTCTTTCTTACTTCTTTCTTACTTCTTTATTCATTCCTTCTTACTTCTTTCTTACTTCTTTCTTACTTCTTGCTTACTTCTTTCTTTCTTTCTTCTTTCTTCTTTCTTTCTTACTTCTTTCTTAGTTCTTTCTTACTTCTTTCTTACTTCTTTCTTCTTTCTTTCTTACTTCTTTCTTACTTCTTTCTTACTTCTTTCTTACTTCTTTCTTACGTCTTTCTTACTTCATGCTTACTTCTTTCTTTCTTCTTTCTTACTTCTTTCTTCTTTCTTTCTTACTTCTTTCTTACTTCTTTCTTACTTCTTTCTTACTTCTTTCTTACGTCTTTCTTACTTCATGCTTACTTCTTTCTTTCTTCTTTCTTACTTCTTTCTTTCTTCTTTCTTACTTCTTTCTTACTTCTTTCTTCATTCCTTCTTACTTCTTTCTTACTTCTTTCTTACTTCTTTCTTACTTCTTTCTTACTTCTTTCTTACTTCTTTCTTCTTTCTTTCTTTCTTCTTTCTAACTTCTTTCATACTTCTTTCTTACTTCTTTCTTACTTAGTTCTTACTTCTTTCTTACTTCTTTCGTACTTCTTTCTTACTTCTTTCTTACTTCTTTCTTCATTCCTTCTTACTTCTTTTTTACTTCTTTCTTACTTCTTTCTTACTTCTTTCTTCATTCCTTCTTGCTTCTTTCTTACTTCTTTATTCTTTCTTTCTTTCTTCTGTCTTACTTTTTTCTTTCTTACTTCTTTCTTACTTCTGTATTACTTCTTTCTAACCTCTTTCTAACTTCTTTCTTACTTCTTTCTTACTTCTTTCATACTTCTTTCTTTCTTCTTTCTTACTTCTTTCTTCATTCCTTCTTACTTCTTTCTTTCTTCTTTCTTACTTCTTTCTTACTTCTTTCTTCTTTCTTTCTTACTTCTTTCTTACTTCTTTCTTACTTCTTTCTTACTTCTTTCTTTCTTCTTTCTTACTTCTTTCTTTCTTCTTTCTTACTTCTTTCTTACTTCTTTCTTTCTTACTTCTTTCTTACTTCTTTCTTACTTCTTTCTTCTTATTTCTTACTTCTTTCTAACTTCTTTCTTACTTCTTTCTTACTTCTTTCTAACTTCTTTCTTACTTCTTTCTTACTTCTTTCTTTCTTCTTTCTTACTTCTTTCTTTCTTCTTTCTTACTTATTTCTTACTTCTTTCTTTCTTACTTCTTTCTTACTTCTTTCTTACTTCTTTCTTACTTATTTCTTACTTCTTTCTAACTTCTTTCTTACTTCTTTCTTACTTCTTTCTAACTTCTTTCTTACTTCTTTCTTACTTCTTTCTTTCTTGCTTCTTTCTTACTTCTTTCATACTTCTTTCTTTCTTCTTCCTTACTTCTTTCTTCTTTCTTTCTTACATCTTTCTTACTTCTTTCTTACTTCTTCCTTACTTCTTTCTTACTTCTTTCTTCATTCCTTCTTACTTCTTTCTTACTTCTTTCTTACTCCTTTCTTACTTCTTTCTTACTTCTTTCTTACTTCTTTCTTCATTCCTTCTTACTTCTTTCAAACTTCTTTCTTACTTCTTTCTTACTTCTTTCTTACTTCTTTCTTTCTTCTTTCTTACTTCTTTCTTTCTTCTTTCTTACTTATTTCTTACTTCTTTCTTCTTTCTTTCTTACTACATTCTTACTTCTTTCTTACTTCTTTCTTACTTCTTTCTTCTTTCTTACTTATTTATTCATTCCTTCTTACTTCTTTCTTACTTCTTTCTTACTTCTTGCTTACTTCTTTCTTACTTCTTCCTTACTTCTTTCTTACTTCTTTCTTACTTCTATCTTACTTCTTTCTTCATTCCTTCTTACTTCTTTCTTACTTCTTTCTTACTTCTTTCATACTTCTTTGTTCTTTCTTTCTTTCTTCTTACTTTCTTCTTTCTTACTTCTTTCTTACTTCTTTCTTACTTCTTTCTAACTTCTTTTTTCCTCTTTCTCACTTCTTTCTTACTTCTTTCTTACTTCTTTCTTTCTTACTTCTTTCTTACTTCTTTCTTACTTCTTTCTTACTTATTTCTTACTTCTTTCTTACTTCTTTCTTACTTCTTTATTACTTCTTTATTACTTCTTTCTGATTCTTTCTTACTTCTTTCTTACTTCTTTCTTACTTCTTTCTTACTTCTTTCTTACTTCTTTCTTCATTCCTTCTTACTTCTTTCTTACTTCTTTCTTTCTTACTTCTTTCTTACTTCTTTCTTACTTCTTTCTTTCTTCTTTCTTCTTTCTTTCTTACTTCTTTCTTACTTCTTTCTTACTTCCTTCTTACTTCTTTCTTTCTTCTTTCTTACTTCTTTCATACTTCTTTCTTACTTCTTTCTTACTTCTTTCTTCCTTACTTCTTTCTTACTTCTTTCTTACTTCTTTCTTACTTCTCTCTTACTTCTGTCTTACTTCTTTCTTTCTTCTTTCTTACATCTTTCTTACTTCTTTGTTCTTTCTTTCTTTCTTCTTACTTTCTTCTTTCTTACTTCTTTCTTACTTCTTTCTTCATTCCTTCTTACTTCTTTTTTACTTCATTCTTACTTCTTTCTTACTTCTTTCTTACTTCTTTCTTACTTCTTTCTTACTTCTTTATTCTTTCTTTCTTTCTTCTTTCTTACTTCTTTCTTTCTTACTTCTTTATTAATTCTTTATTACTTCTTTCTAACCTCGTTCTTACTTCTTTCTTACTTCTTACTAACTTCTTTTTTCTTGTTTCTTACTTCTTTCTTACTTCTTTCTAACTCCTTTTTTCTTCTTTCTTACTTCTTTCTTACTTCTTTCTTACTTCTTTCTTACTTCTTTCTTTCTTCTTTCTTACTTCTTTCTTACTTCTTTCTTACTTCTTTCTTCTTTCTTTCTTACTTCTTTCTTACTTCTTTCTTACTTCTTTCTTACTTCTTTCTTACTTCTTTCTTACTTCTTTCTTACTTCTTTCTTCATTCCTTCTTACTTCTTTCTTACTTCTTTCTTACTTCTTTCATACTTCTTTGTTCTTTCTTTCTTTCTTCTTACTTTCTTCTTTCTTACTTCTTTCTTACTTCTTTCTTACTTCTTTCTAACTTCATTTTTCTTCTTTCTTACTTCTTTCTTACTTCTTTCTTTCTTCTTTCTTACTTCTTTCTTCATTCCTTCTTACTTCTTTCTTACTTCTTTCTTCATTCCTTCTTCTTTCTTTCTTCTTTCTTACTTCTTTCTTACTTCTTTCTCCTTTCTTTCTTACTTCTTTCTTACTTCTTTCTTACTTCTTTCTTACTTCTTTCTTTCTTCTTTCTTCTTTCTTACTTCTTTCTTTCTTCTTTCTTACTTCTTTCTTACTTCTTTCTTTCTTACTTCTTTCTTACTTCTTTCTTACATCTTTCTTACTTATTTCTTACTTCTTTCTAACTTCTTTCTTACTTCCTTCTTACTTCTTTCTAACTTTTTTCTTACTTCTTTCTTACTTCTTTCTTTCTTGCTTCTTTCTTACTTCTTTCATACTTCTTCCTTACTTCTTTCTTACTTCTTTCGTCATTCCTTCTTACTTCTTTCTTACTTCTTCCTTACATCTTTCTTACTTCTTTCGTCATTCCTTCTTACTTCTTTCTTACTTCTTTCTTACTTCTTTCATACTTCTTTCTTACTTCTTTCATTCTTCTTTCTTACTTCTTTCTTACGTCTTTCTTACTTCTTACTTCTTTCTTACTTATTTCTTCTTTCTTTCTTACTTCTTTCTTACTTCTTTCTTACTTCTTTCTTACTTCTTTCTTTCTTCTTTCTTACTTCTTTCTTACTTCTTTCTTACTTCTTTCTAACTTCTTTTTTCTTCTTTCTTACTTCTTTCTTACTTCTTTCTTACTTCTTTCTTACTTCTTTCTTTCTTACTTCTTTCTTACTTCTTTCTTACTTCTTTCTTACTTCTTTCTTACTTCTTTATTTCTTCTTTCTTACTTCTTTCATACTTCTTTCTTACTTCTTTCTTTCTTCTTTCTTACTTCTTTCTTACTTCTTTCTTACTTCTTTCTTCTTTCTTTCTTACTTCTTTCTTACTTCTTTCTTACTTCTTTACTACTTCTTTCTGATTCTTTCTTACTTCTTTCTTACTTCTTTCTTACTTCTTTCTTACTTCTTTCTTCATTCCTTCTTACTTCTTTCTTACTTCTTTCTTACTTCTTTCTTTCCTCTTTCTTTCTTCTTTCTTTCTTCTTTCTTCTTTCTTTCTTACTTCTTTCTTACTTCTTTCTTACTTCTTTCTTACTTCTTTCTTTCTTCTTTTTTACTTCTTTCATACTTCTTTCTTACTTCTTTCTTACTTCTTTCTTCCTTACTTCTTTCTTACTTCTTTCTTACTTCTTTCTTACTTCTTTCTTACTTCTTTCTTACTTCTTTCTTACTTCTTTCTTACTTCTTTCTTACTTCTTTGTTCTTTCTTTCTTTCTTACTTTCTTCATTCTTACTTCTTTCTTATTTCTTTATTCTTTCTTTCTCTCTTCATTCTTACTTCTTTCTTTCTTACTTCTTTATTACTTCATATTACTTCTTTCTAACCTCTTTCTTACTTATTTCTTACTTCTTTCTAACTTCTTTTTTCTTCTTTCTTCCTTCTTTCTTACTTCTTTCTTACTTTTTTCTTACTTCCTTCTTTATTACTTCTTTCTTACTTCTTTCTTCTTTCTTTCTTTCTTCTTTCTTTCTTCTTTCTTACTTCTTTCTTACTTCTTTCTTACTTCTTTCTAACTTCTTTTTTCTTCTTTCTTACTTCTTTCTTAATTCTTTCTTACTTCTTTCTAACTTCTTTTTTCTTCTTTCTTACTTCTTTCTTACTTCTTTCTTACTTCTTTCTTACTTCTTTCTTTCTTACTTCTTTCTTACTTCTTTCTTACTTCTTTCTTTCTTATTTCTTACTTCTTTCTTACTTCTTTCTTACTTCTTTCTTACTTCTTTCTAACTTCTTTCTTACTTTTTTCTTACTTCTTTCTTACTTCTTTCTTACTTCTTTCTTTCTTACTTGTTTCTTACTTCTTTCATACTTCTTTCTTTCTTCTTTCTTACTTCTTTCTTCTTTCTTCTTTCTTTCTTACTTCTTTCTTACTTCTTTCTTACTTCTTTCTTACTTCTTTCTTTCTTACTTCTTTCTTACTTCTTTCTTACTTCTTTCTTACTTCTTTCTTACTTCTTTATTTCTTCTTTCTTACTTCTTTCATACTTCTTTCTTACTTCTTTCTTTCTTCTTTCTTACTTCTTTCTTACTTCTTTCTTACTTCTTTCTTCTTTCTTTCTTACTTCTTTCTTACTTCTTTCTTACTTCTTTACTACTTCTTTCTGATTCTTTCTTACTTCTTTCTTACTTCTTTCTTACTTCTTTCTTACTTCTTTCTTCATTCCTTCTTACTTCTTTCTTACTTCTTTCTTACTTCTTTCTTTCCTCTTTCTTTCTTCTTTCTTTCTTCTTTCTTCTTTCTTTCTTACTTCTTTCTTACTTCTTTCTTACTTCTTTCTTACTTCTTTCTTTCTTCTTTTTTACTTCTTTCATACTTCTTTCTTACTTCTTTCTTACTTCTTTCTTCCTTACTTCTTTCTTACTTCTTTCTTACTTCTTTCTTACTTCTTTCTTACTTCTTTCTTACTTCTTTCTTACTTCTTTCTTACTTCTTTCTTACTTCTTTCTTACTTCTTTGTTCTTTCTTTCTTTCTTACTTTCTTCATTCTTACTTCTTTCTTATTTCTTTATTCTTTCTTTCTCTCTTCATTCTTACTTCTTTCTTTCTTACTTCTTTATTACTTCATATTACTTCTTTCTAACCTCTTTCTTACTTATTTCTTACTTCTTTCTAACTTCTTTTTTCTTCTTTCTTCCTTCTTTCTTACTTCTTTCTTACTTTTTTCTTACTTCCTTCTTTATTACTTCTTTCTTACTTCTTTCTTCTTTCTTTCTTTCTTCTTTCTTTCTTCTTTCTTACTTCTTTCTTACTTCTTTCTTACTTCTTTCTAACTTCTTTTTTCTTCTTTCTTACTTCTTTCTTAATTCTTTCTTACTTCTTTCTAACTTCTTTTTTCTTCTTTCTTACTTCTTTCTTACTTCTTTCTTACTTCTTTCTTACTTCTTTCTTTCTTACTTCTTTCTTACTTCTTTCTTACTTCTTTCTTTCTTATTTCTTACTTCTTTCTTACTTCTTTCTTACTTCTTTCTTACTTCTTTCTAACTTCTTTCTTACTTTTTTCTTACTTCTTTCTTACTTCTTTCTTACTTCTTTCTTTCTTACTTGTTTCTTACTTCTTTCATACTTCTTTCTTTCTTCTTTCTTACTTCTTTCTTCTTTCTTCTTTCTTTCTTACTTCTTTCTTACTTCTTTCTTACTTCTTTCTTACTTCTTTCATTCTTCTTACTTCTTTCTTTCTTATTTCTTACGTCTTTCTTACTTCTTTCTTTCTTACTTCTTTCTTACTTCTTTCTTACTTCTTTCTTACATATTTCTTACTTCTTTCTAACTTCTTTCTTACTTCTTTCTTCTTTCTTTCTTGCTTCTTTATTACTTCTTTCATACTTCTTTCTTTCTTCTTCCTTACTTCTTTCTTCTTTCTTTCTTACTACTTTCTTACTTCTTTCTTACTTCTTTCTTACTTCTTTCTTACTTCTTTCTTCTTTCTTTCTTACTTCCTTCTTACTTCTTTCTTTCTTCTTTCTTACTTCTTTATTTCTTCTTTCTTACTTCTTTCTTTCTTCTTTCTTACTTCTTTCTTACTTCTTTCTTTCTTCTTTCTTACTTCTTTCTTTCTTCTTTCTTACTTCTTTCTTACTTCTTTCTTCTTTCTTTCTTACTACTTTCTTACTTCTTTCTTACTTCTTTCTTACTTCTTTCTTCTTTCTTACTTATTTATTCTTTCCTTCTTACTTCTTTCTTACTTCTTTCTTACTTCTTGCTTACTTCTTTCTTTCTTCTTCTTTCTTTCTTACTTCTTTCTTAGTTCTTCCTTACTTCCTTCTTACTTCTTTCTTTCTTCTTTCTTACTTCTTTCATACTTCTTTCTTACTTCTTTCATTCTTCTTTCTTACTTCTTTCTTACTTATTTCTTCTTTCTTTCTTACTTCCTTCTTCTTTCTTTCTTCTTTCTTACTTCTTTCTTTCTTCTTTCTTACTTCTTTCTTTCTTCTTTCTTACTTCTTTCTTACTTCTTTCTTTCTTACTTCTTCCTTACTTCTTTCTTACTTCTTTCTTACTTCTTTCTTACTTCTTTCTTACTTCTTTCTTACTTCTTTCTTTCTTCTTTCTTACTTCTTTCTTTCTTCTTTCTTCTTTCTTTCTTACTTCTTTCTTACTTCTTTCTTACTTCTTTCTTTCTTCTTTCTTACTTCTTTCTTCATTCCTTCTTACTTCTTTCTTACTTCTTTCTTTCTTCTTTCTTACTTCTTTCTTACTTCTTTCTTCTTTCTTTCTTACTTCTTTCTTACTTCTTTCTTACTTCTTTCTTACTTCTTTCTTTCTTCTTTCTTACTTCTTTCTTACTTCTTTCTTCTATCTTTCTTTCTTCTTTCTTTCTTCTGTCTTACTTCTTTCTTACTTCTTTCTATCTTCTTTCTATCTTCTTTTTTCTTCTTTCTTACTTCTTTCTTACTTCTTTCTTCTTTCTTTCTTACTTCTTTCTTACTTCTTTCTTACTTCTTTCTTACTTCTTTCTTTCTTCTTTCTTACTTCTTTCTTACTTCTTTCTTACTCCTTTCTTACTTCTTTCTTACTTCTTTCTTACTTCTTTCTTACTTCTTTCTTTCTTACTTCTTTCTTAATTGTTTCATACTTCTTTCTTTCTTCTTTCTTACTTCTTTCTTCATTCCTTCTTACTTCTTTCTTTCTTCTTTCTTACTTCTTTCTTACTTCTTTCTTCTATCTTTCTTTCTTCTTTCTTTCTTCTTTCTTACTTCTTTCTTTCTTCTTTCTATCTTCTTTCTATCTTCTTTTTTCTTCTTTCTTACTTCTTTCTTACTTCTTTCTTCTTTTTTCTTACTTCTTTCTTAATTCTTTCTTACTTCTTTCTTACTTCTTTCTTTCTTCTTTCTTACTTCTTTCTTACTTCTTTCTTACTCCTTTCTTACTTCTTTCTTACTTCTTTCTTACTTCTTTCTTACTTCTTTCTTACTTCTTTCTTACTTCTTTCATACTTCTTTCTTACTTCTTTCTAACCTCTTTTTTCTTCTTTCTTACTTCTTTCTTACTTCTTTCTTACTTCTTTCTTACTTCTTTCTTCATTCCTTCTTACTTCTTTCTTCCTTCTTTCTTACTTCTTTCTTACTTCTTTCTTACTTCTTTCTTCTTTCTTTCTTTCTTCTTTCTTTCTTCTTTCTTCTTTCTTACTTCTGTCTTACTTCTTTCTTACTTTTTTCTTACTTCTTTCTTTCTTACTTCTTCCTTACTTCTTTCTTACTTCTTTCTAACTTCTTTCTTACTTCTTTCTTACTTCTTTCTTTCTTACTTCTTTCTTACTTCTTTCATACTTCTTTCTTTCTTCTTCCTTACTTCTTTCTTCTTTCTTTATTACTTCTTTCTTACTTCTTTCTTACTTCTTTCTTACTTCTTTCTTAATTCTTTCTTCATTCCTTCTTACTTCTTTCTTACTTCTTTCTTACTTGTTTCTTACTTCTTTCTTATTTCTTTCTTACTTCTTTCTTCATTCGTTCTTACTTCTTTCAAACTTCTTTCTTACTTCTTTCTTACTTCTTTCTTACTTCTTTCGTACTTACTTCTTTCTTACTTCTTTATTACTTTTTTCTAACTTCTTTTTTCTTCTTTCTTACTTCTTTCTTACTTCTTTCTTACTTCTTTCTTCTTTCTTTCTTACTTCTTTCTTACTTCTTTCTTTCTTCTTTCTTACTTCTTTCTTTCTTCTTTCTTCTTTCTTTCTTCTTTCTTACTTCTTTCTTCATTCTTTCTTACTTCTTTCTAACTTCTTTCTTACTTCTTTCTTTCTTCTTACTTTCTTCTTTCTTACTTCTTTCTAACCTATTTTTTTCTTCTTTCTTACTTCTTTCTTACTTCTTTCTTACTTCTTTCTTACTTCTTTCTTCTTTCTTTCTTAATTCTTTCTTAATTCTTTCTTACTTCTTTCTTACTTCTTTCTTACTTCTTTCTTACTTCTTGCTTACTTCTTTCTTACTTCTTTCTTACTTCTTACTTACTTCTTTCTTTCTTCTTTCTTACTTCTTTCTTTCTTCTTTCTTCCTTCTTTCTTTCTTCTTTCTTCATTCCTTCTTCCTTCTTTCTTACTTCTTTCTTTCTTCTTACTTTCTTCTTTCTTACTTCTTTCTAACCTATTTTTTTCTTCTTTCTTACTTCTTTCTTACTTCTTTCTTACTTCTTTCTTACTCCTTTCTTTCTTCTTTCTTACTTCTTTCTTACTCCTTTCTTTCTTCTTTCTTACTTCTTTCATACTTCTTTCTTACTTCTTTCTTTATTCTTTCTTACTTCTTTCTTAATTGTTTCATACTTCTTTCTTTCTTCTTTCTTACTTCTTTCTTCATTCCTTCTTACTTCTTTCTTTCTTCTTTCTTACTTCTTTCTTACTTCTTTCTTCTTTCTTTCTTACTTCTTTCTTACTTCTTTCTTACTTCTTTCTTACTTCTTTCTTTCTTACTTCTTTCTTAATTGTTTCATAGTTCTTTCTTTCTTCTTTCTTACTTCTTTCTTCATTCCTTCTTACTTCTTTCTTTCTTCTTTCTTACTTCTTTCTTACTTCTTTCTTCTTTCTTTCTTACTTCTTTCTTACTACTTTCTTACTTCTTTCTTACTTCTTTCTTTCTTCTTTCTTACTTCTTTCTTTCTTCTTTCTTACTTCTTTCTTCATTCCTTCTTACTTCTTTCTTACTTCTTTCTTACTTCTTTCTTACTTCTTTCTTACTTCTTTCTTTCTTCTTTCTTACTTCTTTCTTTCTCCTTTCTTCTTTCTTTCTTACTTCTTTCTTACTTCTTTCTTACTTCTTTCTTTCTTCTTTCTTACTTCTTTCTTCATTCCTTCTTACTTCTTTCTTACTTCTTTCTTTCTTCTTTCTTACTTCTTTCTTACTTCTTTCTTCTTTCTTTCTTACTTCTTTCTTACTTCTTTCTTACTTCTTTCTTACGTCTTTCTTTCTTCTTTCTTACTTCTTTCTTACTTCTTTCTTCTATCTTTCTTTCTTCTTTCTTTCTTCTTTCTTACTTCTTTCTTACTTCTTTCTATCTTCTTTCTATCTTCTTTTTTCTTCTTTCTTACTTCTTTCTTACTTCTTTCTTCTTTTTTCTTACTTCTTTCTTAATTCTTTCTTACTTCTTTCTTACTTCTTTCTTTCTTCTTTCTTACTTCTTTCTTACTTTTTTCTTACTTCTTTCGTTCTTACTTCTTCCTTACTTCTTTCTTACTTCTTTCTAACTTCTTTCTTACTTCTTTCTTACTTCTTTCTTTCTTACTTCTTTCTTACTTCTTTCACACTTCTTTCTTTCTTCTTCCTTACTTCTTTCTTCTTTCTTTATTACTTCTTTCTTACTTCTTTCTTACTTCTTTCTTCTTTCTTTCTTACTTCTTTCTTACTTCTTTCTTACTTCTTTCATACTTCTTTCTTACTTCTTTCTAACCTCTTTTTTCTTCTTTCTTACTTCTTTCTTACTTCTTTCTTACTTCTTTCTTACTTCTTTCTTCATTCCTTCTTACTTTTTTCTTACTTCTTTCTTACTTCTTTCTTACTTCTTTCCTACTTCTTTCTTACTTCTTTCTTCTTTCTTTCTTTCTTCTTTCTTTCTTCTTTGTTACTTCTTTCTTACTTCTTTCTTACTTCTTTCTTACTTTTTTCTTACTTCTTTCGTTCTTACTTCTTCCTTACTTCTTTCTTACTTCTTTCTAACTTCTTTCTTACTTCTTTCTTACTTCTTTCTTTCTTACTTCTTTCTTACTTCTTTCATACTTCTTTCTTTCTTCTTCCTTACTTCTTTCTTCTTTCTTTATTACTTCTTTCTTTCTTCTTTCTTACTTCTTTCTTCTTTCTTTCTTACTTCTTTCTTACTTCTTTCTTTCTTCTTTCTTACTTTTTTCTTTCTTCTTTCTTACTTCTTTCTTTCTTCTTTCTTACTTCTTTCTTAATTCTTTCTTCATTCTTTCTTACTTCTTTCTAACTTCTTTCTTACTTCTTTCTTTCTTCTTACTTTCTTCTTTCTTACTTCTTTCTAACCTATTTTTTCTTCTTTCTTACTTCTTTCTTACTTCTTTCTTACTTCTTTCTTACTTCTTTCTTCTTTCTTTCTTACTTCTTTCTTAATTCTTTCTTACTTCTTTCTAACTTCTTGCTTACTTCTTTCTTACTTCTTGCTTACTTCTTTCTTACTTCTTTCTTACGTCTTTCTTTCTTCTTTCTTACTTCTTTCTTTCTTACTTCTTTCTTACTTCTTTCTAACTTCTTTCTTACTTCTTACTCACTTCTTTCTTTCTTCTTTCTTACTTCTTTCTTTGTTCTTTCTTCCTTCTTTCTTACTTCTTTTTTCTTTCTTTCTTTCTTCTTTCTTTCTTCTTTCTTACTTCTTTCTTACTTCTTTCTTACTTCTTTCTTACTTTTTTCTTACTTCTTTCGTTCTTACTTCTTCCTTACTTCTTTCTTACTTCTTTCTAACTTCTTTCTTACTTCTTTCTTACTTCTTTCTTTCTTACTTCTTTCTTACTTCTTTCACACTTCTTTCTTTCTTCTTCCTTACTTCTTTCTTCTTTCTTTATTACTTCTTTCTTACTTCTTTCTTACTTCTTTCTTCTTTCTTTCTTACTTCTTTCTTACTTCTTTCTTTCTTCTTTCTTACTTCTTTCTTTCTTCTTTCTTACTTCTTTCTTTCTTCTTTCTTACTTCTTTCTTACTTCTTTCTTCATTCTTTCTTACTTCTTTCTAACTTCTTTCTTACTTCTTTCTTTCTTCTTACTTTCTTCTTTCTTACTTCTTTCTAACCTATTTTTTCTTCTTTCTTACTTCTTTCTTACTTCTTTCTTACTTCTTTCTTACTTCTTTCTTCTTTCTTTCTTACTTCTTTCTTAATTCTTTCTTACTTCTTTCTAACTTCTTTCTTACTTCTTTCTTACTTCTTGCTTACTTCTTTCTTACTTCTTATTACGTCTTTCTTTCTTCTTTCTTACTTCTTTCTTTCTTACTTCTTTCTTACTTCCTTCTTACTTCTTTCTTCTTTCTTTCTTACTTCTTTCTTACTTCTTTCTTACTTCTTTCTAACTTCTTTCTTACTTCTTACTTACTTCTTTCTTTCTTCTTTCTTACTTCTTTCTTTCTTCTTTCTTCCTTCTTTCTTTCTTCTGTCTTAATTCCTTCTTCCTTCTTTCTTACTTCTTTCTTACTTCTTACTTCTTTCTTACTTCTTTCTTACTCCTTTCTTTCTTCTTTCTTACTTCTTTCTTACTCCTTTCTTTCTTCTTTCTTACTTCTTTCATACTTCTTTCTTACTTCTTTCTTTCTTCTTTCTTACTTCTTTCTTACTTCTTTCTTCTTTCTTTCTTACTTCTTTCTTACTTCTTTCTTACTTCTTTCTTACTTCTTTCTTACTTCTTTCTTACTTCTTTCTTTCTTCTTTCTTACTTCTTTCTTCATTCCTTCTTACTTCTTTCTTACTTCTTTCTTTCTTCTTTCTTACTTCTTTCTTACTTCTTTCTTCTTTCTTTCTTACTTCTTTCTTATTTCTTTCTTACTTCTTTCTTACTTCTTTCTTTCTTCTTTCTTACTTCTTTCTTACTTCTTTCTTCTATCTTTCTTTCTTCTTTCTTTCTTCTTTCTTAGTTCTTTCTTACTTCTTTCTATCTTCTTTCTATCTTCTTTTTTCTTCTTTCTTACTTCTTTCTTACTTCTTTCTTCTTTCTTTCTTACTTCTTTCTTACTTCTTTCTTACTTCTTTCTTTCTTACTTCTTTCTTAATTGTTTCATACTTCTTTCTTTCTTCTTTCTTACTTCTTTCTTCATTCCTTCTTACTTCTTTCTTTCTTCTTTCTTACTTCTTTCTTACTTCTTTCTTCTTTCTTTCTTACTTCTTTCTTACTTCTTTCTTTCTTCTTTCTTACTTCTTTCTTTCTTTTTTCTTACTTCTTTCTTTCTTCTTTCTTACTTCTTTCTTAATTCTTTCTTCATTCTTTCTTACTTCTTTCTAACTTCTTTCTTACTTCTTTCTTTCTTCTTACTTTCTTCTTTCTTACTTCTTTCTAACCTATTTTTTCTTCTTTCTTCTTTCTTACTTCTTTCTTACTTCTTTCTTACTTCTTTCTTCTTTCTTTCTTACTTCTTTCTTAATTCTTTCTTACTTCTTTCTAACTTCTTTCTTACTTCTTTCTTACTTCTTGCTTACTTCTTTCTTACTTCTTTCTTACGTCTTTCTTTCTTCTTTCTTACTTCTTTCTTTCTTACTTCTTTCTTACTTCCTTCTTACTTCTTTCTTCTTTCTTTCTTACTTCTTTCTTTCTTCTTTCTTCCTTCTTTCTTACTTCTTTCTTCTTTCTTTCTTTCTTCTTTCTTTCTTCTTTCTTACTTCTTTCTTACTTCTTTCTTACTTCTTTCTTACTTCTTTCTTTCTTACTTCTTTCTTACTTCTTTCATACTTCTTTCTTTCTTCTTCCTTACTTCTTTCTTCTTTCTTTATTACTTCTTTCTTACTTCTTTCTTACTTCTTTCTTCTTTCTTTCTTACTTCTTTCTTACTTCTTTCTTTCTTCTTTCTTACTTCTTTCTTTCTTCTTTCTTACTTCTTTCTTACTTCTTTCTTCATTCTTTCTTACTTCTTTCTAACTTCTTTCTTACTTCTTTCTTTCTTCTTACTTTCTTCTTTCTTACTTCTTTCTAACCTATTTTTTCTTCTTTCTTACTTCTTTCTTACTTCTTTCTTACTTCTTTCTTCTTTCTTTCTTAATTCTTTCTTAATTCTTTCTTACTTCTTTCTAACTTCTTTCTTACTTCTTTCTTACTTCTTGCTTACTTCTTTCTTACTTCTTTCTTACGTCTTTCTTTCTTCTTTCTTACTTCTTTCTTTCTTACTTCTTTCTTACTTCCTTCTTACTTCTTTCTTCTTTCTTTCTTACTTCTTTCTTACTTCATTCTTACTTCTTTCTAACTTCTTTCTTACTTCTTACTTACTTCTTTCTTTCTTCTTTCTTACTTCTTTCTTTCTTCTTTCTTCCTTCTTTCTTTCTTCTTTCTTCATTCCTTCTTCCTTCTTTCTTACTTCTTTCTTACTTCTTACTTCTTTCTTACTTCTTTCTTACTTCTTTCTTTCTTCTTTCTTACTTCTTTCATACTTCTTTCTTACTTCTTTCTTTCTTCTTTCTTACTTCTTTCTTACTTCTTTCTTACTTCTTTCTTCTTTCTTTCTTACTTCTTTCTTACTTCTTTCTTACTTCTTTCTTACTTCTTTCTTACTTCTTTCTTACTTCTTTCTTACTTTTTTCTTACTTCTTTCTTACATCTTTCTTTCTTCTTTCATACTTCTTTCTTACTTCTTTCTTTCTTCTTTCTTACTTCTTTCTTACTTCTTTCTTACTTCTTTCTTCTTTCTTTCTTACTTCTTTCTTACTTCTTTCTTACTTCTTTCTTACTTCTTTCTTACTTCTTTCTTACTTCTTTCTTACTTTTTTCTTACTTCTTTCTTACATCTTTCTTTCTTCTTTCTAACTTCTTTCTTACTTCTTTCTTACTTCTTTCTTACTTCTTTCTTTCTTACTTCTTTCTTAATTCTTTCATACTTCTTTCTTTCTTCTTTCTTACTTCTTTCTTCATTCCTTCTTACTTCTTTCTTTCTTCTTTCTTACTTCTTTCTTACTTCTTTCTTCTTTCTTTCTTACTTCTTTCTTACTACTTTCTTACTTCTTTCTTTCTTCTTTCTTCTTTCTTTCTTACTTCTTTCTTACTTCTTTCTTACTTCTTTCTTTCTTCTTTCTTACTTCTTTCTTCATTCCTTCTTACTTCTTTCTTACTTCTTTCTTTCTTCTTTCTTACTTCTTTCTTACTTCTTTCTTCTTTCTTTCTTACTTCTTTCTTACTTCTTTCTTACTTCTTTCTATCTTCTTTTTTCTTCTTTCTTACTTCTTTCTTACTTCTTTCTTCTTTCTTTCTTACTTCTTTCTTACTTCTTTCTTACTTCTTTCTTACTTCTTTCTTCTTTCTTTCTTACTTCTTTCTTACTACTTTCTTACTTCTTTCTTACTTCTTTCTTTCTTCTTTCTTACTTCTTTCTTCTTTCTTTCTTTCTTCTTTCTTTCTTCTTTCTTACTTCTTTCTTACTTCTTTCTTACTTCTTTCTTACTTTTTTCTTACTTCTTTCGTTCTTACTTCTTCCTTACTTCTTTCTTACTTCTTTCTAACTTCTTTCTTACTTCTTTCTTACTTCTTTCTTTCTTACTTCTTTCTTACTTCTTTCATACTTCTTTCTTTCTTCTTCCTTACTTCTTTCTTCTTTCTTTATTACTTCTTTCTTACTTCTTTCTTACTTCTTTCTTCTTTCTTTCTTACTTCTTTCTTACTTCTTTCTTTCTTCTTTCTTACTTCTTTCTTTCTTCTTTCTTACTTCTTTCTTTCTTCTTTCTTACTTCTTTCTTACTTCTTTCTTCATTCTTTCTTACTTCTTTCTAACTTCTTTCTTACTTCTTTCTTTCTTCTTACTTTCTTCTTTCTTACTTCTTTCTAACCTATTTTTTCTTCTTTCTTCTTTCTTACTTCTTTCTTACTTCTTTCTTACTTCTTTCTTCTTTCTTTCTTACTTCTTTCTTAATTCTTTCTTACTTCTTTCTAACTTCTTTCTTACTTCTTTCTTACTTCTTGCTTACTTCTTTCTTACTTCTTTCTTACGTCTTTCTTTCTTCTTTCTTACTTCTTTCTTTCTTACTTCTTTCTTACTTCCTTCTTACTTCTTTCTTCTTTCTTTCTTACTTCTTTCTTACTTCTTTCTTACTTCTTTCTAACTTCTTTCTTACTTCTTACTTACTTCTTTCTTTCTTCTTTCTTACTTCTTTCTTTCTTCTTTCTTCCTTCTTTCTTACTTCTTTCTTCTTTCTTTCTTTCTTCTTTCTTTCTTCTTTCTTACTTCTTTCTTACTTCTTTCTTACTTCTTTCTTACTTCTTTCTTTCTTACTTCTTTCTTACTTCTTTCATACTTCTTTCTTTCTTCTTCCTTACTTCTTTCTTCTTTCCTTATTACTTCTTTCTTACTTCTTTCTTACTTCTTTCTTCTTTCTTTCTTACTTCTTTCTTACTTCTTTCTTTCTTCTTTCTTACTTCTTTCTTTCTTCTTTCTTACTTCTTTCTTTCTTCTTTCTTACTTCTTTCTTACTTCTTTCTTCATTCTTTCTTACTTCTTTCTAACTTCTTTCTTACTTCTTTCTTTCTTCTTACTTTCTTCTTTCTTACTTCTTTCTAACCTATTTTTTCTTCTTTCTTACTTCTTTCTTACTTCTTTCTTACTTCTTTCTTACTTCTTTCTCCTTTCTTTCTTAATTCTTTCTTACTTCTTTCTAACTTCTTTCTTACTTCTTTCTTACTTCTTGCTTACTTCTTTCTTACTTCTTTCTTACGTCTTTCTTTCTTCTTTCTTACTTCTTTCTTTCTTACTTCTTTCTTACTTCCTTCTTACTTCTTTCTTCTTTCTTTCTTACTTCTTTCTTACTTCATTCTTACTTCTTTCTAACTTCTTTCTTACTTCTTACTTACTTCTTTCTTTCTTCTTTCTTACTTCTTTCTTTCTTCTTTCTTCCTTCTTTCTTTCTTCTTTCTTCATTCCTTCTTCCTTCTTTCTTACTTCTTTCTTACTTCTTACTTCTTTCTTACTTCTTTCTTACTTCTTTCTTACTCCTTTCTTTCTTCTTTCTTACTTCTTTCTTACTCCTTTCTTTCTTCTTTCTTACTTCTTTCATACTTCTTTCTTACTTCTTTCTTTCTTCTTTCTTACTTCTTTCTTACTTCTTTCTTACTTCTTTCTTCTTTCTTTCTTACTTCTTTCTTACTTCTTTCTTACTTCTTTCTTACTTCTTTCTTACTTCTTTCTTACTTCTTTCTTACTTTTTTCTTACTTCTTTCTTACATCTTTCTTTCTTCTTTCTTTCTAACTTCTTTCTTACTTCTTTCTTACTTCTTTCTTACTTCTTTCTTTCTTACTTCTTTCTTAATTCTTTCATACTTCTTTGTTTCTTCTTTCTTACTTCTTTCTTCATTCCTTCTTAGTTCTTTCTTTCTTCTTTCTTACTTCTTTCTTACTTCTTTCTTCTTTCTTTCTTACTTCTTTCTTACTACTTTCTTACTTCTTTCTTTCTTCTTTCTTCTTTCTTTCTTACTTCTTTCTTACTTCTTTCTTACTTCTTTCTTTCTTCTTTCTTACTTCTTTCTTCATTCCTTCTTACTTCTTTCTTACTTCTTTCTTTCTTCTTACTTCTTTCTTACTTCTTTCTTCTTTCTTTCTTACTTCTCTCTTACTTCTTTCTTACTTCTTTCTATCTTCTTTTTTCTTCTTTCTTACTTCTTTCTTACTTCTTTCTTCTTTCTTTCTTACTTCTTTCTTACTTCTTTCATACTTCTTTCTTACTTCTTTCTTACTTCTTTCTTTCTTACTTCTTTCTTAATTGTTTCATACTTCTTTCTTTCTTCTTTCTTACTTCTTTCTTCATTCTTTCTTACTTCTTTCTTTCTTCTTTCTTACTTCTTTCTTACTTCTTTCTTCTTTCTTTCTTACTTCTTTCTTACTACTTTCTTACTTCTTTCTTACTTCTTTCTTTCTTCTTTCTTACTTCTTTCTTCTTTCTTTCTTTCTTCTTTCTTTCTTCTTTCTTACTTCTTTCTTACTTCTTTCTTACTTCTTTCTTACTTTTTTCTTACTTCTTTCGTTCTTACTTCTTCCTTACTTCTTTCTTACTTCTTTCTAACTTCTTTCTTACTTCTTTCTTACTTCTTTCTTTCTTACTTCTTTCTTACTTCTTTCACACTTCTTTCTTTCTTCTTCCTTACTTCTTTCTTCTTTCTTTATTACTTCTTTCTTACTTCTTTCTTACTTCTTTCTTCTTTCTTTCTTACTTCTTTCTTACTTCTTTCTTTCTTCTTTCTTACTTCTTTCTTTCTTCTTTCTTACTTCTTTCTTTCTTCTTTCTTACTTCTTTCTTACTTCTTTCTTCATTCTTTCTTACTTCTTTCTAACTTCTTTCTTACTTCTTTCTTTCTTCTTACTTTCTTCTTTCTTACTTCTTTCTAACCTATTTTTTCTTCTTTCTTACTTCTTTCTTACTTCTTTCTTACTTCTTTCTTACTTCTTTCTTCTTTCTTTCTTACTTCTTTCTTAATTCTTTCTTACTTCTTTCTAACTTCTTTCTTACTTCTTTCTTACTTCTTGCTTACTTCTTTCTTACTTCTTTCTTACGTCTTTCTTTCTTCTTTCTTACTTCTTTCTTTCTTACTTCTTTCTTACTTCCTTCTTACTTCTTTCTTCTTTCTTTCTTACTTCTTTCTTACTTCTTTCTTACTTCTTTCTAACTTCTTTCTTACTTCTTAATTACTTCTTTCTTTCTTCTTTCTTACTTCTTTCTTTCTTCTTTCTTCCTTCTTTCTTTCTTCTGTCTTCATTCCTTCTTCCTTCTTTCTTACTTCTTTCTTACTTCTTACTTCTTTCTTACTTCTTTCTTACTTCTTTCTTACTCCTTTCTTTCTTCTTTCTTACTTCTTTCTTACTCCTTTCTTTCTTCTTTCTTACTTCTTTCATACTTCTTTCTTACTTCTTTCTTTCTTCTTTCTTACTTCTTTCTTACTTCTTTCTTACTTCTTTCTTCTTTCTTTCTTACTTCTTTCTTACTTCTTTCTTACTTCTTTCTTACTTCTTTCTTTCTTCTTTCTTACTTCTTTCTTCATTCCTTCTTACTTCTTTCTTACTTCTTTCTTTCTTCTTTCTTACTTCTTTCTTACTTCTTTCTTCTATCTTTCTTTCTTCTTTCTTTCTTCTTTATTACTTCTTTCTTACTTCTTTCTATCTTCTTTCTATCTTCTTTTTTCTTCTTTCTTACTTCTTTCTTACTTCTTTCTTCTTTCTTTCTTACTTCTTTCTTACTTCTTTCTTACTTCTTTCTTACTTCTTTCTTACTTCTTTCTTTCTTACTTCTTTCTTAATTGTTTCATACTTCTTTCTTTCTTCTTTCTTACTTCTTTCTTCATTCCTTCTTACTTCTTTCTTTCTTCTTTCTTACTTCTTTCTTACTTCTTTCTTCTTTCTTTCTTACTTCTTTCTTACTACTTTCTTACTTCTTTCTTACTTCTTTCTTTCTTCTTTCTTACTTCTTTCTTCTTTCTTTATTTCTTCTTTCTTTCTTCTTTCTTACTTCTTTCTTACTTCTTTCTTACTTCTTTCTTACTTTTTTCTTACTTCTTTCGTTCTTACTTCTTCCTTACTTCTTTCTTACTTCTTTCTAACTTCTTTCTTACTTCTTTCTTACTTCTTTCTTTCTTACTTCTTTCTTACTTCTTTCATACTTCTTTCTTTCTTCTTCCTTACTTCATTCTTCTTTCTTTATTACTTCTTTCTTACTTCTTTCTTACTTCTTTCTTCTTTCTTTCTTACTTCTTTCTTACTTCTTTCTTTCTTCTTTCTTACTTCTTTCTTTCTTCTTTCTTACTTCTGTCTTTCTTCTTTCTTACTTCTTTCTTAATTCTTTCTTCATTCTTTCTTACTTCTTTCTAACTTCTTTCTTACTTCTTTCTTTCTTCTTACTTTCTTCTTTCTTACTTCTTTCTAACCTATTTTTTTTTCTTTCTTCTTTCTTACTTCTTTCTTACTTCTTTCTTCTTTCTTTCTTACTTCTTTCTTACTTCTTTCTTACTTCTTTCTTACTTCTTTCTTACTTCTTTCTTACTTCTTTCTTACTTTTTTCTTACGTCTTTCTTACATCTTTCTTTCTTCTTTCTTTTTAACTTCTTTCTTACTTCTTTCTTACTTCTTTCTTACTTCTTTCTTTCTTACTTCTTTCTTAATTCTTTCATACTTCTTTCTTTCTTCTTTCTTACTACTTTCTTCATTCCTTCTTAGTTCTTTCTTTCTTCTTTCTTACTTCTTTCTTACTTCTTTCTTCTTTCTTTCTTACTTCTTTCTTACTACTTTCTTACTTCTTTCTTTCTTCTTTCTTCTTTCTTTCTTACTTCTTTCTTACTTCTTTCTTACTTCTTTCTTTCTTCTTTCTTACTTCTTTCTTCATTCCTTCTTACTTCTTTCTTACTTCTTTCTTTCTTCTTACTTCTTTCTTACTTCTTTCTTCTTTCTTTCTTACTTCTCTCTTACTTCTTTCTTACTTCTTTCTATCTTCTTTTTTCTTCTTTCTTACTTCTTTCTTACTTCTTTCTTCTTTCTTTCTTACTTCTTTCTTACTTCTTTCTTACTTCTTTCTTACTTCTTTCTTACTTCTTTCTTTCTTCTTTCTTAATTGTTTCATACTTCTTTCTTTCTTCTTTCTTACTTCTTTCTTCATTCCTTCTTACTTCTTTCTTTCTTCTTTCTTACTTCTTTCTTACTTCTTTCTTCTTTCTTTCTTACTTCTTTCTTACTACTTTCTTACTTCTTTCTTACTTCTTTCTTTCTTCTTTCTTACTTCTTTCTTCTTTCTTTCTTTCTTCTTTCTTTCTTACTTCTTTCTTAATTCTTTCTTACTTCTTTCTTACTTCTTTCTTACTTTTTTCTTACTTCTTTCGTTCTTACTTCTTCCTTACTTCTTTCTTACTTCTTTCTAACTTCTTTCTTACTTCTTTCTTACTTCTTTCTTTCTTACTTCTTTCTTACTTCTTTCACACTTCTTTCTTTCTTCTTCCTTACTTCTTTCTTCTTTCTTTATTACTTCTTTCTTACTTCTTTCTTACTTCTTTCTTCTTTCTTTCTTACTTCTTTCTTACTTCTTTCTTTCTTCTTTCTTACTTCTTTCTTTCTTCTTTCTTACTTCTTTCTTTCTTCTTTCTTACTTCTTTCTTACTTCTTTCTTCATTCTTTCTTACTTCTTTCTAACTTCTTTCTTACTTCTTTCTTTCTTCTTACTTTCTTCTTTCTTACTTCTTTCTAACCTATTTTTTCTTCTTTCTTACTTCTTTCTTCTTTCTTTCTTACTTCTTTCTTACTTCTTTCTTACTTCTTTCTTACTTCTTTCTTACTTCTTTCTTTCTTACTTCTTTCTTAATTGTTTCATACTTCTTTCTTTCTTCTTTCTTACTTCTTTCTTCATTCCTTCTTACTTCTTTCTTTCTTCTTTCTTACTTCTTTCTTACTTCTTTCTTCTTTCTTTCTTACTTCTTTCTTACTACTTTCTTACTTCTTTCTTACTTCTTTCTTTCTTCTTTCTTACTTCTTTCTTCTTTCTTTCTTTCTTCTTTCTTTCTTCTTTCTTACTTCTTTCTTACTTCTTTCTTACTTCTTTCTTACTTTTTTCTTACTTCTTTCGTTCTTACTTCTTCCTTACTTCTTTCTTACTTCTTTCTAACTTCTTTCTTACTTCTTTCTTACTTCTTTCTTTCTTACTTCTTTCTTACTTCTTTCATACTTCTTTCTTTCTTCTTCCTTACTTCATTCTTCTTTCTTTATTACTTCTTTCTTACTTCTTTCTTACTTCTTTCTTCTTTCTTTCTTACTTCTTTCTTACTTCTTTCTTTCTTCTTTCTTACTTCTTTCTTTCTTCTTTCTTACTTCTGTCTTTCTTCTTTCTTACTTCTTTCTTAATTCTTTCTTCTTTCTTTCTTACTTCTTTCTAACTTCTTTCTTACTTCTTTCTTTCTTCTTACTTTCTTCTTTCTTACTTCTTTCTAACCTATTTTTTCTTCTTTCTTCTTTCTTACTTCTTTCTTACTTCTTTCTTCTTTCTTTCTTACTTCTTTCTTACTTCTTTCTTACTTCTTTCTTACTTCTTTCTTACTTCTTTCTTACTTCTTTCTTACTTTTTTCTTACTTCTTTCTTACATCTTTCTTTCTTCTTTCTTTTTAACTTCTTTCTTACTTCTTTCTTACTTCTTTCTTACTTCTTTCTTTCTTACTTCTTTCTTAATTCTTTCATACTTCTTTCTTTCTTCTTTCTTACTTCTTTCTTCATTCCTTCTTAGTACTTTCTTTCTTCTTTCTTACTTCTTTCTTACTTCTTTCTTCTTTCTTTCTTACTTCTTTCTTACTACTTTCTTACTTCTTTCTTTCTTCTTTCTTCTTTCTTTCTTACTTCTTTCTTACTTCTTTCTTACTTCTTTCTTTCTTCTTTCTTACTTCTTTCTTCATTCCTTCTTACTTCTTTCTTACTTCTTTCTTTCTTCTTACTTCTTTCTTACTTCTTTCTTCTTTCTTTCTTACTTCTCTCTTACTTCTTTCTTACTTCTTTCTATCTTCTTTTTTCTTCTTTCTTACTTCTTTCTTACTTCTTTCTTCTTTCTTTCTTACTTCTTTCTTACTTCTTTCTTACTTCTTTCTTACTTCTTTCTTACTTCTTTCTTTCTTCTTTCTTAATTGTTTCATACTTCTTTCTTTCTTCTTTCTTACTTCTTTCTTCATTCCTTCTTACTTCTTTCTTTCTTCTTTCTTACTTCTTTCTTACTTCTTTCTTCTTTCTTTCTTACTTCTTTCTTACTACTTTCTTACTTCTTTCTTACTACTTTCTTTCTTCTTTCTTACTTCTTTCTTCTTTCTTTCTTTCTTCTTTCTTTCTTACTTCTTTCTTAATTCTTTCTTACTTCTTTCTTACTTCTTTCTTACTTTTTTCTTACTTCTTTCGTTCTTACTTCTTCCTTACTTCTTTCTTACTTCTTTCTAACTTCTTTCTTACTTCTTTCTTACTTCTTTCTTTCTTACTTCTTTCTTACTTCTTTCACACTTCTTTCTTTCTTCTTCTTTACTTCTTTCTTCTTTCTTTATTACTTCTTTCTTACTTCTTTCTTACTTCTTTCTTCTTTCTTTCTTACTTCTTTCTTACTTCTTTCTTTCTTCTTTCTTACTTCTTTCTTTCTTCTTTCTTACTTCTTTCTTTCTTCTTTCTTACTTCTTTCTTACTTCTTTCTTCATTCTTTCTTACTTCTTTCTAACTTCTTTCTTACTTCTTTCTTTCTTCTTACTTTCTTCTTTCTTACTTCTTTCTAACCTATTTTTTCTTCTTTCTTACTTCTTTCTTACTTCTTTCTTACTTCTTTCTTACTTCTTTCTTCTTTCTTTCTTACTTCTTTCTTAATTCTTTCTTACTTCTTTCTAACTTCTTTCTTACTTCTTTCTTACTTCTTGCTTACTTCTTTCTTACTTCTTTCTTACGTCTTTCTTTCTTCTTTCTTACTTCTTTCTTTCTTACTTCTTTCTTACTTCCTTCTTACTTCTTTCTTCTTTCTTTCTTACTTCTTTCTTACTTCTTTCTTACTTCTTTCTAACTTCTTTCTTACTTCTTACTTACTTCTTTCTTTCTTCTTTCTTACTTCTTTCTTTCTTCTTTCTTCCTTCTTTCTTTCTTCTGTCTTCATTCCTTCTTCCTTCTTTCTTACTTCTTTCTTACTTCTTACTTCTTTCTTACTTCTTTCTTACTTCTTTCTTACTCCTTTCTTTCTTCTTTCTTACTTCTTTCTTACTCCTTTCTTTCTTCTTTCTTACTTCTTTCATACTTCTTTCTTACTTCTTTCTTTCTTCTTTCTTACTTCTTTCTTACTTCTTTCTTACTTCTTTCTTCTTTCTTTCTTACTTCTTTCTTACTTCTTTCTTACTTCTTTCTTACTTCTTTCTTACTTCTTTCTTTCTTCTTTCTTACTTCTTTCTTCATTCCTTCTTACTTCTTTCTTACTTCTTTCTTTCTTCTTTCTTACTTCTTTCTTACTTCTTTCTTCTTTCTTTCTTACTTCTTTCTTACTTCTTTCTTACTTCTTTCTTACTTCTTTCTTTCTTCTTTCTTACTTCTTTCTTACTTCTTTCTTCTATCTTTCTTTGTTCTTTCTTTCTTCTTTATTACTTCTTTCTTACTTCTTTCTATCTTCTTTCTATCTTCTTTTTTCTTCTTTCTTACTTCTTTCTTACTTCTTTCTTCTTTCTTTCTTACTTCTTTCTTACTTCTTTCTTACTTCTTTCTTACTTCTTTCTTACTTCTTTCTTTCTTACTTCTTTCTTAATTGTTTCATACTTCTTTCTTTCTTCTTTCTTACTTCTTTCTTCATTCCTTCTTACTTCTTTCTTTCTTCTTTCTTACTTCTTTCTTACTTCTTTCTTCTTTCTTTCTTACTTCTTTCTTACTACTTTCTTACTTCTTTCTTACTTCTTTCTTTCTTCTTTCTTACTTCTTTCTTCTTTCTTTCTTTCTTCTTTCTTTCTTCTTTCTTACTTCTTTCTTACTTCTTTCTTACTTCTTTCTTACTTTTTTCTTACTTCTTTCGTTCTTACTTCTTCCTTACTTCTTTCTTACTTCTTTCTAACTTCTTTCTTACTTCTTTCTTACTTCTTTCTTTCTTACTTCTTTCTTACTTCTTTCATACTTCTTTCTTTCTTCTTCCTTACTTCATTCTTCTTTCTTTATTTACTTCTTTCTTACTTCTTTCTTACTTCTTTCTTCTTTCTTTCTTACTTCTTTCTTACTTCTTTCTTTCTTCTTTCTTACTTCTTTCTTTCTTCTTTCTTACTTCCTTCTTTCTTCTTTCTTACTTCTTTCTTAATTCTTTCTTCATTCTTTCTTACTTCTTTCTAACTTCTTTCTTACTTCTTTCTTTCTTCTTACTTTCTTCTTTCTTACTTCTTTCTAACCTATTTTTTCTTCTTTCTTCTTTCTTACTTCTTTCTTACTTCTTTCTTACTTCTTTCTTCTTTCTTTCTTACTTCTTTCTTAATTCTTTCTTACTTCTTTCTAACTTCTTTCTTACTTCTTTCTTACTTCTTGCTTACTTCTTTCTTACTTCTTTCTTACGTCTTTCTTTCTTCTTTCTTACTTCTTTCTTTCTTACTTCTTTCTTACTTCCTTCTTACTTCTTTCTTCTTTCTTTCTTACTTCTTTCTTTCTTCTTTCTTCCTTCTTTCTTACTTCTTTCTTCTTTCTTTCTTTCTTTTTCTTTCTTCTTTCTTACTTCTTTCTTACTTCTTTCTTACTTCTTTCTTACTTCTTTCTTTCTTACTTCTTTCTTACTTCTTTCATACTTCTTTCTTTCTTCTTCCTTACTTCTTTCTTCTTTCCTTATTACTTCTTTCTTACTTCTTTCTTACTTCTTTCTTCTTTCTTTCTTACTTCTTTCTTATTTCTTTCTTTCTTCTTTCTTACTTCTTTCTTTCTTCTTTCTTACTTCTTTCTTTCTTCTTTCTTACTTCTTTCATACTTCTTTCTTCATTCTTTCTTACTTCTTTCTAACTTCTTTCTTACTTCTTTCTTTCTTCTTACTTTATTCTTTCTTACTTCTTTCTAACCTATTTTTTCTTCTTTCTTACTTCTTTCTTACTTCTTTCTTACTTCTTTCTTACTTCTTTCTCCTTTCTTTCTTAATTCTTTCTTAATTCTTTCTTACTTCTTTCTAACTTCTTTCTTACTTCTTTCTTACTTCTTGCTTACTTCTTTCTTACTTCTTTCTTACGTCTTTCTTTCTTCTTTCTTACTTCTTTCTTTCTTACTTCTTTCTTACTTCCTTCTTACTTCTTTCCTCTTTCTTTCTTACTTCTTTCTTACTTCATTCTTACTTCTTTCTAACTTCTTTCTTACTTCTTACTTACTTCTTTCTTTCTTCTTTCTTACTTCTTTCTTTCTTCTTTCTTCCTTCTTTCTTTCTTCTTTCTTCATTCCTTCTTCCTTCTTTCTTACTTCTTTCTTACTTCTTACTTCTTTCTTACTTCTTTCTTACTTCTTTCTTACTCCTTTCTTTCTTCTTTCTTACTTCTTTCTTACTCCTTTCTTTCTTCTTTCTTACTTCTTTCATACTTCTTTCTTACTTCTTTCTTTCTTCTTTCTTACTTCTTTCTTACTTCTTTCTTACTTCTTTCTTCTTTCTTTCTTACTTCTTTCTTACTTCTTTCTTACTTCTTTCTTACTTCTTTCTTACTTCTTTCTTACTTCTTTCTTACTTTTTTCTCACTTCTTTCTTACATCTTTCTTTCTTCTTTCTTTCTAACTTCTTTCTTACTTCTTTCTTACTTCTTTCTTACTTCTTTCTTTCTTACTTCTTTCTTAATTCTTTCATACTTCTTTCTTTCTTCTTTCTTACTTCTTTCTTCATTCCTTCTTAGTTCTTTCTTTCTTCTTTCTTACTTCTTTCTTACTTCTTTCTTCTTTCTTTCTTACTTCTTTCTTACTACTTTCTTACTTCTTTGTTTCTTCTTTCTTCTTTCTTTCTTACTTCTTTCTTACTTCTTTCTTACTTCTTTCTTTCTTCTTTCTTACTTCTTTCTTCATTCCTTCTTACTTCTTTCTTACTTCTTTCTTTCTTCTTACTTCTTTCTTACTTCTTTCTTCTTTCTTTCTTACTTCTCTCTTACTTCTTTCTTACTTCTTTCTATCTTCTTTTTCTTCTTTCTTACTTCTTTCTTACTTCTTTCTTCTTTCTTTCTTACTTCTTTCTTACTTCTTTCTTACTTCTTTCTTACTTCTTTCTTACTTCTTTCTTTCTTACTTCTTTCTTAATTGTTTTCATACTTCTTTCTTTCTTCTTTCTTACTTCTTTCTTCATTCCTTCTTACTTCTTTCTTTCTTCTTTCTTTCTTCTTTCTACTTCTTTCTTCTTTCTTTCTTTCTTCTTTCTTTCTTCTTTCTTACTTCTTTCTTACTTCTTTCTTACTTCTTTCTTACTTCTTTCTTCTTTCTTTCTTACTTCTTTCTTACTTCTTTCTTACTTCTTTCTAACTTCTTTCTTACTTCTTACTTACTTCTTTCTTTCTTCTTTCTTACTTCTTCTTTCTTCTTTCTTCCTTCTTTCTTACTTCTTTCTTCTTTCTTTCTTTCTTCTTTCTTTCTTCTTTCTTACTTCTTTCTTTCTTCTTTCTTCCTTCTTTCTTACTTCTTTCTTCTTTCTTTCTTTCTTCTTTCTTTCTTCTTTCTTACTTCTTTCTTACTTCTTTCTTACTTCTTTCTTACTTCTTTCTTTCTTACTTCTTTCTTACTTCTTTCATACTTCTTTCTTTCTTCTTCCTTACTTCTTTCTTCTTTCTTTATTACTTCTTTCTTACTTCTTTCTTACTTCTTTCTTCTTTCTTTCTTACTTCTTTCTTACTTCTTTCTTTCTTCTTTCTTACTTCTTTCTTCTTCTTTCTTACTTCTTTCTTTCTTCTTTCTTACTTCTTTCTTACTTCTTTCTTCATTCTTTCTTACTTCTTTCTAACTTCTTTCTTACTTCTTTCTTTCTTCTTACTTTCTTCTTTCTTACTTCTTTCTAACCTATTTTTTCTTCTTTCTTACTTCTTTCTTACTTCTTTCTTACTTCTTTCTTACTTCTTTCTTCTTTCTTTCTTATTCTTTCTTAATTCTTTCTTACTTCTTTCTAACTTCTTTCTTACTTCTTTCTTACTTCTTGCTTACTTCTTTCTTACTTCTTTCTTACGTCTTCTTTCTTCTTTCTTACTTCTTTCTTACTTCCTTCTTACTTCTTCTTTCTTTCTTACTTCTTTCTTACTTCATTCTTACTTCTTTCTAACTTCTTTCTTACTTCTTACTTACTTCTTTCTTTCTTCTTTCTTACTTCTTTCTTTCTTCTTTCTTCCTTCTTTCTTTCTTCTTTCTTCATTCCTTCTTCCTTCTTTCTTACTTCTTTCTTACTTCTTACTTCTTTCTTACTTCTTTCTTACTTCTTTCTTACTCCTTTCTTTCTTCTTTCTTACTTCTTTCTTACTCCTTTCTTTCTTCTTTCTTACTTCTTTCATACTTCTTTCTTACTTCTTTCTTTCTTCTTTCTTACTTCTTTCTTACTTCTTTCTTACTTCTTTCTTCTTTCTTTCTTACTTCTTTCTTACTTCTTTCTTACTTCTTTCTTTCTTCTTTCTTACTTCTTTCTTACTTCTTTCTTACTTTTTTCTTACTTCTTTCTTACATCTTTCTTTCTTCTTTCTTTCTAACTTCTTTCATACTTCTTTCTTTCTTCTTTCTTACTTCTTTCTTCATTCCTTCTTACTTCTTTCTTTCTTCTTTCTTACTTCTTTCTTACTTCTTTCTTCTTTCTTTCTTACTTCTTTCTTACTACTTTCTTACTTCTTTCTTTCTTCTTTCTTCTTTCTTTCTTACGTCTTTCTTACTTCTTTCTTACTTCTTTCTTTCTTCTTTCTTACTTCTTTCTTCATTCCTTCTTACTTCTTTCTTACTTCTTTCTTTCTTCTTTCTTACTTCTTTCTTACTTCTTTCTTCTTTCTTTCCTACTTCTTTCTTACTTCTTTCTTACTTCTTTCTATCTTCTTTTTTCTTCTTTCTTACTTCTTTCTTACTTCTTTCTTTTTTCTTTCTTACTTCTTTCTTACTTCTTTCTTACTTCTTTCTTACTTCTTTCTTACTTCTTTCTTCTTTCTTTCTTACTTCTTTCTTACTACTTTCTTACTTCTTTCTTACTTCTTTCTTTCTTCTTTCTTACTTCTTTCTTCTTTCTTTCTTTCTTCTTTCTTTCTTCTTTCTTACTTCTTTCTTACTTCTTTCTTACTTCTTTCTTACTTTTTTCTTACTTCTTTCGTTCTTACTTCTTCCTTACTTCTTTCTTACTTCTTTCTAACTTCTTTCTTCTTTCTTACTTCTTTCTTTCTTACTTCTTTCTTACTTCTTTCATACTTCTTTCTTTCTTCTTCCTTACTTCTTTCTTCTTACTTTATTACTTCTTTCTTACTTCTTTCTTACTTCTTTCTTCTTTCTTTCTTACTTCTTTCTTACTTCTTTCTTTCTTCTTTCTTACTTCTTTCTTACTTCTTTCTTACTTCTTTCTTTCTTCTTTCTTACTTCTTTCTTACTTCTTTCTTCATTCTTTCTTACTTCTTTCTAACTTCTTTCTTACTTCTTTCTTTCTTCTTACTTTCTTCTTTCTTACTTCTTTCTAACCTATTTTTTCTTCTTTCTTCTTTCTTACTTCTTTCTTACTTCTTTCTTACTTCTTTCTTCTTTCTTTCTTACTTCTTTCTTAATTCTTTCTTACTTCTTTCTAACTTCTTTCTTACTTCTTTCTTACTTCTTGCTTACTTCTTACTTACTTCTTTCTTACGTCTTTCTTTCTTCTTTCTTACTTCTTTCTTTCTTACTTCTTTCTTACTTCCTTCTTACTTCTTTCTTCTTTCTTTCTTACTTCTTTCTTACTTCTTTCTTACTTCTTTCTTTCTTCTTTCTTCCTTCTTTCTTACTTCTTTCTTTCTTCTTTCTTACTTCTTTCTTTCTTCTTTCTTCCTTCTTTCTTACTTCTTTCTTCTTTCTTTCTTTCTTCTTTCTTTCTTCTTTCTTACTTCTTTCTTACTTCTTTCTTATTTCTTTCTTACTTTTTTCTTACTTCTTTCGTTCTTACTTCTTCCTTACTTCTTTCTTACTTCTTTCTAACTTCTTTCTTACTTCTTTCTTACTTCTTTCTTTCTTACTTCTTTCTTACTTCTTTCATACTTCTTTCTTTCTTCTTCCTTACTTCTTTCTTCTTTCTTTATTACTTCTTTCTTACTTCTTTCTTACTTCTTTCTTCTTTCTTTCTTACTTCTTTCTTACTTCTTTCTTTCTTCTTTCTTACTTCTTTCTTTCTTCTTTCTTCTTTCTTACTTCTTTCTTACTTCTTTCTTCATTCTTTCTTACTTCTTTCTAACTTCTTTCTTACTTCTTTCTTTCTTCTTACTTTCTTCTTTCTTACTTCTTTCTAACCTATTTTTTCTTCTTTCTTACTTCTTTCTTACTTCTTTCTTACTTCTTTCTTACTTCTTTCTTCTTTCTTTCTTACTTCTTTCTTAATTCTTTCTTACTGCTTTCTAACTTCTTTCTTACTTCTTTCTTACTTCTTGCTTACTTCTTTCTTACTTCTTTCTTACGTCTTTCTTTCTTCTTTCTTACTTCTTTCTTTCTTACTTCTTTCTTACTTCCTACTTACTTCTTTCTTCTTTCTTTCTTACTTCTTTCTTACTTCTTTCTTACTTTTTTCTAACTTCTTTCTTACTTCTTACTTACTTCTTTCTTTCTTCTTTCTTACTTCTTTCTTTCTTCTTTCTTCCTTCTTACTTACTTCTTTCTTCTTTCTTTCTTTCTTCTTTCTTTCTTCTTTCTTACTTCTTTCTTACTTCTTTCTTACTTCTTTCTTACTTTTTTCTTACTTCTTTCGTTCTTACTTCTTCCTTACTTCTTTCTTACTTCTTTCTAACTTCTTTCTTACTTCTTTCTTACTTCTTTCTTTCTTACTTCTTTCTTACTTCTTTCATACTTCTTTCTTTCTTCTTCCTTACTTCTTTCTTCTTTCTTTATTACTTCTTTCTTACTTCTTTCTTACTTCTTTCTTCTTTCTTTCTTACTTCTTTCTTACTTCTTTCTTTCTTCTTTCTTACTTCTTTCTTTCTTCTTTCTTACTTCTTTCTTTCTTCTTTCTTACTTCTTTCTTACTTCTTTCTTCATTCTTTCTTACTTCTTTCTAACTTCTTTCTTACTTCTTTCTTTCTTCTTACTTTCTTCTTTCTTAATTCTTTCTAACCTATTTTTTCTTCTTTCTTACTTCTTTCTTACTTCTTTCTTAGTTCTTTCTTACTTCTTTCTTCTTTCTTTCTTACTTCTTTCTTAATTCTTTCTTACTTCTTTCTAACTTCTTTCTTCCTTCTTTCTTACTTCTTGCTTACTTCTTTCTTACTTCTTTCTTACGTCTTTCTTTCTTCTTTCTTACTTCTTTCTTTCTTACTTCTTTCTTACTTCCTTCTTACTTCTTTATTCTTTCTTTCTTACTTCTTTCTTACTTCTTTCTTACTTCTTTCTAACTTCTTTCTTACTTCTTACTTACTTCTTTCTTTCTTCTTTCTTACTTCTTTCTTTCTTCTTTCTTCCTTCTTTCTTTCTTCTTTCTTCATTCCTTCTTCCTTCTTTCTTACTTCTTTCTTACTTCTTACTTCTTTCTTACTTCTTTCTTACTTCTTTCTTACTCCTTTCTTTCTTCTTTCTTACTTCTTTCTTACTCCTTTCTTTCTTCTTTCTTACTTCTTTCATACTTCTTTCTTACTTCTTTCTTTCTTCTTTCTTACTTCTTTCTTACTTCTTTCTTACTTCTTTCTTCTTTCTTTCTTACTTCTTTCTTACTTCTTTCTTACTTCTTTATTACTTCTTTCTTACTTCTTTCTTACTTCTTTCTTACTTTTTTCTTACTTCTTTCTTACATCTTTCTTTCTTCTTTCTTTCTAACTTCTTTCTTACTTCTTTCTTACTTCTTTCTTTCTTACTTCTTTCTTAATTCTTTCATACTTCTTTCTTTCTTCTTTCTTACTTCTTTCTTCATTCCTTCTTACTTCTTTCTTTCTTCTTTCTTACTTCTTTCTTACTTCTTTCTTCTTTCTTTCTTACTTCTTTCTTACTACTTTCTTACTTCTTTCTTTCTTCTTTCTTCTTTCTTTCTTACTTCTTTCTAACTTCTTTCTTACTTCTTTCTTTCTTCTTTCTTACTTCTTTCTTCATTCCTTCTTACTTCTTTCTTACTTCTTTCTTTCTTCTTTCTTACTTCTTTCTTACTTCTTTCTTCTTTCTTTCTTACTTCTTTCTTACTTCTTTCTTACTTCTTTCTTACTTCTTTCTTTCTTCTTTCTTACTTCTTTCTTACTTCTTTCTTCTATCTTTCTTTCTTCTTTCTTTCTTCTTTCTTACTTCTTTCTTACTTCTTTCTATATTCTTTCTATCTTCTTTTTTCTTCTTTCTTACTTCTTTCTTACTTCTTTCTTACTTATTTCTTCTTTCTTTCTTACTTCTTTCTTACTTCTTTCTTACTTCTTTCTTACTTCTTTCTTACTTCTTTCTTTCTTACTTCTTTCTTAATTGTTTCATACTTCTTTCTTTCTTCTTTCTTACTTCTTTCTTCATTCCTTCTTACTTCTTTCTTTCTTCTTTCTTACTTCTTTCTTACTTCTTTCTTCTTTCTTTCTTACTTCTTTCTTACTACTTTCTTACTTCTTTCTTACTTCTTTCTTTCTTCTTTCTTACTTCTTTCTTTCTTCTTTCTTACTTCTTTCTTCATTCCTTCTTACTTCTTTCTTACTTCTTTCTTACTTCTTTCTTACTTCTTTCTTCCTTCTTTCTTTCTTCTTTCTTACTTCTTTCTTTCTTCTTTCTTCTTTCTTTCTTACTTCTTTCTTACTTCTTTCTTACTTCTTTCTTTCTTCTTTCTTACTTCTTTCTTCATTCCTTCTTACTTCTTTCTTACTTCTTTCTTTCTTCTTTCTTACTTCTTTCTTACTTCTTTCTTCTTTCTTTCTTACTTCTTTCTTACTTCTTTCTTACTTCTTTCTTACGTCTTTCTTTCTTCTTTCTTACTTCTTTCTTACTTCTTTCTTCTATCTTTCTTTCTTCTTTCTTTCTTCTTTCTTACTTCTTTCTTACTTCTTTCTATCTTCTTTCTATCTTCTTTTTTCTTCTTTCTTACTTTCTTACTTCTTTCTTCTTTTTTCTTACTTCTTTCTTAATTCTTTCTTACTTCTTTCTTACTTCTTTCTTACTTCTTTCTTACTTCTTTCATACTTCTTTCTTACTTCTTTCTAACCTCTTTTTTCTTCTTTCTTACTTCTTTCTTACTTCTTTCTTACTTCTTTCTTCATTCCTTCTTACTTCTTTCTTACTTCTTTCTTACTTCTTTCTTACTTCTTTCTTACTTCTTTCTTCTTTCTTTCTTTCTTCTTTCTTTCTTCTTTCTTACTTCTTTCTTACTTCTTTCTTACTTCTTTCTTACTTTTTTCTTACTTCTTTCGTTCTTACTTCTTCCTTACTTCTTTCTTACTTCTTTCTAACTTCTTTCTTACTTCTTTCTTACTTCTTTCTTTCTTACTTCTTTCTTACTTCTTTCCTACTTCTTTCTTTCTTCTTCCTTACTTCTTTCTTCTTTCTTTATTACTTCTTTCTTAATTCTTTCTTACTTCTTTCTTCTTTCTTTCTTACTTCTTTCTTACTTCTTTCTTTCTTCTTTCTTACTTCTTTCTTTCTTCTTTCTTACTTCTTTCTTTCTTCTTTCTTACTTCTTTCTTACTTCTTTCTTCATTCTTTCTTACTTCTTTCTAACTTCTTTCTTACTTCTTTCTTTCTTCTTACTTTCTTCTTTCTTACTTCTTTCTAACCTATTTTTTCTTCTTTCTTACTTCTTTCTTACTTCTTTCTTACTTCTTTCTTACTTCTTTCTTCTTTCTTTCTTACTTCTTTCTTAATTCTTTCTTACTTCTTTCTAACTTCTTTCTTACTTCTTTCTTACTTCTTGCTTACTTCTTTCTTACTTCTTTCTTACGTCTTTCTTTCTTCTTTCTTACTTCTTTCTTTCTTACTTCTTTCTTACTTCCTTCTTACTTCTTTCTTCTTTCTTTCTTACTTCTTTCTTACTTCTTTCTTACTTCTTTCTAACTTCTTTCTTACTTCTTACTTACTTCTTTCTTTCTTCTTTCTTACTTCTTTCTTTCTTCTTTCTTCCTTCTTTCTTTCTTCTTTCTTCATTCCTTCTTCCTTCTTTCTTACTTCTTTCTTACTTCTTACTTCTTTCTTACTTCTTTCTTACTTCTTTCTTACTCCTTTCTTTCTTCTTTCTTACTTCTTTCTTACTCCTTTCTTTCTTCTTTCTTACTTCTTTCATACTTCTTTCTTACTTCTTTCTTTCTTCTTTCTTACTTCTTTCTTACTTCTTTCTTACTTCTTTCTTCTTTCTTTCTTACTTCTTTCTTACTTCTTTCTTACTTCTTTCTTACTTCTTTCTTAATTCTTTCTTACTTTTTTCTTACTTCTTTCTTACATCTTTCTTTCTTCTTTCTTTCTAACTTCTTTCTTACTTCTTTCTTACTTCTTTCTTACTTCTTTCTTTCTTACTTCTTTCTTAATTCTTTCATACTTCTTTCTTTCTTCTTTCTTACTTCTTTCTTCATTCCTTCTTACTTCTTTCTTTCTTCTTTCTTACTTCTTTCTTACTTCTTTCTTCTTTCTTTCTTACTTCTTTCTTACTACTTTCTTACTTCTTTCTTTCTTCTTTCTTCTTTCTTTCTTACTTCTTTCTTACTTCTTTCTTACTTCTTTCTTTCTTCTTTCTTACTTCTTTCTTCATTCCTTCTTACTTCTTTCTTACTTCTTTCTTTCTTCTTTCTTACTTCTTTCTTACTTCTTTCTTCTTTCTTTCTTACTTCTTTCTTACTTCTTTCTTACTTCTTTCTTACTTCTTTCTTTCTTCTTTCTTACTTCTTTCTTACTTCTTTCTTCTATCTTTCTTTCTTCTTTCTTTCTTCTTTCTTACTTCTTTCTTACTTCTTTCTATCTTCTTTCTATCTTTTTTTTTCTTCTTTCTTACTTCTTTCTTACTTCTTTCTTCTTTCTTTCTTACTTCTTTCTTAATTCTTTCTTACTTCTTTCTTACTTCTTTCTTTCTTCTTTCTTACTTCTTTCTTACTTCTTTCTTACTCCTTTCTTACTTCTTTCTTACTTCTTTCTTACTTCTTTCTTACTTCTTTCTTACTTCTTTCTTACTTCTTTCTTACTTCTTTCTTACTTCTTTCTTCATTCCTTTTTAATTCTTCCTTTCTTCTTTCTTACTTCTTTCTTTCTTCTTTCTTACTTCTTTCTTTCTTCTTTCTTACTTCTTTCTTACTTTTTTCTTACTTCTTTCTTCTTTCTTTCTTACTTCTTTCTTACTTCTTTTTTACTTCTTTCTTACTTCTTTCTTCGTTCCTTCTTACTTCTTTCTTACTTCTTTCTTACTTCTTTCATACTTCTTCCTTACTTCTTTCTTACATCTTTCTTTCTTCTTTCTTCTTTCTTTCTAACTTCTTTCTTACTTCTTTCTTACTTCTTTCTTACTTCTTTCTTTCTTACTTCTTTCTTACTTCTTTCATACTTCTTTCTTTCTTCTTTCTTACTTGTTTCTTCATTCCTTCTTACTTCTTTCTTTCTTCTTTCTTACTTCTTTCTTACTTCTTTCTTCTTTCTTTCTTACTTCTTTCTTACTTCTTTCTTTCTTCTTTCTTACTTCTTTCTTTCTTCTTTCTTACTTCTTTCTTTCTTCTTTCTTACTTCTTTCTTACTTCTTTCTTCATTCCTTATTACTTCTTTCTTACTTCTTTCTTACTTCTTTCTTACTTCTTTCTTCTTTCTTCTTTCTTTCTTACTTCTTTCTTACTTCTTTCTTTCTTCTTTCTTCTTTCTTTCTTCTTTCTTACTTCTTTCTTTCTTCTTTCTTACTTGTTTCTTACTTCTTTCTTACTTCTTTCTTCTTTCTTTCTTACTTCTTTCTTACTTCTTTCTTACTTCTTTCTAACTTCTTTCTTACTTCTTTCTTACTTCTTACTTACTTCTTTCTTCTTTCTTTCTTACTTCTTTCTTACTTCTTTCTTACTTCTTTCTTACTTCTTTCTTTCTTCTTTCTTACTTCTTTCTTACTTCTTTCTTCTATCTTTCTTTCTTCTTTCTTTCTTCTTTCTTACTTCTTTCTTACTTCTTTCTATCTTCTTTCTATCTTCTTTTTTCTTCTTTCTTACTTCTTTCTTACTTCTTTCTTCTTTCTTTCTTACTTCTTTCTTACTTCTTTCTTCTTTCTTTCTTACTTCTTTCTTACTTCTTACTTCTTTCTTACTTCTTTCTTACTTCTTTCTTTCTTACTTCTTTCTTAATTGTTTCATACTTCTTTCTTTCTTCTTTCTTACTTCTTTCTTCATTCCTTCTTACTTCTTTCTTTCTTCTTTCTTACTTCTTTCTTACTTCTTTCTTCTTTCTTTCTTACTTCTTTCTTACTACTTTCTTACTTCTTTCTTACTTCTTTCTTTCTTCTTTCTTACTTCTTTCTTTCTTCTTTCTTACTTCTTTCTTCATTCCTTCTTACTTCTTTCTTACTTCTTTCTTACTTCTTTCTTACTTCTTTCTTCCTTCTTTCTTTCTTCTTTCTTACTTCTTTCTTTCTTCTTTCTTCTTTCTTTCTTACTTCTTTCTTACTTCTTTCTTACTTCTTTCTTCTTTCTTACTTCTTTCTTCATTCCTTCTTACTTCTTTCTTACTTCTTTCTTTCTTCTTTCTTACTTCTTTCTTACTTCTTTCTTCTTTCTTTCTTACTTCTTTCTTACTTCTTTCTTACTTCTTTCTTACGTCTTTCTTTCTTCTTTCTTACTTCTTTCTTACTTCTTTCTTCTATCTTTCTTTCTTCTTTCTTTCTTCTTTCTTACTTCTTTCTTACTTCTTTCTATCTTCTTTCTATCTTCTTTTTTCTTCTTTCTTACTTTCTTACTTCTTTCTTCTTTTTTCTTACTTCTTTCTTAATTCTTTCTTACTTCTTTCTTACTTCTTTCTTACTTCTTTCTTACTTCTTTCATACTTCTTTCTTACTTCTTTCTAACCTCTTTTTTCTTCTTTCTTACTTCTTTCTTACTTCTTTCTTACTTCTTTCTTCATTCCTTCTTACTTCTTTCTTACTTCTTTCTTACTTCTTTCTTACTTCTTTCTTACTTCTTTCTTACTTCTTTCTTACTTCTTTCTTCTTTCTTTCTTTCTTCTTTCTTTCTTCTTTCTTACCTCTTTCTTACTTCTTTCTTACTTCTTTCTTACTTTTTTCTTACTTCTTTCGTTCTTACTTCTTCCTTACTTCTTTCTTACTTCTTTCTAACTTCTTTCTTACTTCTTTCTTACTTCTTTCTTTCTTACTTCTTTCTTACTTCTTTCCTACTTCTTTCTTTCTTCTTCCTTACTTCTTTCTTCTTTCTTTATTACTTCTTTCTTAATTCTTTCTTACTTCTTTCTTCTTTCTTTCTTACTTCTTTCTTACTTCTTTCTTTCTTCTTTCTTACTTCTTTCTTTCTTCTTTCTTACTTCTTTCTTTCTTCTTTCTTACTTCTTTCTTACTTCTTTCTTAATTCTTTCTTACTTCTTTCTAACTTCTTTCTTACTTCTTTCTTACTTCTTGCTTACTTCTTTCTTACTTCTTTCTTACGTCTTTCTTTCTTCTTTCTTACTTCTTTCTTTCTTACTTCTTTCTTACTTCCTTCTTACTTCTTTCTTCTTTCTTTCTTACTTCTTTCTTACTTCTTTCTTACTTCTTTCTAACTTCTTTCTTACTTCTTACTTACTTCTTTCTTTCTTCTTTCTTACTTCTTTCTTTCTTCTTTCTTCCTTCTTTCTTTCTTCTTTCTTCATTCCTTCTTCCTTCTTTCTTACTTCTTTCTTACTTCTTACTTCTTTCTTACTTCTTTCTTACTTCTTTCTTACTCCTTTCTTTCTTCTTTCTTACTTCTTTCTTACTCCTTTCTTTCTTCTTTCTTACTTCTTTCATACTTCTTTCTTACTTCTTTCTTTCTTCTTTCTTACTTCTTTCTTACTTCTTTCTTACTTCTTTCTTCTTTCTTTCTTACTTCTTTCTTACTTCTTTCTTCTTTCTTTCTTACTTCTTTCTTACTACTTTCTTACTTCTTTCTTTCTTCTTTCTTCTTTCTTTCTTACTTCTTTCTTACTTCTTTCTTACTTCTTTCTTTCTTCTTTCTTACTTCTTTCTTCATTCCTTCTTACTTCTTTCTTACTTCTTTCTTTCTTCTTTCTTACTTCTTTCTTACTTCTTTCTTCTTTCTTTCTTACTTCTTTCTTACTTCTTTCTTACTTCTTTCTTACTTCTTTCTTTCTTCTTTCTTACTTCTTTCTTACTTCTTTCTTCTATCTTTCTTTCTTCTTTCTTTCTTCTTTCTTACTTCTTTCTTACTTCTTTCTATCTTCTTTCTATCTTTTTTTTTCTTCTTTCTTACTTCTTTCTTACTTCTTTCTTCTTTCTTTCTTACTTCTTTCTTAATTCTTTCTTACTTCTTTCTTACTTCTTTCTTTCTTCTTTCTTACTTCTTTCTTACTTCTTTCTTACTCCTTTCTTACTTCTTTCTTACTTCTTTCTTACTTCTTTCTTACTTCTTTCTTACTTCTTTCTTACTTCTTTCTTACTTCTTTCTTACTTCTTTCTTCATTCCTTTTTAATTCTTCCTTTCTTCTTTCTTACTTCTTTCTTTCTTCTTTCTTACTTCTTTCTTTCTTCTTTCTTACTTCTTTCTTACTTCTTTCTTACTTCTTTCTTCTTTCTTTCTTACTTCTTTCTTACTTCTTTTTTACTTCTTTCTTACTTCTTTCTTCATTCCTTCTTACTTCTTTCTTACTTCTTTCTTACTTCTTTCATACTTCTTTCTTACTTCTTTCTTACATCTTTCTTTCTTCTTTCTTCTTTCTTTCTAACTTCTTTCTTACTTCTTTCTTACTTCTTTCTTACTTCTTTCTTTCTTACTTCGTTCTTACTTCTTTCATACTTCTTTCTTTCTTCTTTCTTACTTGTTTCTTCATTCCTTCTTACTTCTTTCTTTCTTCTTTCTTACTTCTTTCTTACTTCTTTCTTCTTTCTTTCTTACTTCTTTCTTACTTCTTTCTTTCTTCTTTCTTACTTCTTTCTTTCTTCTTTCTTACTTCTTTCTTTCTTCTTTCTTACTTCTTTCTTACTTCTTTCTTCATTCCTTATTACTTCTTTCTTACTTCTTTCTTACTTCTTTCTTACTTCTTTCTTCTTTCTTCTTTCTTTCTTACTTCTTTCTTACTTCTTTCTTTCTACTTTCTTCTTTCTTTCTTCTTTCTTACTTCTTTCTTTCTTCTTTCTTACTTGTTTCTTACTTCTTTCTTACTTCTTTCTTCTTTCTTTCTTACTTCTTTCTTACTTCTTTCTTACTTCTTTCTAACTTCTTTCTTACTTCTTTCTTACTTATTGCTTACTTCTTTCTTTCTTCTTTCTTACTTCTTTCTTTCTACTTTCTTACTTCTTTCTTACTTCTTTCTTCATTCCTTCTTACTTCTTTCTTACTTCTTTCTTTCTTCTTTCTTACTTCTTACTTACTTCTTTCTTCTTTCTTTCTTACTTCTTTCTTACTTCTTTCTTACTTCTTTCTTACTTCTTTCTTTCTTCTTTCTTACTTCTTTCTTACTTCTTTCTTCTATCTTTCTTTCTTCTTTCTTTCTTCTTTCTTACTTCTTTCTTACTTCTTTCTATCTTCTTTCTATCTTCTTTTTTCTTCTTTCTTACTTCTTTCTTACTTCTTTCTTCTTTCTTTCTTACTTCTTTCTTACTTCTTTCTTCTTTCTTTCTTACTTCTTTCTTACTTCTTACTTCTTTCTTACTTCTTTCTTACTTCTTTCTTTCTTACTTCTTTCTTAATTGTTTCATACTTCTTTCTTTCTTCTTTCTTACTTCTTTCTTCATTCCTTCTTACTTCTTTCTTTCTTCTTTCTTACTTCTTTCTTACTTCTTTCTTCTTTCTTTCTTACTTCTTTCTTACTACTTTCTTACTTCTTTCTTACTTCTTTCTTTCTTCTTTCTTACTTCTTTCTTTCTTCTTTCTTACTTCTTTCTTCATTCCTTCTTACTTCTTTCTTACTTCTTTCTTACTTCTTTCTTACTTCTTTCTTCCTTCTTTCTTTCTTCTTTCTTACTTCTTTCTTTCTTCTTTCTTCTTTCTTTCTTACTTCTTTCTTACTTCTTTCTTACTTCTTTCTTCTTTCTTACTTCTTTCTTCATTCCTTCTTACTTCTTTCTTACTTCTTTCTTTCTTCTTTCTTACTTCTTTCTTACTTCTTTCTTCTTTCTTTCTTACTTCTTTCTTACTTCTTTCTTACTTCTTTCTTACGTCTTTCTTTCTTCTTTCTTACTTCTTTCTTACTTCTTTCTTCTATCTTTCTTTCTTCTTTCTTTCTTCTTTCTTACTTCTTTCTTACTTCTTTCTATCTTCTTTCTATCTTCTTTTTTCTTCTTTCTTACTTTCTTACTTCTTTCTTCTTTTTTCTTACTTCTTTCTTAATTCTTTCTTACTTCTTTCTTACTTCTTTCTTACTTCTTTCTTACTTCTTTCATACTTCTTTCTTACTTCTTTCTAACCTCTTTTTTCTTCTTTCTTACTTCTTTCTTACTTCTTTCTTACTTCTTTCTTCATTCCTTCTTACTTCTTTCTTACTTCTTTCTTACTTCTTTCTTACTTCTTTCTTACTTCTTTCTTACTTCTTTCTTCTTTCTTTCTTTCTTCTTTCTTTCTTCTTTCTTACTTCTTTCTTACTTCTTTCTTACTTCTTTCTTACTTTTTTCTTACTTCTTTCGTTCTTACTTCTTCCTTACTTCTTTCTTACTTCTTTCTAACTTCTTTCTTACTTCTTTCTTACTTCTTTCTTTCTTACTTCTTTCTTACTTCTTTCCTACTTCTTTCTTTCTTCTTCCTTACTTCTTTCTTCTTTCTTTATTACTTCTTTCTTAATTCTTTCTTACTTCTTTCTTCTTTCTTTCTTACTTCTTTCTTACTTCTTTCTTTCTTCTTTCTTACTTCTTTCTTTCTTCTTTCTTACTTCTTTCTTTCTTCTTTCTTACTTCTTTCTTACTTCTTTCTTCATTCTTTCTTACTTCTTTCTAACTTCTTTCTTACTTCTTTCTTTCTTCTTACTTTCTTCTTTCTTACTTCTTTCTAACCTATTTTTTCTTCTTTCTTACTTCTTTCTTACTTCTTTCTTACTTCTTTCTTACTTCTTTCTTCTTTCTTTCTTACTTCTTTCTTAATTCTTTCTTACTTCTTTCTAACTTCTTTCTTACTTCTTTCTTACTTCTTGCTTACTTCTTTCTTACTTCTTTCTTACGTCTTTCTTTCTTCTTTCTTACTTCTTTCTTTCTTACTTCTTTCTTACTTCCTTCTTACTTCTTTCTTCTTTCTTTCTTACTTCTTTCTTACTTCTTTCTTACTTCTTTCTAACTTCTTTCTTACTTCTTACTTACTTCTTTCTTTCTTCTTTCTTACTTCTTTCTTTCTTCTTTCTTCCTTCTTTCTTTCTTCTTTCTTCATTCCTTCTTCCTTCTTTCTTACTTCTTTCTTACTTCTTACTTCTTTCTTACTTCTTTCTTACTTCTTTCTTACTCCTTTCTTTCTTCTTTCTTACTTCTTTCTTACTCCTTTCTTTCTCCTTTCTTACTTCTTTCATACTTCTTTCTTACTTCTTTCTTTCTTCTTTCTTACTTCTTTCTTACTTCTTTCTTACTTCTTTCTTCTTTCTTTCTTACTTCTTTCTTACTTCTTTCTTCTTTCTTTCTTACTTCTTTCTTACTACTTTCTTACTTCTTTCTTTCTTCTTTCTTCTTTCTTTCTTACTTCTTTCTTACTTCTTTCTTACTTCTTTCTTTCTTCTTTCTTACTTCTTTCTTCATTCCTTCTTACTTCTTTCTTACTTCTTTCTTTCTTCTTTCTTACTTCTTTCTTACTTCTTTCTTCTTTCTTTCTTACTTCTTTCTTACTTCTTTCTTACTTCTTTCTTACTTCTTTCTTTCTTCTTTCTTACTTCTTTCTTACTTCTTTCTTCTATCTTTCTTTCTTCTTTCTTTCTTCTTTCTTACTTCTTTCTTACTTCTTTCTATCTTCTTTCTATCTTTTTTTTTCTTCTTTCTTACTTCTTTCTTACTTCTTTCTTCTTTCTTTCTTACTTCTTTCTTAATTCTTTCTTACTTCTTTCTTACTTCTTTCTTTCTTCTTTCTTACTTCTTTCTTACTTCTTTCTTACTCCTTTCTTACTTCTTTCTTACTTCTTTCTTACTTCTTTCTTACTTCTTTCTTACTTCTTTCTTACTTCTTTCTTACTTCTTTCTTACTTCTTTCTTCATTCCTTTAATTCTTCCTTTCTTCTTTCTTACTTCTTTCTTTCTTCTTTCTTACTTCTTTCTTTCTTCTTTCTTACTTCTTTCTTACTTCTTTCTTACCTTCTTTCTTCTTTCTTTCTTACTTCTTTCTTACTTCTTTTTTACTTCTTTCTTACTTCTTTCTTCATTCCTTCTTACTTCTTTCTTACTTCTTTCTTACTTCTTTCATACTTCTTTCTTACTTCTTTCTTACATCTTTCTTTCTTCTTTCTTCTTTCTTTCTAACTTCTTTCTTACTTCTTTCTTACTTCTTTCTTACTTCTTTCTTTCTTACTTCTTTCTTACTTCTTTCATACTTCTTTCTTTCTTCTTTCTTACTTGTTTCTTCATTCCTTCTTACTTCTTTCTTTCTTCTTTCTTACTTCTTTCTTACTTCTTTCTTCTTTCTTTCTTACTTCTTTCTTACTTCTTTCTTTCTTCTTTCTTACTTCTTTCTTTCTTCTTTCTTACTTCTTTCTTTCTTCTTTCTTACTTCTTTCTTACTTCTTTCTTCATTCCTTATTACTTCTTTCTTACTTCTTTCTTACTTCTTTCTTACTTCTTTCTTCTTTCTTCTTTCTTTCTTACTTCTTTCTTACTTCTTTCTTTCTTCTGTCTTCTTTCTTTCTTCTTTCTTACTTCTTTCTTTCTTCTTTCTTACTTGTTTCTTACTTCTTTCTTACTTCTTTCTTCTTTCTTTCTTACTTCTTTCTTACTTCTTTCTTACTTCTTTCTAACTTCTTTCTTACTTCTTTCTTACTTATTGCTTACTTCTTTCTTTCTTCTTTCTTACTTCTTTCTTTCTACTTTCTTACTTCTTTCTTACTTCTTTCTTCATTCCTTCTTACTTCTTTCTTACTTCTTTCTTACTTCTTTCTTACTTCTTTCTTACTTCTTTCTTAATCCTTTCTTCTTTCTTTCTTTCTTCTTTCTTTCTTCTTTCTTACTTCTTTCTTACTTCTTTCTTACTTCTTTCTAACTTCTTTTTTCTTCTTTCTTACTTCTTTCTTACTTCTTTCTTACTTTTTTCTTACTTCTTTCTTTCTTACTTCTTCCTTACTTCTTTCTTACTTCTTTCTAACTTCTTTCTTACTTCTTTCTTACTTCTTTCTTTCTTACTTCTTTCTTACTTCTTTCATACTTCTTTCTTTCTTCTTCCTTACTTCTTTCTTCTTTCTTTCTTACTTCTTTCTTACTTCTTTCTTATTTCTTTCTTACTTCTTTCTTCATTCCTTCTTACTTCTTTCAAACTTCTTTCTTACTTCTTTCTTACTTCTTTCTTACTTCTTTCTTACTTCTTTATTACTTCTTTCTAACTTCTTTTTTCTTCTTTCTTACTTCTTTCTTACTTCTTTCTTCTTTCTTTCTTACTTCTTTCTTACTTCTTTCTTTCTTCTTTCTTACTTCTTTCTTACTTCTTTCTTACTTCTTTCTTACTTCTTTCTTACTTCTTTCTTTCTTCTTTCTTACTTCTTTCTTTCTTCTTTCTTACTTCTTTCTTACTTCTTTCTTCATTCCCTCTTACTTCTTTCTTACTTCTTTCTTACTTCTTTCTTACTCCTTTCTTACTTCTTTCTTTCTTACTTCTTTCTTACTTCTTTCATACTTCTTTCTTTCTTCTTCCTTACTTCTTTCTTCTTTCTTTCTTACTTCTTTCTTACTTCTTTCTTACTTCTTTCTTACTTCTTTCTTCATTCCTTCTTACTTCTTTCTTACTTCTTTCTTACTTGTTTCTTACTTCTTTCTTATTTCTTTCTTACTTCTTTCTTCATTCTTTCTTACTTCTTTCAAACTTCTTTCTTACTTCTTTCTTACTTCTTTCTTACTTCGTTCTTACTTCTTTCTTACTTCTTTCTTACTTCTTTCTTACGTCTTTATTACTTCTTTATAACTTCTTTTTTCTTCTTTCTTACTTCTTTCTTACTTCTTTCTTCTTTCTTTCTTACTTCTTTCTTACTTCTTTCTTTCTTCTTTCCTACTTCTTTCTTTCTTCTTTCTTCATTCTTTCTTAATTCTTTCTAACTTCTTTCTTACTTCTTTCTTTCTTCTTACTTTCTTCTTTCTTACTTCTTTCTAACCTATTTTTTCTTCTTTCTTACTTCTTTCTTACTTCTTTCTTACTTCTTTCTTACTTCTTTCTTCTTTCTTTCTTACTTCTTTCTTACTTCTTTCTTACTTCTTTCTAACTTCTTTCTTATTTCTTTCTTACTTCTTGCTTGCTTCTTTCTTACTTCTTTCTTACGTCTTTCTTACTTCTTTCTTACTTCTTTCTTTCTTACTTCTTTCTTACTTCTTTCTTACTCCTTTCTTCTTTCTGTCTTACTTCTTTCTTACTTCTTTCTTCTCTCTAACTTCTTTCTTACTTCTTTCTTACTTCTTTCTTTCTTCTTTCTTACTTCTTTCTTTCTTCTTTCTTCCTTCTTTCTTACTTCTTTCTTCATTCCTTCTTCCTTCTTTCTTACTTCTTTCTTACTTCTTTCTTACTTCTTTCTTACTTCGTTCTTCTATCTTTCTTTCTTCTTTCTTACTTCTTTCTTTCTTCTTTCTTACTTCTTTCTTACTTCTTTCTTACTTCTTTCGTACTTCTTTCTTACGTCTCTCTTACTTCATTCTTACTTCTTTCTTACTTCTTTCTTACTTCTTTCTTACTTCTTTCTTACTCCTTTCTTTCTTCTTTCTTACTTCTTTCTTACTCCTTTCTTTCTTCTTTCTTACTTCTTTCATACTTCTTTCTTTCTTCTTTCTTACTTCTTTCTTACTTCTTTCTTACTTCTTTCTTCTTTCTTTCTTACTTCTTTCTTACTTCTTTCTTACTTCTTTCTTACTTCTTTCTTACTTCTTTCTTACTTCTTTCTTACTTCTTTCTTCTTTCTTTCTTACTTCTTTCTTACTTCTTTCTTACTTCTTTCTTTCTTCTTTCTTACTTCTTTCTTTCTTCTTTCTTACTTCTTTCTTACTTCTTTCTTCATTCCTTCTTGCTTCTTTCTTTCTTACTTCTTTCTTACTTCTTTCTTACTTCTTTCTTACTTCTTTCTTACTTCTTTCTTTCTTCTTTCTTACTTCTTTCTTTCTTCTTTCTTCTTTCTTTCTTACTTCTTTCTTACTTCTTTCTTACTTCTTTCTTTCTTCTTTCTTACTTCTTTCTTCATTCCTTCTTACTTCTTTCTTACTTCTTTCTTTCTTCTTTCTTACTTCTTTCTTACTTCTTTCTTACTTCTTTCTTCTTTCTTACGCCTTTCTTACTTCTTTCTTACTTCTTTCTTACTTCTTTCTTACTTCTTTTTTACTTCTTTCTTACTTCTTTCTTACTTCTTTCTTCTTTCTTTCATACTTCTTTCTTACTTCTTTCTAACCTCTTTTTTCTTCTTTCTTACTTCTTTCTTACTTCTTTCTTACTTCTTTCTTACTTCTTTCTTCATTCCTTCTTACTTCTTTCTTACTTCTTTCTTACTTCTTTCTTACTTCTTTCTTACTTCTTTCTTACTTCTTTCTTCTTTCTTTCTTTCTTCTTTCTTTCTTCTTTCTTACTTCTTTCTTACTTCTTTCTAACTTCTTTTTTCTTCTTTCTTACTTCTTTCTTACTTCTTTCTTACTTTTTTCTTACTTCTTTCTTTCTTACTTCTTTCTTACTTCTTTCTTACTTCTTTCTTTCTTCTTCCTTACTTCTTTCTTCTTTCTTTATTACTTCTTTCTTACTTCTTTCTTACTTCTTTCTTACTTCTTTCTTACTTCTTTCTTCATTACTTCTTACTTCTTTCTTACTTCTTTCTTACTTCTTTCTTACTTCTTTCTTACTTCTTTCTTACTTCTTTCTTATTTCTTTCTTACTTCTTTCTTCATTCCTTCTTACTTCTTTCAAACTTCTTTCTTACTTCTTTCTTACTTCTTTCTTACTTCTTTCGTACTTACTTCTTTCTTACTTCTTTATTACTTTTTTCTAACTTCTTTTTTCTTCTTTCTTACTTCTTTCTTACTTCTTTCTTACTTCTTTCTTCTTTCTTTCTTTCTTCTTTCTTACTTCTTTCTTTCTTCTTTCTTACTTCTTTCTTACTACTTTCTTCATTCTTTCTTACTTCTTTCTAACTTCTTTCTTACGTCTTTCTTACTTCTTTCTTACTTCTTTCTTCCTTACTTCTTTCTTACTTCTTTCTAACTTCTTTCTTACTACTTTCTTACTTCTTACTTACTTATTTCTTACTTCTTTCTTACGTCTTTCTTACTTCTTTCTTTCTTCTTTCTTCCTTCTTTCTTTCTTCTTTCTTCATTCCTTCTTCCTTCTTTCTTACTTCTTTCTTACTTCTTTCTTACTTCTTTCTTACTTCTTTCTTACTTCTTTCTTACTCCTTTCTTTCTTCTTTCTTACTTCTTTCTTACTCCTTTCTTTCTTCTTTCTTACTTCTTTCATACTTCTTTCTTACTTCTTTCTTTCTTCTTTCTTCATTCTTTCTTACTTCTTTCTAATTTCTTTCTTACTTCTTTCTTCATTCCTTCTTACTTCTTTCAAACTTCTTTCTTACTTCTTTCTTACATCTTTCTTACTTCTTTCTTACTTCTTTCTTTCTTCTTTCTTACTTCTTTCTTTCTTCTTTCTTCATTCTTTCTTACTTCTTTCTAACTTCTTTCTTACTTCTTTCTTTCTTCTTACTTTCTTCTTTCTTACTTCTTTCTAACCTATTTTTTCTTCTTTCTTACTTCTTTCTTTCTTCTTTCTTACTTCTTTCTTACTTCTTTCTTACTTCTTTCTTACTTCTTTCTTACTTCTTTCTTACTTCTTTCTTTCTTCTTTCTTACTCCTTTCTTACTTCTTTCTTTCTTACTTCTTTCTTACTTCTTTCATACTTCTTTCTTTCTTCTTCCTTACTTCTTTCTTCTTTCTTTCTTACTTCTTTCTTACTTCTTTCTTACTTCTTTCTTACTTCTTTCTTCATTCCTTCTTACTTCTTTCTTACTTCTTTCTTACTTGTTTCTTACTTCTTTCTTATTTCTTTCTTACTTTTTTCTTCATTCCTTCTTACTTCTTTCAAACTTCTTTCTTACTTCTTTCTTACTTCTTTCTTACTTCTTTCTTACTTCTTTCTTACTTCTTTATTACTTCTTTAAAACTTCTTTTTTCTTCTTTCTTACTTCTTTCTTACTTCTTTCTTCTTTCTTTCTTACTTCTTTCTTACTTCTTTCTTTCTTCTTTCTTACTTCTTTCTTTCTTCTTTCTTCATGCTTTCTTACTTCTTTCTAACTTCTTTCTTACTTCTTTCTTTCTTCTTACTTCCTTCTTTCTTACTTCTTTCTAACCTATTTTTTCTTCTTTCTTACTTCTTTCTTACTTCTTTCTTACTTCTTTCTTACTTCTTTCTAACTTCTTTCTTACTTCTTTCTTTCTTCTTACTTCCTTCTTTCTTACTTCTTTCTAACCTATTTTTTCTTCTTTCTTACTTCTTTCTTACTTCTTTCTTACTTCTTTCTTACTTCTTTCTTCTTTCTTTCTTACTTCTTTCTTTCTTCTTTCTTACTTCTTTCTTTCTTCTTTCTTCCTTCTTTCTTACTTCTTGCTTGCTTCTTTCTTACTTCTTTCTTACGTCTTTCTTACTTCTTTCTTACTTCTTTCTTTCTTACTTCTTTCTTACTTCTTTCTTACTCCTTTCTTCTTTCTGTCTTACTTCTTTCTTACTTCTTTCTTCTTTCTAACTTCTTTCTTACTTCTTTCTTACTTCTTTCTTTCTTCTTTCTTACTTCTTTCTTTCTTCTTTCTTCCTTCTTTCTTAATTCTTGCTTGCTTCTTTCTTACTTCTTTCTTACGTCTTTCTTACTTCTTTCTTACTTCTTTCTTTCTTACTTCTTTCTTACTTCTTTCTTACTCCTTTCTTCTTTCTGTCTTACTTCTTTCTTACTTCTTTCTTCTTTCTAACTTCTTTCTTACTTCTTTCTTACTTCTTTCTTTCTTCTTTCTTACTTCTTTCTTTCTTCTTTCTTCCTTCTTTCTTACTTCTTTCTTCATTCCTTCTTCCTTCTTTCTTACTTCTTTCTTACTTCTTTCTTACTTCTTTCTTACTTCTTTCTTACTTCGTTCTTCTATCTTTCTTTCTTCTTTCTTACTTCTTTCTTACTTCTTTCTTCTTTCTTTCTTACTTCTTTCTTACTTCTTTCTTTCTTCTTTCTTACTTCTTTCTTTCTTCTTTCTTCATTCTTTCTTACTTCTTTCTAACTTCTTTCTTACTTCTTTCTTTCTTCTTACTTTCTTCTTTCTTACTTCTTTCTAACCTATATTTTCTTCTTTCTTACTTCTTTCTTACTTCTTTCTTACTTCTTTCTTACTTCTTTCTTCTTTCTTTCTTACTTCTTTCTTACTTCTTTCTTACTTCTTTCTAACTTCTTTCTTATTTCTTTCTTACTTCTTGCTTGCTTCTTTCTTACTTCTTTCTTACGTCTTTCTTACTTCTTTCTTACTTCTTTCTTTCTTACTTCTTTCTTACTTCTTTCTTACTCCTTTCTTCTTTCTGTCTTACTTCTTTCTTACTTCTTTCTTCTCTCTAACTTCTTTCTTACTTCTTTCTTACTTCTTTCTTTCTTCTTTCTTACTTCTTTCTTTCTTCTTTCTTCCTTCTTTCTTACTTCTTTCTTCATTCCTTCTTCCTTCTTTCTTACTTCTTTCTTACTTCTTTCTTACTTCTTTCTTACTTCGTTCTTCTATCTTTCTTTCTTCTTTCTTACTTCTTTCTTTCTTCTTTCTTACTTCTTTCTTACTTCTTTCCTACTTCTTTCGTACTTCTTTCTTACTTCTCTCTTACTTCATTCTTACTTCTTTCTTACTTCTTTCTTACTTCATTCTTACTTCTTTCTTCTTTCTTTCTTCTTTCTTTCTTACTTCTTTCTTACTACTTTCTTACTTCTTTCTTACTCCTTTCTTTCTTCTTTCTTACTTCTTTCTTACTCCTTTCTTTCTTCTTTCTTACTTCTTTCATACTTCTTTCTTTCTTCTTTCTTACTTCTTTCTTACTTCTTTCTTACTTCTTTCTTCTTTCTTTCTTACTTCTTTCTTACTTCTTTCTTACTTCTTTCTTACTTCTTTCTTACTTCTTTCTTACTTCTTTCTTACTTCTTTCTTCTTTCTTTCTTACTTCTTTCTTACTTCTTTCTTACTTCTTTCTTTCTTCTTTCTTACTTCTTTCTTTCTTCTTTCTTACTTCTTTCTTACTACTTTCTTCATTCTTTCTTACTTCTTTCTAACTTCTTTCTTACGTCTTTCTTACTTCTTTCTTACTTCTTTCTTTCTTACTTCTTTCTTACTTCTTTCTAACTTCTTTCTTACTACTTTCTTACTTCTTGCTTACTTCTTTCTTACTTCTTTCTTACGTCTTTCTTACTTCTTTCTTTCTTCTTTCTTCCTTCTTTCTTTCTTCTTTCTTCATTCCTTCTTCCTTCTTTCTTACTTCTTTCTTACTTCTTTCTTACTTCTTTCTTACTTCTTTCTTACTTCTTTCTTACTCCTTTCTTTCTTCTTTCTTACTTCTTTCTTACTCCTTTCTTTCTTCTTTCTTACTTCTTTCATACTTCTTTCTTACTTCTTTCTTTCTTCTTTCTTCATTCTTTCTTACTTCTTTCTAATTTCTTTCTTACTTCTTTCTTCATTCCTTCTTCTTTCAAACTTCTTTCTTACTTCTTTCTTACATCTTTCTTACTTCTTTCTTACTTCTTTCTTACTTCTTTATTACTTCTTTCTAACTTCTTTTTTCTTCTTTCTTACTTCTTTCTTACTTCTTTCTTCTTTCTTTCTTACTTCTTTCTTACTTCTTTCTTTCTTCTTTCTTACTTCTTTCTTTCTTCTTTCTTCATTCTTTCTTACTTCTTTCTAACTTCTTTCTTACTTCTTTCTTTCTTCTTACTTTCTTCTTTCTTACTTCTTTCTAACCTATTTTTTCTTCTTTCTTACTTCTTTCTTACTTCTTTCTTACTTCTTTCTTACTTCTTTCTTACTTCTTTCTTTCTTCTTTCTTCATTCCTTTTTACTTCTTCCTTTCTTCTTTCTTACTTCTTTCTTACTTCTTTCTTACTTCTTTCTTTCTTCTTTCTTACTTCTTTCTTTCTTCTTTCTTTCTTTCTTCTTTCTTACTTCTTTCTTACTTCTTTCTTCTTTCTTACTTCTTTCTTCATTCCTTCTTACTTCTTTCTTACTTCTTTCTTTCTTCTTTCTTACTTCTTTCTTACTTCTTTCTTACTTCTTTCTTACTTCTTTCTTACTTCTTTCTTACTTCTTTCTTTCTTCTTTCTTACTTCTTTCTTTCTTACTTCTTTCTTACTTCCTTCTTACTTCTTTCTTCATTCCCTCTTACTTCTTTCTTACTTCTTTCTTACTTCTTTCTTACTCCTTTCTTACTTCTTTCTTTCTTACTTCTTTCTTACTTCTTTCATACTTCTTTCTTTCTTCTTCCTTACTTCTTTCTTCTTTCTTTCTTACTTCTTTCTTACTTCTTTCTTACTTCTTTCTTCATTCCTTCTTACTTCTTTCTTACTTCTTTCTTACTTGTTTCTTCTTTCTTATTTCTTTCTTACTTCTTTCTTCATTCCTTCTTACTTCTTTCAAACTTCTTTCTTACTTCTTTCTTACTTCTTTCTTACTTCTTTCTTACTTCTTTATTACTTCTTTATTACTTCTTTAAAACTTCTTTTTTCTTCTTTCTTACTTCTTTCTTACTTCTTTCTTCTTTCTTTCTTACTTCTTTCTTACTTCTTTCTTTCTTCTTTCTTACTTCTTTCTTTCTTCTTTCTTCATTCTTTCTTACTTCTTTCTAACTTCTTTCTTACTTCTTTCTTTCTTCTTACTTTCTTCTTTCTTACTTCTTTCTAACCTATTTTTTCTTCTTTCTTACTTCTTTCTTACTTCTTTCTTACTTCTTTCTTACTTCTTTCTTCTTTCTTTCTTACTTCTTTCTTACTTCTTTCTTACTTCTTTCTAACTTCTTTCTTACTTCTTTCTTACTTCTTGCTTGCTTCTTTCTTACTTCTTTCTTACGTCTTTCTTACTTCTTTCTTACTTCTTTCTTTCTTACTTCTTTCTTACTTCTTTCTTACTCCTTTCTTCTTTCTGTCTTACTTCTTTCTTACTTCTTTCTTCTTTCTAACTTCTTTCGTACTTCTTTCTTACTTCTTTCTTTCTTCTTTCTTACTTCTTTCTTTCTTCTTTCTTCCTTCTTTCTTACTTCTTTCTTCATTCCTTCTTCCTTCTTTCTTACTTCTTTCTTACTTCTTTCTTACTTCTTTCTTACTTCTTTCTTACTTCGTTCTTCTATCTTTCTTTCTTCTTTCTTACTTCTTTCTTACTTCTTTCTTCTTTCTTTCTTACTTCTTTCTTACTTCTTTCTTTCTTCTTTCTTACTTCTTTCTTTCTTCTTTCTTCTTTCTTTCTTACTTCTTTCTAACTTCTTTCTTACTTCTTTCTTTCTTCTTACTTTCTTCTTTCTTACTTCTTTCTAACCTATTTTTTCTTCTTTCTTACTTCTTTCTTACTTCTTTCTTACTTCTTTCTTACTTCTTTCTTCTTTCTTTCTTACTTCTTTCTTACTTCTTTCTTACTTCTTCCTAACTTCTTTCTTATTTCTTTCTTACTTCTTGCTTGCTTCTTTCTTACTTCTTTCTTACGTCTTTCTTACTTCTTTCTTACTTCTTTCTTTCTTACTTCTTTCTTACTTCTTTCTTACTCCTTTCTTCTTTCTGTCTTACTTCTTTCTTACTTCTTTCTTCTCTCTAACTTCTTTCTTACTTCTTTCTTACTTCTTTCTTTCTTCTTTCTTACTTCTTTCTTTCTTCTTTCTTCCTTCTTTCTTACTTCTTTCTTACTTCTTTCTTACTTCTTTCTTACTTCTTTCTTACTTCGTTCTTCTATTTTTCTTTCTTCTTTCTTACTTCTTTCTTACTTCTTTCTTACTTCTTTCTTACTTCTTTCTTACTTCTTTCTTCTTTCTTTCTTTCTTCTTTCTTTCTTCTTTCTTACTTCTTTCTTACTTCTTTCTAACTTCTTTTTTCTTCTTTCTTACTTCTTTCTTACTTCTTTCTTACTTCTTTCTTACTTCTTTCTTTCTTACTTCTTTCTAACTTCTTTCTTACTTCTTTCTTACTTCTTTCTTACTTCTTTCTTTCTTACTTCTTTTTTACTTCTTTCATACTTCTTTCTTTCTTCTTCCTTACTTCTTTCTTCTTTCTTTATTACTTCTTTCTTACTTCTTTCTTACTTCTTTCTTACTTCTTTCTTACTTCTTTCTAACTTCTTTCTTACTTCTTTCTTACTTCTTGCTTGCTTCTTTCTTACTTCTTTCTTACGTCTTTCTTACTTCTTTCTTACTTCTTTCTTTCTTACTTCTTTCTTACTTCTTTCTTACTCCTTTCTTCTTTCTGTCTTACTTCTTTCTTACTTCTTTCTTCTTTCTAACTTCTTTCGTACTTCTTTCTTACTTCTTTCTTTCTTCTTTCTTACTTCTTTCTTTCTTCTTTCTTCCTTCTTTCTTACTTCTTTCTTCATTCCTTCTTCCTTCTTTCTTACTTCTTTCTTACTTCTTTCTTACTTCTTTCTTACTTCTTTCTTACTTCGTTCTTCTATCTTTCTTTCTTCTTTCTTACTTCTTTCTTACTTCTTTCTTCTTTCTTTCTTACTTCTTTCTTACTTCTTTCTTTCTTCTTTCTTACTTCTTTCTTTCTTCTTTCTTCTTTCTTTCTTACTTCTTTCTAACTTCTTTCTTACTTCTTTCTTTCTTCTTACTTTCTTCTTTCTTACTTCTTTCTAACCTATTTTTTCTTCTTTCTTACTTCTTTCTTACTTCTTTCTTACTTCTTTCTTACTTCTTTCTTCTTTCTTTCTTACTTCTTTCTTACTTCTTTCTTACTTCTTCCTAACTTCTTTCTTATTTCTTTCTTACTTCTTGCTTGCTTCTTTCTTACTTCTTTCTTACGTCTTTCTTACTTCTTTCTTACTTCTTTCTTTCTTACTTCTTTCTTACTTCTTTCTTACTCCTTTCTTCTTTCTGTCTTACTTCTTTCTTACTTCTTTCTTCTCTCTAACTTCTTTCTTACTTCTTTCTTACTTCTTTCTTTCTTCTTTCTTACTTCTTTCTTTCTTCTTTCTTCCTTCTTTCTTACTTCTTTCTTACTTCTTTCTTACTTCTTTCTTACTTCTTTCTTACTTCGTTCTTCTATTTTTCTTTCTTCTTTCTTACTTCTTTCTTACTTCTTTCTTACTTCTTTCTTACTTCTTTCTTACTTCTTTCTTCTTTCTTTCTTTCTTCTTTCTTTCTTCTTTCTTACTTCTTTCTTACTTCTTTCTAACTTCTTTTTTCTTCTTTCTTACTTCTTTCTTACTTCTTTCTTACTTCTTTCTTTCTTACTTCTTTCTAACTTCTTTCTTACTTCTTTCTTACTTCTTTCTTTCTTACTTCTTTTTTACTTCTTTCTTACTTCTTTCTTACTTCTTTCTTTCTTACTTCTTTTTTACTTCTTTCATACTTCTTTCTTTCTTCTTCCTTACTTCTTTCTTCTTTCTTTATTACTTCTTTCTTACTTCTTTCTTACTTCTTTCTTACTTCTTTCTTACTTCTTTCTTCATTCCTTCTTACTTCTTTCTTACTTCTTTCTTACTTCTTTCTTACTTCTTTCTTACTTCTTTCTTACTTCTTTCTTATTTCTTTCTTCTTTCTTCATTCCTTCTTACTTCTTTCAAACTTCTTTCTTACTTCTTTCTTACTTCTTTCTTACTTCTTTCGTACTTACTTCTTTCTTACTTCTTTATTACTTTTTTCTAACTTCTTTTTTCTTCTTTCTTACTTCTTTCTTACTTCTTTCTTACTTCTTTCTTCTTTCTTTCTTTCTTCTTTCTTACTTCTTTCTTTCTTCTTTCTTACTTCTTTCTTACTACTTTCTTCATTCTTTCTTACTTCTTTCTAACTTCTTTCTTACGTCTTTCTTACTTCTTTCTTACTTCTTTCTTCCTTACTTCTTTCTTACTTCTTTCTAACTTCTTTCTTACTACTTTCTTACTTCTTGCTTACTTCTTTCTTACTTCTTTCTTACGTCTTTCTTACTTCTTTCTTTCTTCTTTCTTCCTTCTTTCTTTCTTCTTTCTTCATTCCTTCTTCCTTCTTTCTTACTTCTTTCTTACTTCTTTCTTACTTCTTTCTTACTTCTTTCTTACTTCTTTCTTACTCCTTTCTTTCTTCTTTCTTACTTCTTTCTTACTCCTTTCTTTCTTCTTTCTTACTTCTTTCATACTTCTTTCTTACTTCTTTCTTTCTTCTTTCTTCATTCTTTCTTACTTCTTTCTAATTTCTTTCTTACTTCTTTCTTCATTCCTTCTTACTTCTTTCAAACTTCTTTCTTACTTCTTTCTTACATCTTTCTTACTTCTTTCTTTCTTCTTTCTTACTTCTTTATTACTTCTTTCTAACTTCTTTTTTCTTCTTTCTTACTTCTTTCTTCTTTCTTCTTTCTTTCTTACTTCTTTCTTACTTCTTTCTTTCTTCTTTCTTACTTCTTTCTTTCTTCTTTCTTCATTCTTTCTTACTTCTTTCTAACTTCTTTCTTACTTCTTTCTTTCTTCTTACTTTCTTCTTTCTTACTTCTTTCTAACCTATTTTTTCTTCTTTCTTACTTCTTTCTTACTTCTTTCTTACTTCTTTCTTACTTCTTTCTTACTTCTTTCTTACTTCTTTCTTTCTTCTTTCTTCATTCCTTTTTACTTCTTCCTTTCTTCTTTCTTACTTCTTTCTTACTTCTTTCTTACTTCTTTCTTTCTTCTTTCTTACTTCTTTCTTTCTTCTTTCTTCTTTCTTTCTTTCTTCTTTCTTACTTCTTTCTTACTTCTTTCTTTCTTCTTTCTTACTTCTTTCTTCATTCCTTCTTACTTCTTTCTTACTTCTTTCTTTCTTCTTTCTTACTTCTTTCTTACTTCTTTCTTACTTCTTTCTTACTTCTTTCTTACTTCTTTCTTACTTCTTTCTTTCTTCTTTCTTACTTCTTTCTTTCTTCTTTCTTACTTCTTTCTTACTTCTTTCTTCATTCCCTCTTACTTCTTTCTTACTTCTTTCTTACTTCTTTCTTACTCCTTTCTTACTTCTTTCTTTCTTACTTCTTTCTTACTTCTTTCATACTTCTTTCTTTCTTCTTCCTTACTTCTTTCTTCTTTCTTTCTTACTTCTTTCTTACTTCTTTCTTACTTCTTTCTTACTTCTTTCTTCATTCCTTCTTACTTCTTTCTTACTTCTTTCTTACTTGTTTCTTACTTCTTTCTTATTTCTTTCTTACTTTTTTCTTCATTCCTTCTTACTTCTTTCAAACTTCTTTCTTACTTCTTTCTTACTTCTTTCTTACTTCTTTCTTACTTCTTTCTTACTTCTTTATTACTTCTTTAAAACTTCTTTTTTCTTCTTTCTTACTTCTTTCTTACTTCTTTCTTCTTTCTTTCTTACTTCTTTCTTACTTCTTTCTTTCTTCTTTCTTACTTCTTTCTTTCTTCTTTCTTCATTCTTTCTTACTTCTTTCTAACTTCTTTCTTACTTCTTTCTTTCTTCTTACTTTCTTCTTTCTTACTTCTTTCTAACCTATTTTTTCTTCTTTCTTACCTCTTTCTTACTTCTTTCTTACTACTTTCTTACTTCTTTCTTCTTTCTTTCTTACTTCTTTCTTACTTCTTTCTTACTTCTTTCTAACTTCTTTCTTACTTCTTTCTTACTTCTTGCTTGCTTCTTTCTTACTTCTTTCTTACGTCTTTCTTACTTCTTTCTTACTTCTTTCTTTCTTACTTCTTTCTTACTTCTTTCTTACTCCTTTCTTCTTTCTGTCTTACTTCTTTCTTACTTCTTTCTTCTTTCTAACTTCTTTCTTACTTCTTTCTTACTTCTTTCTTTCTTCTTTCTTACTTCTTTCTTTCTTCTTTCTTCCTTCTTTCTTACTTCTTGCTTGCTTCTTTCTTACTTCTTTCTTACGTCTTTCTCACTTCTTTCTTACTTCTTTCTTTCTTACTTCTTTCTTACTTCTTTCTTACTCCTTTCTTCTTTCTGTCTTACTTCTTTCTTACTTCTTTCTTCTTTCTAACTTCTTTCTTACTTCTTTCTTACTTCTTTCTTTCTTCTTTCTTACTTCTTTCTTTCTTCTTTCTTCCTTCTTTCTTACTTCTTTCTTCATTCCTTCTTCCTTCTTTCTTACTTCTTTCTTACTTCTTTCTTACTTCTTTCTTACTTCTTTCTTACTTCGTTCTTCTATCTTTCTTTCTTCTTTCTTACTTCTTTCTTACTTCTTTCTTCTTTCTTTCTTACTTCTTTCTTACTTCTTTCTTTCTTCTTTCTTACTTCTTTCTTTCTTCTTTCTTCATTCTTTCTTACTTCTTTCTAACTTCTTTCTTACTTCTTTCTTTCTTCTTACTTTCTTCTTTCTTACTTCTTTCTAACCTATATTTTCTTCTTTCTTACTTCTTTCTTACTTCTTTCTTACTTCTTTCTTACTTCTTTCTTCTTTCTTTCTTACTTCTTTCTTACTTCTTTCTTACTTCTTTCTAACTTCTTTCTTATTTCTTTCTTACTTCTTGCTTGCTACTTTCTTACTTCTTTCTTACGTCTTTCTTACTTCTTTCTTACTTCTTTCTTTCTTACTTCTTTCTTACTTCTTTCTTACTCCTTTCTTCTTTCTGTCTTACTTCTTTCTTACTTCTTTCTTCTCTCTAACTTCTTTCTTACTTCTTTCTTACTTCTTTCTTTCTTCTTTCTTACTTCTTTCTTTCTTCTTTCTTCCTTCTTTCTTACTTCTTTCTTCATTCCTTCTTCCTTCTTTCTTACTTCTTTCTTACTTCTTTCTTACTTCTTTCTTACTTCGTTCTTCTATCTTTCTTTCTTCTTTCTTACTTCTTTCTTTCTTCTTTCTTACTTCTTTCTTACTTCTTTCGTACTTCTTTCTTACTTCTCTCTTACTTCATTCTTACTTCTTTCTTACTTCATTCTTACTTCTTTCTTCTTTCTTTCTTCTTTCTTTCTTACTTCTTTCTTACTCCTTTCTTACTTCTTTCTTACTCCTTTCTTTCTTCTTTCTTACTTCTTTCTTACTCCTTTCTTTCTTCTTTCTTACTTCTTTCATACTTCTTTCTTTCTTCTTTCTTACTTCTTTCTTACTTCTTTCTTACTTCTTTCTTCTTTCTTTCTTACTTCTTTCTTACTTCTTTCTTACTTCTTTCTTACTTCTTTCTTCTTTCTTTCTTACTTCTTTCTTACTTCTTTCTTACTTCTTTCTTTCTTCTTTCTTACTTCTTTCTTTCTTCTTTCTTACTTCTTTCTTACTACTTTCTTCATTCTTTCTTACTTCTTTCTAACTTCTTTCTTACGTCTTTCTTACTTCTTTCTTACTTCTTTCTTTCTTACTTCTTTCTTACTTCTTTCTAACTTCTTTCTTACTACTTTCTTAATTCTTGCTTACTTCTTTCTTACTTCTTTCTTACGTCTTTCTTACTTCTTTCTTTCTTCTTTCTTCCTTCTTTCTTTCTTCTTTCTTACTTCTTTCTTCATTCCTTCTTACTTCTTTCTTACTTCTTTCTTTCTTCTTTCTTACTTCTTTCTTACTTCTTTCTTACTTCTTTCTTACTTCTTTCTTACGCCTTTCTTACTTCTTTCTTACTTCTTTCTTACTTCTTTCTTACTTCTTTTTTACTTCTTTCTTACTTCTTTCTTACTTCTTTCTTCTTTCTTTCATACTTCTTTCTTACTTCTTTCTAACCTCTTTTTTCTTCTTTCTTACTTCTTTCTTACTTCTTTCTTACTTCTTTCTTACTTCTTTCTTCATTCCTTCTTACTTCTTTCTTACTTCTTTCTTACTTCTTTCTTACTTCTTTCTTACTTCTTTCTTCTTTCTTTCTTTCTTCTTTCTTTCTTCTTTCTTACTTCTTTCTTACTTCTTTCTAACTTCTTTTTTCTTCTTTCTTACTTCTTTCTTACTTCTTTCTTACTTTTTTCTTACTTCTTTCTTTCTTACTTCTTTCTTACTTCTTTCTTACTTCTTTCTTTCTTCTTCCTTACTTCTTTCTTCTTTCTTTATTACTTCTTTCTTACTTCTTTCTTACTTCTTTCTTACTTCTTTCTTACTTCTTTCTTCATTCCTTCTTACTTCTTTCTTACTTCTTTCTTATTTCTTACTTCTTTCTTCATTCCTTCTTACTTCTTTCAAACTTCTTTCTTACTTCTTTCTTACTTCTTTCTTACTTCTTTCGTACTTACTTCTTTCTTACTTCTTTATTACTTTTTTCTAACTTCTTTTTTCTTCTTTCTTACTTCTTTCTTACTTCTTTCTTACTTCTTTCTTCTTTCTTTCTTTCTTCTTTCTTACTTCTTTCTTTCTTCTTTCTTACTTCTTTCTTACTACTTTCTTCATTCTTTCTTACTTCTTTCTAACTTCTTTCTTACGTCTTTCTTACTTCTTTCTTACTTCTTTCTTCCTTACTTCTTTCTTACTTCTTTCTAACTTCTTTCTTACTACTTTCTTACTTCTTGCTTACTTCTTTCTTACTTCTTTCTTACGTCTTTCTTACTTCTTTCTTTCTTCTTTCTTCCTTCTTTCTTTCTTCTTTCTTCATTCCTTCTTCCTTCTTTCTTACTTCTTTCTTACTTCTTTCTTACTTCTTTCTTACTCCTTTCTTTCTTCTTTCTTACTTCTTTCTTACTCCTTTCTTTCTTCTTTCTTACTTCTTTCATACTTCTTTCTTACTTCTTTCTTTCTTCTTTCTTCATTCTTTCTTACTTCTTTCTAATTTCTTTCTTACTTCTTTCTTCATTCCTTCTTACTTCTTTCAAACTTCTTTCTTACTTCTTTCTTACATCTTTCTTACTTCTTTCTTTCTTCTTTCTTACTTCTTTATTACTTCTTTCTAACTTCTTTTTTCTTCTTTTTTTCTTCTTTCTTACTTCTTTCTTCTTTCTTTCTTACTTCTTTCTTACTTCTTTCTTTCTTCTTTCTTACTTCTTTCTTTCTTCTTTCTTCATTCTTTCTTACTTCTTTCTAACTTCTTTCTTACTTCTTTCTTTCTTCTTACTTTCTTCTTTCTTACTTCTTTCTAACCTATTTTTTCTTCTTTCTTACTTCTTTCTTACTTCTTTCTTACTTCTTTCTTACTTCTTTCTTACTTCTTTCTTTCTTCTTACTTTCTTCTTTCTTACTTCTTTCTAACCTATATTTTCTTCTTTCTTACTTCTTTCTTACTTCTTTCTTACTTCTTTCTTACTTCTTTCTTCTTTCTTTCTTACTTCTTTCTTACTTCTTTCTTACTTCTTTCTAACTTCTTTCTTATTTCTTTCTTACTTCTTGCTTGCTTCTTTCTTACTTCTTTCTTACGTCTTTCTTACTTCTTTCTTACTTCTTTCTTTCTTACTTCTTTCTTACTTCTTTCTTACTCCTTTCTTCTTTCTGTCTTACTTCTTTCTTACTTCTTTCTTCTCTCTAACTTCTTTCTTACTTCTTTCTTACTTCTTTCTTACTTCTTTCTTTCTTCTTTCTTACTTCTTTCTTTCTTCTTTCTTCCTTCTTTCTTACTTCTTTCTTCATTCCTTCTTCCTTCTTTCTTACTTCTTTCTTACTTCTTTCTTACTTCTTTCTTACTTCGTTCTTCTATCTTTCTTTCTTCTTTCTTACTTCTTTCTTTCTTCTTTCTTACTTCTTTCTTACTTCTTTCGTACTTCTTTCTTACTTCTCTCTTACTTCATTCTTACTTCTTTCTTACTTCATTCTTACTTCTTTCTTCTTTCTTTCTTCTTTCTTTCTTACTTCTTTCTTACTCCTTTCTTACTTCTTTCTTACTCCTTTCTTTCTTCTTTCTTACTTCTTTCTTACTCCTTTCTTTCTTCTTTCTTACTTCTTTCATACTTCTTTCTTTCTTCTTTCTTACTTCTTTCTTACTTCTTTCTTACTTCTTTCTTCTTTCTTTCTTACTTCTTTCTTACTTCTTTCTTACTTCTTTCTTACTTCTTTCTTCTTTCTTTCTTACTTCTTTCTTACTTCTTTCTTACTTCTTTCTTTCTTCTTTCTTACTTCTTTCTTTCTTCTTTCTTACTTCTTTCTTACTACTTTCTTCATTCTTTCTTACTTCTTTCTAACTTCTTTCTTACGTCTTTCTTACTTCTTTCTTACTTCTTTCTTTCTTACTTCTTTCTTACTTCTTTCTAACTTCTTTCTTACTACTTTCTTAATTCTTGCTTACTTCTTTCTTACTTCTTTCTTACGTCTTTCTTACTTCTTTCTTTCTTCTTTCTTCCTTCTTTCTTTCTTCTTTCTTACTTCTTTCTTCATTCCTTCTTACTTCTTTCTTACTTCTTTCTTTCTTCTTTCTTACTTCTTTCTTACTTCTTTCTTACTTCTTTCTTACTTCTTTCTTACGCCTTTCTTACTTCTTTCTTACTTCTTTCTTACTTCTTTCTTACTTCTTTTTTACTTCTTTCTTACTTCTTTCTTACTTCTTTCTTCTTTCTTTCATACTTCTTTCTTACTTCTTTCTAACCTCTTTTTTCTTCTTTCTTACTTCTTTCTTACTTCTTTCTTACTTCTTTCTTACTTCTTTCTTCATTCCTTCTTACTTCTTTCTTACTTCTTTCTTACTTCTTTCTTACTTCTTTCTTACTTCTTTCTTACTTCTTTCTTCTTTCTTTCTTTCTTCTTTCTTTCTTCTTTCTTACTTCTTTCTTACTTCTTTCTAACTTCTTTTTTCTTCTTTCTTACTTCTTTCTTACTTCTTTCTTACTTTTTTCTTACTTCTTTCTTTCTTACTTCTTTCTTACTTCTTTCTTACTTCTTTCTTTCTTCTTCCTTACTTCTTTCTTCTTTCTTTATTACTTCTTTCTTACTTCTTTCTTACTTCTTTCTTACTTCTTTCTTACTTCTTTCTTCCTTCCTTCTTACTTCTTTCTTACTTCTTTCTTACTTCTTTCTTACTTCTTTCTTACTTCTTTCTTATTTCTTTCTTACTTCTTTCTTCATTCCTTCTTTCTTCTTTCAAACTTCTTTCTTACTTCTTTCTTACTTCTTTCTTACTTCTTTCGTACTTACTTCTTTCTTACTTCTTTATTACTTTTTTCTAACTTCTTTTTTCTTCTTTCTTACTTCTTTCTTACTTCTTTCTTACTTCTTTCTTCTTTCTTTCTTTCTTCTTTCTTACTTCTTTCTTTCTTCTTTCTTACTTCTTTCTTACTACTTTCTTCATTCTTTCTTACTTCTTTCTAACTTCTTTCTTACGTCTTTCTTACTTCTTTCTTACTTCTTTCTTCCTTACTTCTTTCTTACTTCTTTCTAACTTCTTTCTTACTACTTTCTTACTTCTTGCTTACTTCTTTCTTACTTCTTTCTTACGTCTTTCTTACTTCTTTCTTTCTTCTTTCTTCCTTCTTTCTTTCTTCTTTCTTCATTCCTTCTTCCTTCTTTCTTACTTCTTTCTTACTTCTTTCTTACTTCTTTCTTACTCCTTTCTTTCTTCTTTCTTACTTCTTTCTTACTCCTTTCTTTCTTCTTTCTTACTTCTTTCATACTTCTTTCTTACTTCTTTCTTTCTTCTTTCTTCATTCTTTCTTACTTCTTTCTAATTTCTTTCTTACTTCTTTCTTCATTCCTTCTTACTTCTTTCAAACTTCTTTCTTACTTCTTTCTTACATCTTTCTTACTTCTTTCTTTCTTCTTTCTTACTTCTTTATTACTTCTTTCTAACTTCTTTTTTCTTCTTTTTTTCTTCTTTCTTACTTCTTTCTTCTTTCTTTCTTACTTCTTTCTTACTTCTTTCTTTCTTCTTTCTTACTTCTTTCTTTCTTCTTTCTTCATTCTTTCTTACTTCTTTCTAACTTCTTTCTTACTTCTTTCTTTCTTCTTACTTTCTTCTTTCTTACTTCTTTCTAACCTATTTTTTCTTCTTTCTTACTTCTTTCTTACTTCTTTCTTACTTCTTTCTTACTTCTTTCTTACTTCTTTCTTACTTCTTTCTTACTTCTTTCTTACTTCTTTCTTCATTCCTTTTTACTTCTTCCTTTCTTCTTTCTTACTTCTTTCTTACTTCTTTCTTACTTCTTTCTTTCTTCTTTCTTACTTCTTTCTTTCTTCTTTCTTCTTTCTTTCTTTCTTCTTTCTTACTTCTTTCTTACTTCTTTCTTTCTTCTTTCTTACTTCTTTCTTCATTCCTTCTTACTTCTTTCTTACTTCTTTCTTTCTTCTTTCTTACTTCTTTCTTACTTCTTTCTTACTTCTTTCTTACTTCTTTCTTACTTCTTTCTTACTTCTTTCTTTCTTCTTTCTTACTTCTTTCTTTCTTCTTTCTTCCTTCTTTCTTACTTCTTTCTTCATTCCCTCTTACTTCTTTCTTACTTCTTTCTTACTCCTTTCTTACTTCTTTCTTTCTTACTTCTTTCATACTTCTTTCTTTCTTCTTCCTTACCTCTTTCTTCTTTCTTTCTTACTTCTTTCTTACTTCTTTCTTACTTCTTTCTTACTTCTTTCTTCATTCCTTCTTACTTCTTTCTTACTTCTTTCTTACTTGTTTCTTACTTCTTTCTTATTTCTTTCTTACTTTTTTCTTCATTCCTTCTTACTTCTTTCAAACTTCTTTCTTACTTCTTTCTTACTTCTTTCTTACTTCTTTCTTACTTCTTTCTTACTTCTTTATTACTTCTTTAAAACTTCTTTTTTCTTCTTTCTTACTTCTTTCTTACTTCTTTCTTCTTTCTTTCTTACTTCTTTCTTACTTCTTTCTTTCTTCTTTCTTACTTCTTTCTTTCTTCTTTCTTCATTCTTTCTTACTTCTTTCTAACTTCTTTCTTACTTCTTTCTTTCTTCTTACTTTCTTCTTTCTTACTTCTTTCTAACCTATTTTTTCTTCTTTCTTACTTCTTTCTTACTTCTTTCTTACTTCTTTCTTACTTCTTTCTTCTTTCTTTCTTACTTCTTTCTTACTTCTTTCTTACTTCTTTCTAACTTCTTTCTTACTTCTTTCTTACTTCTTGCTTGCTTCTTTCTTACTTCTTTCTTACGTCTTTCTTACTTCTTTCTTACTTCTTTCTTTCTTACTTCTTTCTTACTTCTTTCTTACTCCTTTCTTCTTTCTGTCTTACTTCTTTCTTACTTCTTTCTTCTTTCTAACTTCTTTCTTACTTCTTTCTTACTTCTTTCTTTCTTCTTTCTTACTTCTTTCTTTCTTCTTTCTTCCTTCTTTCTTACTTCTTGCTTGCTTCTTTCTTACTTCTTTCTTACGTCTTTCTCACTTCTTTCTTACTTCTTTCTTTCTTACTTCTTTCTTACTTCTTTCTTACTCCTTTCTTCTTTCTGTCTTACTTCTTTCTTACTTCTTTCTTCTTTCTAACTTCTTTCTTACTTCTTTCTTACTTCTTTCTTTCTTCTTTCTTACTTCTTTCTTTCTTCTTTCTTCCTTCTTTCTTACTTCTTTCTTCATTCCTTCTTCCTTCTTTCTTACTTCTTTCTTACTTCTTTCTTACTTCTTTCTTACTTCTTTCTTACTTCGTTCTTCTATCTTTCTTTCTTCTTTCTTACTTCTTTCTTACTTCTTTCTTCTTTCTTTCTTACTTCTTTCTTACTTCTTTCTTTCTTCTTTCTTACTTCTTTCTTTCTTCTTTCTTCATTCTTTCTTACTTCTTTCTAACTTCTTTCTTACTTCTTTCTTTCTTCTTACTTTCTTCTTTCTTACTTCTTTCTAACCTATATTTTCTTCTTTCTTACTTCTTTCTTACTTCTTTCTTACTTCTTTCTTACTCCTTTCTTCTTTCTGTCTTACTTCTTTCTTACTTCTTTCTTCTCTCTAACTTCTTTCTTACTTCTTTCTTACTTCTTTCTTTCTTCTTTCTTACTTCTTTCTTTCTTCTTTCTTCCTTCTTTCTTACTTCTTTCTTCATTCCTTCTTCCTTCTTTCTTACTTCTTTCTTACTTCTTTCTTACTTCTTTCTTACTTCGTTCTTCTATCTTTCTTTCTTCTTTCTTACTTCTTTCTTTCTTCTTTCTTACTTCTTTCTTACTTCTTTCTTACTTCTTTCGTACTTCTTTCTTACTTCTCTCTTACTTCATTCTTACTTCTTTCTTACTTCATTCTTACTTCTTTCTTCTTTCTTTCTTCTTTCTTTCTTACTTCTTTCTTACTCCTTTCTTACTTCTTTCTTACTCCTTTCTTTCTTCTTTCTTACTTCTTTCTTAATCCTTTCTTTCTTCTTTCTTACTTCTTTCATACTTCTTTCTTTCTTCTTTCTTACTTCTTTCTTACTTCTTTCTTACTTCTTTCTTCTTTCTTTCTTACTTCTTTCTTACTTCTTTCTTACTTCTTTCTTACTTCTTTCTTACTTCTTTCTTACTTCTTTCTTCTTTCTTTCTTACTTCTTTCTTACTTCTTTCTTACTTCTTTCTTTCTTCTTTCTTACTTCTTTCTTTCTTCTTTCTTACTTCTTTCTTACTACTTTCTTCATTCTTTCTTACTTCTTTCTAACTTCTTTCTTACGTCTTTCTTACTTCTTTCTTACTTCTTTCTTTCTTACTTCTTTCTTACTTCTTTCTAACTTCTTTCTTACTACTTTCTTAATTCTTGCTTACTTCTTTCTTACTTCTTTCTTACGTCTTTCTTACTTCTTTCTTTCTTCTTTCTTCCTTCTTTCTTTCTTCTTTCTTACTTCTTTCTTCATTCCTTCTTACTTCTTTCTTACTTCTTTCTTTCTTCTTTCTTACTTCTTTCTTACTTCTTTCTTACTTCTTTCTTACTTCTTTCTTACGCCTTTCTTACTTCTTTCTTACTTCTTTCTTACTTCTTTCTTACTTCTTTTTTACTTCTTTCTTACTTCTTTCTTACTTCTTTCTTCTTTCTTTCATACTTCTTTCTTACTTCTTTCTAACCTCTTTTTTCTTCTTTCTTACTTCTTTCTTACTTCTTTCTTACTTCTTTCTTACTTCTTTCTTCATTCCTTCTTACTTCTTTCTTACTTCTTTCTTACTTCTTTCTTACTTCTTTCTTACTTCTTTCTTACTTCTTTCTTCTTTCTTTCTTTCTTCTTTCTTTCTTCTTTCTTACTTCTTTCTTACTTCTTTCTAACTTCTTTTTTCTTCTTTCTTACTTCTTTCTTACTTCTTTCTTACTTTTTTCTTACTTCTTTCTTTCTTACTTCTTTCTTACTTCTTTCTTACTTCTTTCTTTCTTCTTCCTGACTTCTTTCTTCTTTCTTTATTACTTCTTTCTTACTTCTTTCTTACTTCTTTCTTACTTCTTTCTTACTTCTTTCTTCATTCCTTCTTACTTCTTTCTTACTTCTTTCTTACTTCTTTCTTACTTCTTTCTTACTTCTTTCTTACTTCTTTCTTACTTCTTTCTTATTTCTTTCTTACTTCTTTCTTCATTCCTTCTTACTTCTTTCAAACTTCTTTCTTACTTCTTTCTTACTTCTTTCTTACTTCTTTCGTACTTACTTCTTTCTTACTTCTTTATTACTTTTTTCTAACTTCTTTTTTCTTCTTTCTTACTTCTTTCTTACTTCTTTCTTACTTCTTTCTTCTTTCTTTCTTCTTTCTTACTTCTTTCTTTCTTCTTTCTTACTTCTTTCTTACTACTTTCTTCATTCTTTCTTACTTCTTTCTAACTTCTTTCTTACGTCTTTCTTACTTCTTTCTTACTTCTTTCTTCCTTACTTCTTTCTTACTTCTTTCTAACTTCTTTCTTACTACTTTCTTACTTCTTGCTTACTTCTTTCTTACTTCTTTCTTCCGTCTTTCTTACTTCTTTCTTTCTTCTTTCTTCCTTCTTTCTTTCTTCTTTCTTCATTCCTTCTTCCTTCTTTCTTACTTCTTTCTTACTTCTTTCTTACTTCTTTCTTACATCTTTCTTACTCCTTTCTTTCTTCTTTCTTACTTCTTTCTTACTCCTTTCTTTCTTCTTTCTTACTTCTTTCATACTTCTTTCTTACTTCTTTCTTTCTTCTTTCTTCATTCTTTCTTACTTCTTTCTAATTTCTTTCTTACTTCTTTCTTCATTCCTTCTTACTTCTTTCAAACTTCTTTCTTACTTCTTTCTTACATCTTTCTTACTTCTTTCTTTCTTCTTTCTTACTTCTTTATTACTTCTTTCTAACTTCATTTTTCTTCTTTTTTACTTCTTTCTTACTTCTTTCTTCTTTCTTTCTTACTTCTTTCTTACTTCTTTCTTTCTTCTTTCTTACTTCTTTCTTTCTTCTTTCTTCATTCTTTCTTACTTCTTTCTAACTTCTTTCTTACTTCTTTCTTTCTTCTTACTTTCTTCTTTCTTACTTCTTTCTAACCTATTTTTTCTTCTTTCTTACTTCTTTCTTACTTCTTTCTTACTTCTTTCTTACTTCTTTCTTACTTCTTTCTTACTTCTTTCTTACTTCTTTCTTCATTCCTTTTTACTTCTTCCTTTCTTCTTTCTTACTTCTTTCTTACTTCTTTCTTACTTCTTTCTTTCTTCTTTCTTCTTTCTTTCTTTCTTCTTTCTTACTTCTTTCTTACTTCTTTCTTTCTTCTTTCTTACTTCTTTCTTCATTCCTTCTTACTTCTTTCTTACTTCTTTCTTTCTTCTTTCTTACTTCTTTCTTACTTCTTTCTTACTTCTTTCTTACTTCTTTCTTACTTCTTTCTTACTTCTTTCTTTCTTCTTTCTTACTTCTTTCTTTCTTCTTTCTTCCTTCTTTCTTACTTCTTTCTTCATTCCCTCTTACTTCTTTCTTACTTCTTTCTTACTCCTTTCTTACTTCTTTCTTTCTTACTTCTTTCTTACTTCTTTCATACTTCTTTCTTTCTTCTTCCTTACTTCTTTCTTCTTTCTTTCTTACTTCTTTCTTACTTCTTTCTTACTTCTTTCTTGCTTCTTTCTTCATTCCTTCTTACTTCTTTCTTACTTCTTTCTTACTTGTTTCTTACTTCTTTCTTATTTCTTTCTTACTTTTTTCTTCATTCCTTCTTACTTCTTTCAAACTTCTTTCTTACTTCTTTCTTACTTCTTTCTTACTTCTTTCTTACTTCTTTCTTACTTCTTTATTACTTCTTTAAAACTTCTTTTTTCTTCTTTCTTACTTCTTTCTTACTTCTTTCTTCTTTCTTTCTTACTTCTTTCTTACTTCTTTCTTTCTTCTTTCTTACTTCTTTCTTTCTTCTTTCTAACTTCTTTCTTACTTCTTTCTAACTTCTTTCTTACTTCTTTCTTTCTTCTTACTTTCTTCTTTCTTACTTCTTTCTAACCTATTTTTTCTTCTTTCTTACTTCTTTCTTACTTCTTTCTTACTTCTTTCTTACTTCTTTCTTCTTTCTTTCTTACTTCTTTCTTACTTCTTTCTTACTTCTTTCTAACTTCTTTCTTACTTCTTTCTTACTTCTTGCTTGCTTCTTTCTTACTTCTTTCTTACGTCTTTCTTACTTCTTTCTTACTTCTTTCTTTCTTACTTCTTTCTTACTTCTTTCTTACTCCTTTCTTCTTTCTGTCTTACTTCTTTCTTACTTCTTTCTTCTTTCTAACTTCTTTCTTACTTCTTTCTTACTTCTTTCTTTCTTCTTTCTTACTTCTTTCTTTCTTCTTTCTTCCTTCTTTCTTACTTCTTGCTTGCTTCTTTCTTACTTCTTTCTTACGTCTTTCTTACTTCTTTCTTACTTCTTTCTTTCTTACTTCTTTCTTACTTCTTTCTTACTCCTTTCTTCTTTCTGTCTTACTTCTTTCTTACTTCTTTCTTCTTTCTAACTTCTTTCTTACTTCTTTCTTACTTCTTTCTTTCTTCTTTCTTACTTCTTTCTTTCTTCTTTCTTCCTTCTTTCTTACTTCTTTCTTCATTCCTTCTTCCTTCTTTCTTACTTCTTTCTTACTTCTTTCTTACTTCTTTCTTACTTCTTTCTTACTTCGTTCTTCTATCTTTCTTTCTTCTTTCTTACTTCTTTCTTACTTCTTTCTTCTTTCTTTCTTACTTCTTTCTTACTTCTTTCTTTCTTCTTTCTTACTTCTTTCTTTCTTCTTTCTTCATTCTTTCTTACTTCTTTCTAACTTCTTTCTTACTTCTTTCTTTCTTCTTACTTTCTTCTTTCTTACTTCTTTCTAACCTATATTTTCTTCTTTCTTACTTCTTTCTTACTTCTTTCTTACTTCTTTCTTATTTCTTTCTTACTTCTTGCTTGCTTCTTTCTTACTTCTTTCTTACGTCTTTCTTACTTCTTTCTTACTTCTTTCTTTCTTACTTCTTTCTTACTTCTTTCTTACTCCTTTCTTCTTTCTGTCTTACTTCTTTCTTACTTCTTTCTTCTCTCTAACTTCTTTCTTACTTCTTTCTTACTTCTTTCTTTCTTCTTTCTTACTTCTTTCTTTCTTCTTTCTTCCTTCTTTCTTACTTCTTTCTTCATTCCTTCTTCCTTCTTTCTTACTTCTTTCTTACTTCTTTCTTACTTCTTTCTTACTTCGTTCTTCTATCTTTCTTTCTTCTTTCTTACTTCTTTCTTTCTTCTTTCTTACTTCTTTCTTACTTCTTTCTTACTTCTTTCGTACTTCTTTCTTACTTCTCTCTTACTTCATTCTTACTTCTTTCTTACTTCATTCTTACTTCTTTCTTCTTTATTTCTTCTTTCTTTCTTACTTCTTTCTTACTCCTTTCTTACTTCTTTCTTACTCCTTTCTTTCTTCTTTCTTACTTCTTTCTTACTCCTTTCTTTCTTCTTTCTTACTTCTTTCATACTTCTTTCTTTCTTCTTTCTTACTTCTTTCTTACTTCTTTCTTACTTCTTTCTTCTTTCTTTCTTACTTCTTTCTTACTTCTTTCTTACTTCTTTCTTACTTCTTTCTTACTTCTTTCTTACTTCTTTCTTCTTTCTTTCTTACTTCTTTCTTACTTCTTTCTTACTTCTTTCTTTCTTCTTTCTTACTTCTTTCTTTCTTCTTTCTTCCTTCTTTCTTACTACTTTCTTCATTCTTTCTTACTTCTTTCTAACTTCTTTCTTACGTCTTTCTTACTTCTTTCTTACTTCTTTCTTTCTTACTTCTTTCTTACTTCTTTCTAACTTCTTTCTTACTACTTTCTTAATTCTTGCTTACTTCTTTCTTACTTCTTTCTTACGTCTTTCTTACTTCTTTCTTTCTTCTTTCTTCCTTCTTTCTTTCTTCTTTCTTACTTCTTTCTTCATTCCTTCTTACTTCTTTCTTACTTCTTTCTTTCTTCTTTCTTACTTCTTTCTTACTTCTTTCTTACTTCTTTCTTACTTCTTTCTTACGCCTTTCTTACTTCTTTCTTACTTCTTTCTTACTTCTTTCTTACTTCTTTTTTACTTCTTTCTTACTTCTTTCTTACTTCTTTCTTCTTTCTTTCATACTTCTTTCTTACTTCTTTCTAACTTCTTTTTTCTTCTTTCTTACTTCTTTCTTACTTCTTTCTTACTTCTTTCTTACTTCTTTCTTCATTCCTTCTTACTTCTTTCTTACTTCTTTCTTACTTCTTTCTTACTTCTTTCTTACTTCTTTCTTACTTCTTTCTTACTTCTTTCTTCTTTCTTTCTTTCTTCTTTCTTTCTTCTTTCTTACTTCTTTCTTACTTCTTTCTAACTTCTTTTTTCTTCTTTCTTACTTCTTTCTTACTTCTTTCTTACTTTTTTCTTACTTCTTTCTTTCTTACTTCTTTCTTACTTCTTTCTTACTTCTTTCTTTCTTCTTCCTTACTTCTTTCTTCTTTCTTTATTACTTCTTTCTTACTTCTTTCTTACTTCTTTCTTACTTCTTTCTTACTTCTTTCTTCATTCCTTCTTACTTCTTTCTTACTTCTTTCTTACTTCTTTCTTACTTCTTTCTTACTTCTTTCTTACTTCTTTCTTATTTCTTTCTTACTTCTTTCTTCATTCCTTCTTACTTCTTTCAAACTTCTTTCTTACTTCTTTCTTACTTCTTTCTTACTTCTTTCGTACTTACTTCTTTCTTACTTCTTTATTACTTTTTTCTAACTTCTTTTTTCTTCTTTCTTACTTCTTTCTTACTTCTTTCTTACTTCTTTCTTTTTTCTTTCTTTCTTCTTTCTTACTTCTTTCTTTCTTCTTTCTTACTTCTTTCTTACTACTTTCTTCATTCTTTCTTACTTCTTTCTAACTTCTTTCTTACGTCTTTCTTACTTCTTTCTTACTTCTTTCTAACTTCTTTCTTACTACTTTCTTACTTCTTGCTTACTTCTTTCTTACTTCTTTCTTACGTCTTTCTTACTTCTTTCTTTCTTCTTTCTTCCTTCTTTCTTTCTTCTTTCTTCATTCCTTCTTCCTTCTTTCTTACTTCTTTCTTACTTCTTTCTTACTTCTTTCTTACTTCTTTCTTACTCCTTTCTTTCTTCTTTCTTACTTCTTTCTTACTCCTTTCTTTCTTCTTTCTTACTTCTTTCATACTTCTTTCTTACTTCTTTCTTTCTTCTTTCTTCATTCTTTCTTACTTCTTTCTAATTTCTTTCTTACTTCTTTCTTCATTCCTTCTTACTTCTTTCAAACTTCTTTCTTACTTCTTTCTTACATCTTTCTTACTTCTTTCTTTCTTCTTTCTTACTTCTTTATTACTTCTTTCTAACTTCTTTTTCTTCTTTCTTACTTCTTTCTTACTTCTTTCTTCTTTCTTTCTTACTTCTTTCTTACTTCTTTCTTTCTTCTTTCTTACTTCTTTCTTTCTTCTTTCTTCATTCTTTCTTACTTCTTTCTAACTTCTTTCTTACTTCTTTCTTTCATCTTACTTTCTTCTTTCTTACTTCTTTCTAACCTATTTTTTCTTCTTTCTTACTTCTTTCTTACTTCTTTCTTACTTCTTTCTTACTTCTTTCTTACTTCTTTCTTACTTCTTTCTTACTTCTTTCTTCATTCCTTTTTACTTCTTCCTTTCTTCTTTCTTACTTCTTTCTTACTTCTTTCTTACTTCTTTCTTTCTTCTTTCTTACTTCTTTCTTTCTTCTTTCTTCTTTCTTTCTTTCTTCTTTCTTACTTCTTTCTTACTTCTTTCTTTCTTCTTTCTTACTTCTTTCTTCATTCCTTCTTACTTCTTTCTTACTTCTTTCTTTCTTCTTTCTTACTTCTTTCTTACTTCTTTCTTAGTTCTTTCTTACTTCTTTCTTACTTCTTTCTTACTTCTTTCTTTCTTCTTTCTTACTTCTTTCTTTCTTCTTTCTTCCTTCTTTCTTACTTCTTTCTTCATTCCCTCTTACTTCTTTCTTACTTCTTTCTTACTCCTTTCTTACTTCTTTCTTTCTTACTTCTTTCATACTTCTTTCTTTCTTCTTCCTTACTTCTTTCTTCTTTCTTTCTTACTTCTTTCTTACTTCTTTCTTACTTCTTTCTTACTTCTTTCTTCATTCCTTCTTACTTCTTTCTTACTTCTTTCTTACTTGTTTCTTACTTCTTTCTTATTTCTTTCTTACTTTTTTCTTCATTCCTTCTTACTTCTTTCAAACTTCTTTCTTACTTCTTTCTTACTTCTTTCTTACTTCTTTCTTACTTCTTTCTTACTTCTTTATTACTTCTTTAAAACTTCTTTTTTCTTCTTTCTTACTTCTTTCTTACTTCTTTCTTCTTTCTTTCTTACTTCTTTCTTACTTCTTTCTTTCTTCTTTCTTACTTCTTTCTTTCTTCTTTCTTCATTCTTTCTTACTTCTTTCTAACTTCTTTCTTACTTCTTTCTTTCTTCTTACTTTCTTCTTTCTTACTTCTTTCTAACCTATTTTTTCTTCTTTCTTACTTCTTTCTTACTTCTTTCTTACTTCTTTCTTACTTCTTTCTTCTTTCTTTCTTACTTCTTTCTTACTTCTTTCTTACTTCTTTCTAACTTCTTTCTTACTTCTTTCTTACTTCTTGCTTGCTTCTTTCTTACTTCTTTCTTACGTCTTTCTTACTTCTTTCTTACTTCTTTCTTTCTTACTTCTTTCTTACTTCTTTCTTACTCCTTTCTTCTTTCTGTCTTACTTCTTTCTTACTTCTTTCTTCTTTCTAACTTCTTTCTTACTTCTTTCTTACTTCTTTCTTTCTTCTTTCTTACTTCTTTCTTTCTTCTTTCTTCCTTCTTTCTTACTTCTTGCTTGCTTCTTTCTTACTTCTTTCTTACATCTTTCTTACTTCTTTCTTACTTCTTTCTTTCTTACTTCTTTCTTACTTCTTTCTTACTCCTTTCTTCTTTCTTTCTTACTTCTTTCTTCTTTCTAACTTCTTTCTTACTTCTTTCTTACTTCTTTCTTTCTTCTTTCTTACTTCTTTCTTTCTTCTTTCTTCCTTCTTTCTTACTTCTTTCTTACTTCCTTCTTCCTTCTTTCTTACTTCTTTCTTACTTCTTTCTTACTTCTTTCTTACTTCTTTCTTACTTCTTTCTTACTTCTTTCTTACTTCTTTCTTTCTTCTTTCTTACTTCTTTCTTTCTTCTTTCTTACTTCTTTCTTACTTCTTTCTTTCTTCTTTCTTACTTCTTTCTTTCTTCTTTCTTCACTCTTTCTTACTTCTTTCTAACTTCTTTCTTACTTCTTTCTTTCTTCTTACTTTCTTCTTTCTTACTTCTTTCTAACCTATATTTTCTTCTTTCTTACTTCTTTCTTACTTCTTTCTTACTTCTTTCTTACTTCTTTCTTCTTTCTTTCTTACTTCTTTCTTACTTCTTTCTTACTTCTTTCTAACTTCTTTCTTATTTCTTTCTTACTTCTTGCTTGCTTCTTTGTTACTTCTTTCTTACGTCTTTCTTACTTCTTTCTTACTTCTTTCTTTCTTACTTCTTTCTTACTTCTTTCTTACTCCTTTCTTCTTTCTGTCTTACTTCTTTCTTACTTCTTTCTTCTCTCTAACTTCTTTCTTACTTCTTTCTTACTTCTTACTTTCTTCTTTCTTACTTCTTTCTTTCTTCTTTCTTCCTTCTTTCTTACTTCTTTCTTCATTCCTTCTTCCTTCTTTCTTACTTCTTTCTTACTTCTTTCTTACTTCTTTCTTACTTCGTTCTTCTATCTTTCTTACTTCTTTCTTACTTCTTTCTTACTTCTTTCTAACTTCTTTCTTATTTCTTTCTTACTTCTTTCTTACTTCTTTCTTACTTCTTTCTTACTCCTTTCTTTCTTCTTTCTTACTTCTTTCTTACTCCTTTCTTTCTTCTTTCTTACTTCTTTCATACTTCTTTCTTACTTCTTTCTTTCTTCTTTCTTCATTCTTTCTTACTTCTTTCTAATTTCTTTCTTACTTCTTTCTTCATTCCTTCTTACTTCTTTCAAACTTCTTTCTTACTTCTTTCTTACATCTTTCTTACTTCTTTCTTTCTTCTTTCTTACTTCTTTATTACTTCTTTCTAACTTCTTTTTTCTTCTTTCTTACTTCTTTCTTACTTCTTTCTTCTTTCTTTCTTACTTCTTTCTTACTTCTTTCTTTCTTCTTTCTTACTTCTTTCTTTCTTCTTTCTTCATTCTTTCTTACTTCTTTCTAACTTCTTTCTTACTTCTTTCTTTCTTCTTACTTTCTTCTTTCTTACTTCTTTCTAACCTATTTTTTCTTCTTTCTTACTTCTTTCTTACTTCTTTCTTACTTCTTTCTTACTTCTTTCTTACTTCTTTCTTACTTCTTTCTTACTTCTTTCTTCATTCCTTTTTACTTCTTCCTTTCTTCTTTCTTACTTCTTTCTTACTTCTTTCTTACTTCTTTCTTTCTTCTTTCTTACTTCTTTCTTTCTTCTTTCTTCTTTCTTTCTTTCTTCTTTCTTACTTCTTTCTTACTTCTTTCTTTCTTCTTTCTTACTTCTTTCTTCATTCCTTCTTACTTCTTTCTTACTTCTTTCTTTCTTCTTTCTTACTTCTTTCTTACTTCTTTCTTACTTCTTTCTTACTTCTTTCTTACTTCTTTCTTACTTCTTTCTTTCTTCTTTCTTACTTCTTTCTTTCTTCTTTCTTCCTTCTTTCTTACTTCTTTCTTCATTCCCTCTTACTTCTTTCTTACTTCTTTCTTACTCCTTTCTTACTTCTTTCTTTCTTACTTCTTTCATACTTCTTTCTTTCTTCTTCCTTACTTCTTTCTTCTTTCTTTCTTACTTCTTTCTTACTTCTTTCTTACTTCTTTCTTACTTCTTTCTTCATTCCTTCTTACTTCTTTCTTACTTCTTTCTTACTTGTTTCTTACTTCTTTCTTATTTCTTTCTTACTTTTTTCTTCATTCCTTCTTACTTCTTTCAAACTTCTTTCTTACTTCTTTCTTACTTCTTTCTTACTTCTTTCTTACTTCTTTCTTACTTCTTTCTTACTTCTTTATTACTTCTTTAAAACTTCTTTTTTCTTCTTTCTTACTTCTTTCTTACTTCTTTCTTCTTTCTTTCTTACTTCTTTCTTACTTCTTTCTTTCTTCTTTCTTACTTCTTTCTTTCTTCTTTCTTCATTCTTTCTTACTTCTTTCTAACTTCTTTCTTACTTCTTTCTTTCTTCTTACTTTCTTCTTTCTTACTTCTTTCTAACCTATTTTTACTTCTTTCTTACTTCTTTCTTACTTCTTTCTTACTTCTTTCTTACTTCTTTCTTCTTTCTTTCTTACTTCTTTCTTACTTCTTTCTTACTTCTTTCTAACTTCTTTCTTACTTCTTTCTTACTTCTTGCTTGCTTCTTTCTTACTTCTTTCTTACGTCTTTCTTACTTCTTTCTTACTTCTTTCTTTCTTACTTCTTTCTTACTTCTTTCTTACTCCTTTCTTCTTTCTGTCTTACTTCTTTCTTACTTCTTTCTTCTTTCTAACTTCTTTCTTACTTCTTTCTTACTTCTTTCTTTCTTCTTTCTTACTTCTTTCTTTCTTCTTTCTTCCTTCTTTCTTACTTCTTGCTTGCTTCTTTCTTACTTCTTTCTTACGTCTTTCTTACTTCTTTCTTACTTCTTTCTTTCTTACTTCTTTCTTACTTCTTTCTTCTTTCTAACTTCTTTCTTACTTCTTTCTTACTTCTTTCTTTCTTCTTTCTTACTTCTTTCTTTCTTCTTTCTTCCTTCTTTCTTACTTCTTTCTTCATTCCTTCTTCCTTCTTTCTTACTTCTTTCTTACTTCTTTCTTACTTCTTTCTTACTTCTTTCTTACTTCGTTCTTCTATCTTTCTTTCTTCTTTCTTACTTCTTTCTTACTTCTTTCTTCTTTCTTTCTTACTTCTTTCTTACTTCTTTCTTTCTTCTTTCTTACTTCTTTCTTTCTTCTTTCTTCACTCTTTCTTACTTCTTTCTAACTTCTTTCTTACTTCTTTCTTTCTTCTTACTTTCTTCTTTCTTACTTCTTTCTAACCTATATTTTCTTCTTTCTTACTTCTTTCTTACTTCTTTCTTACTTCTTTCTTACTTCTTTCTTCTTTCTTTCTTACTTCTTTCTTACTTCTTTCTTACTTCTTTCTAACTTCTTTCTTATTTCTTTCTTACTTCTTGCTTGCTTCTTTCTTACTTCTTTCTTACGTCTTTCTTACTTCTTTCTTACTTCTTTCTTTCTTACTTCTTTCTTACTTCTTTCTTACTCCTTTCTTCTTTCTGTCTTACTTCTTTCTTACTTCTTTCTTCTCTCTAACTTCTTTCTTACTTCTTTCTTACTTCTTACTTTCTTCTTTCTTACTTCTTTCTTTCTTCTTTCTTCCTTCTTTCTTAATTCTTTCTTCATTCCTTCTTCCTTCTTTCTTACTTCTTTCTTACTTCTTTCTTAATTCTTTCTTACTCCGTTCTTCTATCTTTTTTACTTCTTTCTTACTTCTTTCTTACTTCTTTCTAACTTCTTTCTTATTTCTTTCTTACTTCTTTCTTACTTCTTTCTTACTTCTTTCTTACTCCTTTCTTTCTTCTTTCTTACTTCTTTCTTACTCCTTTCTTTCTTCTTTCTTACTTCTTTCATACTTCTTTCTTACTTCTTTCTTTCTTCTTTCTTCATTCTTTCTTACTTCTTTCTAATTTCTTTCTTACTTCTTTCTTCATTCCTTCTTACTTCTTTCAAACTTCTTTCTTACTTCTTTCTTACATCTTTCTTACTTCTTTCTTTCTTCTTTCTTACTTCTTTATTACTTCTTTCTAACTTCTTTTTTCTTCTTTCTTACTTCTTTCTTACTTCTTTCTTCTTTCTTTCTTACTTCTTTCTTACTTCTTTCTTTCTTCTTTCTTACTTCTTTCTTTCTTCTTTCTTCATTCTTTCTTACTTCTTTCTAACTTCTTTCTTACTTCTTTCTTTCTTCTTACTTTCTTCTTTCTTACTTCTTTCTAACCTATTTTTTCTTCTTTCTTACTTCTTTCTTACTTCTTTCTTACTTCTTTCTTACTTCTTTCTTACTTCTTTCTTACTTCTTTCTTACTTCTTTCTTCATTCCTTTTTACTTCTTCCTTTCTTCTTTCTTACTTCTTTCTTACTTCTTTCTTACTTCTTTCTTTCTTCTTTCTTACTTCTTTCTTTCTTCTTTCTTCTTTCTTTCTTTCTTCTTTCTTACTTCTTTCTTACTTCTTTCTTTCTTCTTTCTTACTTCTTTCTTCATTCCTTCTTACTTCTTTCTTACTTCTTTCTTTCTTCTTTCTTACTTCTTTCTTACTTCTTTCTTACTTCTTTCTTACTTCTTTCTTACTTCTTTCTTACTTCTTTCTTTCTTCTTTCTTACTTCTTTCTTTCTTCTTTCTTCCTTCTTTCTTACTTCTTTCTTCATTCCCTCTTACTTCTTTCTTACTTCTTTCTTACTCCGTTCTTACTTCTTTCTTTCTTACTTCTTTCTTACTTCTTTCATACTTCTTTCTTTCTTCTTCCTTACTTCTTTCTTCTTTCTTTCTTATTCTTTCTTACTTCTTTCTTACTTCTTTCTTACTTCTTTCTTCATTCCTTCTTACTTCTTTCTTACTTCTTTCTTACTTGTTTCTTACTTCTTTCTTATTTCTTTCTTACTTTTTTCTTCATTCCTTCTTACTTCTTTCAAACTTCTTTCTTACTTCTTTCTTACTTCTTTCTTACTTCTTTCTTACTTCTTTCTTACTACTTTATTACTTCTTTAAAACTTCTTTTTTCTTCTTTCTTACTTCTTTCTTACTTCTTTCTTCTTTCTTTCTTACTTCTTTCTTACTTCTTTCTTTCTTCTTTCTTACTTCTTTCTTTCTTCTCTCTTCATTCTTTCTTACTTCTTTCTAACTTCTTTCTTACTTCTTTCTTTCTTCTTACTTTCTTCTTTCTTACTTCTTTCTAACCTATTTTTTCTTCTTTCTTACTTCTTTCTTACTTCTTTCTTACTTCTTTCTTACTTCTTTCTTCTTTCTTTCTTACTTCTTTCTTACTTCTTTCTTACTTCTTTCTAACTTCTTTCTTACTTCTTTCTTACTTCTTGCTTGCTTCTTTCTTACTTCTTTCTTACGTCTTTCTTACTTCTTTCTTACTTCTTTCTTTCTTACTTCTTTCTTACTTCTTTCTTACTCCTTTCTTCTTTCTGTCTTACTTCTTTCTTACTTCTTTCTTCTTTCTAACTTCTTTCTTACTTCTTTCTTACTTCTTTCTTTCTTCTTTCTTACTTCTTTCTTTCTTCTTTCTTCCTTCTTTCTTACTTCTTGCTTGCTTCTTTCTTACTTCTTTCTTACGTCTTTCTTACTTCTTTCTTACTTCTTTCTTTCTTACTTCTTTCTTACTTCTTTCTTACTCCTTTCTTCTTTCTGTCTTACTTCTTTCTTACTTCTTTCTTCTTTCTAACTTCTTTCTTACTTCTTTCTTACTTCTTTCTTTCTTCTTTCTTACTTCTTTCTTTCTTCTTTCTTCCTTCTTTCTTACTTCTTTCTTCATTCCTTCTTCCTTCTTTCTTACTTCTTTCTTACTTCTTTCTTACTTCTTTCTTACTTCTTTCTTACTTCGTTCTTCTATCTTTCTTTCTTCTTTCTTACTTCTTTCTTACTTCTTTCTTCTTTCTTTCTTACTTCTTTCTTACTTCTTTCTTTCTTCTTTCTTACTTCTTTCTTTCTTCTTTCTTCATTCTTTCTTACTTCTTTCTAACTTCTTTCTTACTTCTTTCTTTCTTCTTACTTTCTTCTTTCTTACTTCTTTCTAACCTATATTTTCTTCTTTCTTACTTCTTTCTTACTTCTTTCTTACTTCTTTCTTATTTCTTTCTTACTTCTTGCTTGCTTCTTTCTTACTTCTTTCTTACGTCTTTCTTACTTCTTTCTTACTTCTTTCTTTCTTACTTCTTTCTTACTTCTTTCTTACTCCTTTCTTCTTTCTGTCTTACTTCTTTCTTACTTCTTTCTTCTCTCTAACTTCTTTCTTACTTCTTTCTTACTTCTTTCTTTCTTCTTTCTTACTTCTTTCTTTCTTCTTTCTTCCTTCTTTCTTACTTCTTTCTTCATTCCTTCTTCCTTCTTTCTTACTTCTTTCTTACTTCTTTCTTACTTCTTTCTTACTTCGTTCTTCTATCTTTCTTTCTTTTTTCTTACTTCTTTCTTTCTTCTTTCTTACTTCTTTCTTACTTCTTTCTTACTTCTTTCGTACTTCTTTCTTACTTCTCTCTTACTTCATTCTTACTTCTTTCTTACTTCTTTCTTACTTTTTCTTACTTCATTCTTACTTCTTTCTTCTTTCTTTCTTCTTTCTTTCTTACTTCTTTCTTAGTCCTTTCTTACTTCTTTCTTACTCCTTTCTTTCTTCTTTCTTACTTCTTTCTTACTCCTTTCTTTCTTCTTTCTTACTTCTTTCATACTTCTCTCTTTCTTCTTTCTTACTTCTTTCTTACTTCTTTCTTACTTCTTTCTTCTTTCTTTCTTACTTCTTTCTTACTTCTTTCTTACTTCTTTCTTACTTCTTTCTTACTTCTTTCTTACTTCTTTCTTACTTCTTTCTCCTTTCTTTCTTACTTCTTTCTTACTTCTTTCTTACTTCTTTCTTACTTCTTTCTTACTTCATTCTTACTTCTTTCTTCTTTCTTTCTTCTTTCTTTCTTACTTCTTTCTTACTACTTTCTTACTTCTTTCTTACTCCTTTCTTTCTTCTTTCTTACTTCTTCCTTACTCCTTTCTTTCTTCTTTCTTACTTCTTTCATACTTCTCTCTTTCTTCTTTCTTACTTCTTTCTTACTTCTTTCTTACTTCTTTCTTCTTTCTTTCTTACTTCTTTCTTACTTCTTTCTTACTTCTTTCTTACTTCTTTCTTACTTCTTTCTTACTTCTTTCTTACTTCTTTCTTCTTTCTTTCTTACTTCTTTCTTACTTCTTTCTTACTTCTTTCTTTCTTCTTTCTTACTTCTTTCTTTCTTCTTTCTTACTTCTTTCTTACTACTTTCTTCATTCTTTCTTACTTCTTTCTAACTTCTTTCTTACGTCTTTCTTACTTCTTTCTTACTTCTTTCTTTCTTACTTCTTTCTTACTTCTTTCTAGCTTCTTTCTTACTACTTTCTTACTTCTTGCTTACTTCTTTCTTACTTCTTTCTTACGTCTTTCTTACTTCTTTCTTTCTTCTTTCTTCCTTCTTTCTTTCTTCTTTCTTCATTCCTTCTTCCTTCTTTCTTACTTCTTTCTTACTTCTTTCTTACTTCTTTCTTACTTCTTTCTTACTTCTTTCTTACTCCTTTCTTTCTTCTTTCTTACTTCTTTCTTACTCCTTTCTTTCTTCTTTCTTACTTCTTTCATACTTCTTTCTTACTTCTTTCTTTCTTCTTTCTTCATTCTTTCTTACTTCTTTCTAATTTCTTTCTTACTTCTTTCTTCATTCCTTCTTCTTTCAAACTTCTTTCTTACTTCTTTCTTACATCTTTCTTACTTCTTTCTTACTTCTTTCTTACTTCTTTATTACTTCTTTCTAACTTCTTTTTTCTTCTTTCTTACTTCTTTCTTACTTCTTTCTTCTTTCTTTCTTACTTCTCTCTTACTTCTTTCTTTCTTCTTTCTTACTTCTTTCTTTCTTCTTTCTTCATTCTTTCTTACTTCTTTCTAACTTCTTTCTTACTTCTTTCTTTCTTCTTACTTTCTTCTTTCTTACTTCTTTCTAACCTATTTTTTCTTCTTTCTTACTTCTTTCTTACTTCTTTCTTACTTCTTTCTTACTTCTTTCTTACTTCTTTCTTACTTCTTTCTTACTTCTTTCTTCATTCCTTTTTACTTCTTCCTTTCTTCTTTCTTACTTCTTTCTTACTTCTTTCTTACTTCTTTCTTTCTTCTTTCTTACTTCTTTCTTTCTTCTTTCTTTCTTTCTTCTTTCTTACTTCTTTCTTACTTCTTTCTTTCTTCTTTCTTACTTCTTTCTTCATTCCTTTTTACTTCTTCCTTTCTTCTTTCTTACTTCTTTCTTACTTCTTTCTTACTTCTTTCTTTCTTCTTTCTTACTTCTTTCTTTCTTCTTTCTTTCTTTCTTCTTTCTTTCTTCTTCCTTACTTCTTTCTTCTTTCTTTCTTACTTCTTTCTTACTTCTTTCTTACTTCTTTCTTACTTCTTTCTTCATTCCTTCTTACTTCTTTCTTACTTCTTTCTTACTTGTTTCTTACTTCTTTCTTATTTCTTTCTTACTTCTTTCTTCATTCCTTCTTACTTCTTTCAAACTTCTTTCTTACTTCTTTCTTACTTCTTTCTTACTTCTTTCTTACTTCTTTCTTACTTCTTTCTTACTTCTTTCTTACTTCTTTCTTACTTCGTTCTTCTATCTTTCTTTCTTCTTTCTTACTTCTTTCTTACTTCTTTCTTCTTTCTTTCTTACTTCTTTCTTACTTCTTTCTTTCTTCTTTCTTACTTCTTTCTTTCTTCTTTCTTCCTTCTTTCTTACTTCTTTCTAACTTCTTTCTTACTTCTTTCTTTCTTCTTACTTTCTTCTTTCTTACTTCTTTCTAACCTATTTTTTCTTCTTTCTTACTTCTTTCTTACTTCTTTCTTACTTCTTTCTTACTTCTTTCTTCTTTCTTTCTTACTTCTTTCTTACTTCTTTCTTACTTCTTTCTAACTTCTTTCTTATTTCTTTCTTACTTCTTGCTTGCTTCTTTCTTACTTCTTTCTTAAGTCTTTCTTACTTCTTTCTTACTTCTTTCTTTCTTACTTCTTTCTTACTTCTTTCTTACTCCTTTCTTCTTTCTGTCTTACTTCTTTCTTACTTCTTTCTTCTCTCTAACTTCTTTCTTACTTCTTTCTTACTTCTTTCTTTCTTCTTTCTTACTTCTTTCTTTCTTCTTTCTTCCTTCTTTCTTACTTCTTTCTTCATTCCTTCTTCCTTCTTTCTTACTTCTTTCTTACTTCTTTCTTACTTCTTTCTTACTTCGTTCTTCTATTTTTCTTTCTTCTTTCTTACTACTTTCTTACTTCTTTCTTACTTCTTTCTTACTTCGTTCTTCTATTTTTCTTTCTTCTTTCTTACTTCTTTCTTACTTCTTTCTTACTTCTTTCTTACTTCTTTCTTACTTCTTTCTTCTTTCTTTCTTTCTTCTTTCTTTCTTCTTTCTTACTTCTTTCTTACTTCTTTCTAACTTCTTTTTTCTTCTTTCTTACTTCTTTCTTACTTCTTTCTTACTTTTTTCTTACTTCTTTCTTTCTTACTTCTTTCTAACTTCTTTCTTACTTCTTTCTTACTTCTTTCTTTCTTACTTCTTTCTTACTTCTTTCATACTTCTTTCTTTCTTCTTCCTTACTTCTTTCTTCTTTCTTTATTACTTCTTTCTTACTTCTTTCTTACTTCTTTCTTACTTCTTTCTTACTTCTTTCTTCATTCCTTCTTACTTCTTTCTTACTCCTTTCTTACTTCTTTCTTACTTCTTTCTTACTTCTTTCTTACTTCTTTCTTATTTCTTTCTTACTTCTTTCTTCATTCCTTCTTATTCTTTCAAACTGCTTTCTTACTTCTTTCTTACTTCTTTCTTACTTCTTTCGTACTTACTTCTTTCTTACTTCTTTATTACTTTTTTCTAACTTCTTTTTTCTTCTTTCTTACTTCTTTCTTACTTCTTTCTTACTTCTTTCTTCTTTCTTTCTTTCTTCTTTCTTACTTCTTTCTTTCTTCTTTCTTACTTCTTTCTTACTACTTTCTTCATTCTTTCTTACTTCTTTCTAACTTCTTTCTTACGTCTTTCTTACTTCTTTCTTACTTCTTTCTTCCTTACTTCTTTCTTACTTCTTTCTAACTTCTTTCTTACTACTTTCTTACTTCTTGCTTACTTCTTTCTTACTTCTTTCTTACGTCTTTCTTACTTCTTTCTTTCTTCTTTCTTCCTTCTTTCTTTCTTCTTTCTTCATTCCTTCTTCCTTCTTTCTTACTTCTTTCTTACTTCTTTCTTACTTCTTTCTTACTTCTTTCTTACTTCTTTCTTACTCCTTTCTTTCTTCTTTCTTACTTCTTTCTTACTCCTTTCTTTCTTCTTTCTTACTTCTTTCATACTTCTTTCTTACTTCTTTCTTTCTTCTTTCTTCATTCTTTCTTACTTCTTTCTAATTTCTTTCTTACTTCTTTCTTCATTCCTTCTTCTTTCAAACTTCTTTCTTACTTCTTTCTTACATCTTTCTTACTTCTTTCTTACTTCTTTCTTACTTCTTTATTACTTCTTTCTAACTTCTTTTTTCTTCTTTCTTACTTCTTTCTTACTTCTTTCTTCTTTCTTTCTTACTTCTCTCTTACTTCTTTCTTTCTTCTTTCTTACTTCTTTCTTTCTTCTTTCTTCATTCTTTCTTACTTCTTTCTAACTTCTTTCTTACTTCTTTCTTTCTTCTTACTTTCTTCTTTCTTACTTCTTTCTAACCTATTTTTTCTTCTTTCTTACTTCTTTCTTACTTCTTTCTTACTTCTTTCTTACTTCTTTCTTACTTCTTTCTTACTTCTTTCTTACTTCTTTCTTCATTCCTTTTTACTTCTTCCTTTCTTCTTTCTTACTTCTTTCTTACTTCTTTCTTACTTCTTTCTTTCTTCTTTCTTACTTCTTTCTTTCTTCTTTCTTTCTTTCTTCTTTCTTACTTCTTTCTTACTTCTTTCTTTCTTCTTTCTTACTTCTTTCTTCATTCCTTCTTACTTCTTTCTTACTTCTTTCTTTCTTCTTTCTTACTTCTTTCTTACTTCTTTCTTACTTCTTTCTTACTTCTTTCTTACTTCTTTCTTACTTCTTTCTTTCTTCTTTCTTACTTCTTTCTTTCTTCTTTCTTCCTTCTTTCTTAATTCTTTCTTCATTCCCTCTTACTTCTTTCTTACTTCTTTCTTACTTCTTTCTTACTCCTTTCTTACATCTTTCTTTCTTACTTCTTTCTTACTTCTTTCATAATTCTTTCTTTCTTCTTCCTTACTTCTTTCTTCTTTCTTTCTTACTTCTTTCTTACTTCTTTCTTACTTCTTTCTTACTTCTTTCTTCATTCCTTCTTACTTCTTTCTTACTTCTTTCTTACTTGTTTCTTACTTCTTTCTTATTTCTTTCTTACTTCTTTCTTCATTCCTTCTTACTTCTTTCAAACTTCTTTCTTACTTCTTTCTTACTTCTTTCTTACTTCTTTCTTACTTCTTTCTTACTTCTTTATTACTTCCTTAAAACTTCTTTTTTCTTCTTTCTTACTTCTTTCTTACTTCTTTCTTCTTTCTTTCTTACTTCTTTCTTACTTCTTTCTTTCTTCTTTCTTACTTCTTTCTTTCTTCTTTCTTCATTCTTTCTTACTTCTTTCTAACTTCTTTCTTACTTCTTTCTTTCTTCTTACTTTCTTCTTTCTTACTTCTTTCTAACCTATTTTTTCTTCTTTCTTACTTCTTTCTTACTTCTTTCTTACTTCTTTCTTACTTCTTTCTTCTTTCTTTCTTACTTCTTTCTTACTTCTTTCTTACTTCTTTCTAACTTCTTTCTTACTTCTTTCTTACTTCTTGCTTGCTTCTTTCTTACTTCTTTCTTACGTCTTTCTTACTTCTTTCTTACTTCTTTCTTTCTTACTTCTTTCTTACTTCTTTCTTACTCCTTTCTTCTTTCTGTCTTACTTCTTTCTTACTTCTTTCTTCTTTCTAACTTCTTTCTTACTTCTTTCTTACTTCTTTCTTTCTTCTTTCTTACTTCTTTCTTTCTTCTTTCTTCCTTCTTTCTTACTTCTTTCTTCATTCCTTCTTCCTTCTTTCTTACTTCTTTCTTACTTCTTTCTTACTTCTTTCTTACTTCTTTCTTACTTCGTTCTTCTTTCTTTCTTCTTTCTTACTTCTTTCTTACTTCTTTCTTCTTTCTTTCTTACTTCTTTCTTACTTCTTTCTTTCTTCTTTCTTACTTCTTTCTTTCTTCTTTCTTCCTTCTTTCTTACTTCTTTCTAACTTCTTTCTTACTTCTTTCTTTCTTCTTACTTTCTTCTTTCTTACTTCTTTCTAACCTATTTTTTCTTCTTTCTTACTTCTTTCTTACTTCTTTCTTACTTCTTTCTTACTTCTTTCTTCTTTCTTTCTTACTTCTTTCTTACTTCTTTCTTACTTCTTTCTAACTTCTTTCTTATTTCTTTCTTACTTCTTGCTTGCTTCTTTCTTACTTCTTTCTTAAGTCTTTCTTACTTCTTTCTTACTTCTTTCTTTCTTACTTCTTTCTTACTTCTTTCTTACTCCTTTCTTCTTTCTGTCTTACTTCTTTCTTACTTCTTTCTTCTCTCTAACTTCTTTCTTACTTCTTTCTTACTTCTTTCTTTCTTCTTTCTTACTTCTTTCTTTCTTCTTTCTTCCTTCTTTCTTACTTCTTTCTTCATTCCTTCTTCCTTCTTTCTTACTTCTTTCTTACTTCTTTCTTACTTCTTTCTTACTTCGTTCTTCTATTTTTCTTTCTTCTTTCTTACTACTTTCTTACTTCTTTCTTACTTCTTTCTTACTTCGTTCTTCTATTTTTCTTTCTTCTTTCTTACTTCTTTCTTACTTCTTTCTTACTTCTTTCTTACTTCTTTCTTACTTCTTTCTTACTTCTTTCTTCTTTCTTTCTTTCTTCTTTCTTTCTTCTTTCTTACTTCTTTCTTACTTCTTTCTAACTTCTTTTTTCTTCTTTCTTACTTCTTTCTTACTTCTTTCTTACTTTTTTCTTACTTCTTTCTTTCTTACTTCTTTCTAACTTCTTTCTTACTTCTTTCTTACTTCTTTCTTTCTTACTTCTTTCTTACTTCTTTCATACTTCTTTCTTTCTTCTTCCTTACTTCTTTCTTCTTTCTTTATTACTTCTTTCTTACTTCTTTCTTACTTCTTTCTTACTTCTTTCTTACTTCTTTCTTCATTCCTTCTTACTTCTTTCTTACTCCTTTCTTACTTCTTTCTTACTTCTTTCTTACTTCTTTCTTACTTCTTTCTTATTTCTTTCTTACTTCTTTCTTCATTCCTTCTTACTTCTTTCAAACTGCTTTCTTACTTCTTTCTTACTTCTTTCTTACTTCTTTCGTACTTACTTCTTTCTTACTTCTTTATTACTTTTTTCTAACTTCTTTTTTCTTCTTTCTTACTTCTTTCTTACTTCTTTCTTACTTCTTTCTTCTTTCTTTCTTTCTTCTTTCTTACTTCTTTCTTTCTTCTTTCTTACTTCTTTCTTACTACTTTCTTCATTCTTTCTTACTTCTTTCTAACTTCTTTCTTACGTCTTTCTTACTTCTTTCTTACTTCTTTCTTCCTTACTTCTTTCTTACTTCTTTCTAACTTCTTTCTTACTACTTTCTTACTTCTTGCTTACTTCTTTCTTACTTCTTTCTTACGTCTTTCTTACTTCTTTCTTTCTTCTTTCTTCCTTCTTTCTTTCTTCTTTCTTCATTCCTTCTTCCTTCTTTCTTACTTCTTTCTTACTTCTTTCTTACTTCTTTCTTACTTCTTTCTTACTCCTTTCTTTCTTCTTTCTTACTTCTTTCTTACTCCTTTCTTTCTTCTTTCTTACTTCTTTCATACTTCTTTCTTACTTCTTTCTTTCTTCTTTCTTCATTCTTTCTTACTTCTTTCTAATTTCTTTCTTACTTCTTTCTTCATTCCTTCTTACTTCTTTCAAACTTCTTTCTTACTTCTTTCTTACATCTTTCTTACTTCTTTCTTTCTTCTTTCTTACTTCTTTATTACTTCTTTCTAACTTCTTTTTTCTTCTTTCTTACTTCTTTCTTACTTCTTTCTTCTTTCTTTCTTACTTCTTTCTTACTTCTTTCTTTCTTCTTTCTTACTTCTTTCTTTCTTCTTTCTTCATTCTTTCTTACTTCTTTCTAACTTCTTTCTTACTTCTTTCTTTCTTCTTACTTTCTTCTTTCTTACTTCTTTCTAACCTATTTTTTCTTCTTTCTTACTTCTTTCTTACTTCTTTCTTACTTCTTTCTTACTTCTTTCTTCATTCCTTTTTACTTCTTCCTTTCTTCTTTCTTACTTCTTTCTTACTTCTTTCTTACTTCTTTCTTTCTTCTTTCTTACTTCTTTCTTTCTTCTTTCTTCTTTCTTTCTTTCTTCTTTCTTACTTCTTTCTTACTTCTTTCTTTCTTCTTTCTTACTTCTTTCTTCATTCCTTCTTACTTCTTTCTTACTTCTTTCTTTCTTCTTTCTTACTTCTTTCTTACTTCTTTCTTACTTCTTTCTTACTTCTTTCTTACTTCTTTCTTACTTCTTTCTTTCTTCTTTCTTACTTCTTTCTTTCTTCTTTCTTCCTTCTTTCTTACTTCTTTCTTCATTCCCTCTTACTTCTTTCTTACTTCTTTCTTACTTCTTTCTTACTCCTTTCTTACTTCTTTCTTTCTTACTTCTTTCTTACTTCTTTCATACTTCTTTCTTTCTTCTTCCTTACTTCTTTCTTCTTTCTTTCTTACTTCTTTCTTACTTCTTTCTTACTTCTTTCGTACTTCTTTCTTCATTCCTTCTTACTTCTTTCTTACTTCTTTCTTACTTGTTTCTTACTTCTTTCTTATTTCTTTCTTACTTTTTTCTTCATTCCTTCTTACTTCTTTCAAACTTCTTTCTTAATTCTTTCTTACTTCTTTCTTACTTCTTTCTTACTTCTTTCTTACTTCTTTATTACTTCTTTAAAACTTCTTTTTTCTTCTTTCTTACTTCTTTCTTACTTCTTTCTTCTTTCTTTCTTACTTCTTTCTTACTTCTTTCTTTCTTCTTTCTTACTTCTTTCTTTCTTCTTTCTTCATTCTTTCTTACTTCTTTCTAACTTCTTTCTTACTTCTTTCTTTCTTCTTACTTTCTTCTTTCTTACTTCTTTCTAACCTATTTTTTCTTCTTTCTTACTTCTTTCTTACTTCTTTCTTACTTCTTTCTTACTTCTTTCTTCTTTCTTTCTTACTTCTTTCTTACTTCTTTCTTACTTCTTTCTAACTTCTTTCTTACTTCTTTCTTACTTCTTGCTTGCTTCTTTCTTAATTCTTTCTTACGTCTTTCTTACTTCTTTCTTACTTCTTTCTTTCTTACTTCTTTCTTACTTCTTTCTTACTCCTTTCTTCTTTCTGTCTTACTTCTTTCTTACTTCTTTCTTCTTTCTAACTTCTTTCTTACTTCTTTCTTACTTCTTTCTTTCTTCTTTCTTACTTCTTTCTTTCTTCTTTCTTCCTTCTTTCTTACTTCTTGCTTGCTTCTTTCTTACTTCTTTCTTACGTCTTTCTTACTTCTTTCTTACTTCTTTCTTTCTTACTTCTTTCTTACTTCTTTCTTACTCCTTTCTTCTTTCTGTCTTACTTCTTTCTTACTTCTTTCTTCTTTCTAACTTCTTTCTTACTTCTTTCTTACTTCTTTCTTTCTTCTTTCTTACTTCTTTCTTTCTTCTTTCTTCCTTCTTTCTTACTTCTTTCTTCATTTCTTCTTCCTTCTTTCTTACTTCTTTCTTACTTCTTTCTTACTTCTTTCTTACTTCTTTCTTACTTCGTTCTTCTATCTTTCTTTCTTCTTTCTTACTTCTTTCTTACTTCTTTCTTCTTTCTTTCTTACTTCTTTCTTACTTCTTTCTTTCTTCTTTCTTACTTCTTTCTTTCTTCTTTCTTCATTCTTTCTTACTTCTTTCTAACTTCTTTCTAACTTCTTTCTTACTTCTTTCTTCATTCCTTCTTACTTCTTTCTTACTTCTTTCGTACTTCTTTTTACTTCTTTCTTACTTCTTTCTTACTTCTTTCTTTCTTCTTTCTTACTTCTTTCATACTTCTTTCTTACTTCTTTCTAACCTCTTTTTTCTTCTTTCTTACTTATTTCTTACTTCTTTCTTAATTCTTTCTTACTTCTTTCGTACTTCTTTTTTACTTCTTTCTTACTTCTTTCTTACTTCTTTCTTTCTTCTTTCTTACTTCTTTCATACTTCTTTCTTACTTCTTTCTAACCTCTTTTTTCTTCTTTCTTACTTCTTTCTTACTTCTTTCTTACTTCTTTCTTACTTCTTTCTTACTTCTTTCTTACTTCTTTCTTACTTCTTTCTTACTTCTTTCTTACTTCTTTCTTTCTTACTTCTTTCTTACTTCTTTCTTACTTCTTTCTTACTTCTTTCTTCTTTCATTCTTACTTCTTTCTTCTTTCATTCTTACTTCTTTCTTACTTCTTTCCTACTTCTTTCTAACTTCTTTCTTACTTCTTTCTTACTTCTTTCTTTCTTCTTTCTTACTTCTTTCTTTCTTCTTTCTTACTTCTTTCTTACTTCTTTCTTTCTTACTTCTTTCTTACTTCTTTCTTACTTCTTTCTTACTTCTTTCGTACTTCTTTCTTACTTCTTTCTTACTTCTTTCTTACTTCTTTCTTACTTCTTTCTTACTTCTTTCTTTCTTACTTCTTTCTTACTTCTTTCTTACTTCTTTCTTACTTCTTTCTTACTTCTTTCTTACTTCTTTCTTCTTTCATTCTTACTTCTTTCTTACTTCTTTCCTACTTCTTTCTAACTTCTTTCTTACTTCTTTCTTACTTCTTTCTTTCTTCTTTCTTACTTCTTTCTTTCTTCTTTCTTCTTTCTTTCTTACTTCTTTCTTACTTCTTTCTTACTTCTTTCTTTCTTCTTTCTTACTTCTTTCTTCATTCCTTCTTACTTCTTTCTTCATTCCTTCTTACTTCTTTCTTACTTCTTTCTTTCTTCTTTCTTACTTCTTTCTTACTTCTTTCTTACTTCTTTCTTACTTCTTTCTTACTTCTTTCTTTCTTCTTTCTTACTTCTTTCTTTCTTCTTTCTTCTTTCTTTCTTACTTCTTTCTTCATTCCCTCTTACTTCTTTCTTACTTCTTTCTTACTTCTTTCTTACTTCTTTCTTACTTCTTTCTTACTTCTTTCTTACTTCTTTCTTACTTCTTTCTTCTATCTTTCTTTCTTCTTTCTTTCTTCTTTCTTACTTCTTTCTTACTTATTTCTAACTTCTTTTTTCTTCTTTCTTACTTCTTTCTTACTTCTTTCTTACTTCTTTCTTTCTTACTTCTTTCTTACTTCTTTCTTACTTATTTCTTACCTCTTTCTAACTTCTTTCTTACTTCTTTCTTATTTAATTTTCTAACTTCTTTCTTACTTCTTTCTTACTTCTTTCTTTCTTACTTCTTTCTTACTTCTTTCATACTTCTTTCTTTCTACTTCCTTACTTCTTTCTTCTTTCTTTCTTACTTCATTCTTACTTCTTTCTTACTTCTTTCTTACTTCTTTCTTCATTCCTTCTTACTTCTTTCTTACTTCTTTCTTACTTGTTTCTTACTTCTTTCTTTCTTACTTCTTTCTTACTTCTTTCTTACTTCTTTCTTACTTCTTTCTTCTTTCATTCTTACTTCTTTCTTACTTCTTTCTTACTTCTTTCTAACTTCTTTCTTACTTCTTTCTTACTTCTTTCTTTCTTCTTTCTTACTTCTTTCTTTCTTCTTTCTTCTTTCTTTCTTACTTCTTTCTTACTTCTTTCTTACTTCTTTCTTTCTTCTTTCTTACTTCTTTCTTCATTCCTTCTTACTTCTTTCTTCATTCCTTCTTTCTTCTTTCTTACTTCTTTCTTTCTTCTTTCTTACTTCTTTCTTACTTCTTTCTTACTTCTTTCTTACTTCTTTCTTACTTCTTTCTTTCTTCTTTCTTACTTCTCTCTTTCTTCTTTCTTCTTTCTTTCTTACTTCTTTCTTCATTCCCTCTTACTTCTTTCTTCATTCCCTCTTACTTCTATCTTACTTCTTTCTTACTTCTTTCTTACTTCTTTCTTACTTCTTTCTTCTGTCTTTCTTTCTTCTTTCTTTCTTCTTTCTTACTTCTTTCTTACTTATTTCTAACTTCTTTTTTCTTCTTTCTTACTTCTTTCTTACTTCTTTCTTTCTTATTTCTTTCTTACTTCTTTCTTACTTATTTCTTACTTCTTTCTAACTTCTTTCTTACTTCTTTCTTACTTAATTTTCTAACTTCTTTCTTACTTCTCTCTTACTTCTTTCTTTCTTACTTCTTTCTTACTTCTTTCATACTTCTTTCTTTCTACTTCCTTACTTCTTTCTTCTTTCTTTCTTACTTCATTCTTACTTCTTTCTTACTTCTTTCTTACTTCTTTCTTTCTTCTTTCTTCTTTCTTTCTTACTTCTTTCTTACTTGTTTCTTACTTCTTTCTTATTTCTTTCTTACTTCTTTCTTCATTCCTTATTACTTCTTTCAAACTTCTTTCTTACTTCTTTCTTACTTCTTTCTTACTTCTTTCTTACTTCTTTCTTACTTCTTTCTTACGTCTTTCTTTCTTACTTCTTTCTTACTTCTTTCTTTCTTACTTCTTTCTTACTTCTTTATTACTTCTTTCTTACTTCTTTCTTACTTCTTTCTTACGTCTTTCTTACTTCTTTCTTACTTCTTTCTTTCTTACTTCTTTCTTACTTCTTTCTTACTCCTTTCTTCTTTCTGTCTTACTTCTTTCTTACTTGTTTCTTCTTTCTAACTTCTTTCTTACTTCTTTCTTACTTCTTTCTTTCTTCTTTCTTACTTCTTTCTTTCTTCTTTCTTCCTTCTTTCTTACTTCTTTCTTCATTTCTTCTTCCTTCTTTCTTACTTCTTTCTTACTTCTTTCTTACTTCTTTCTTACTTCTTTCTTACTTCGTTCTTCTATCTTTCTTTCTTCTTTCTTACTTCTTTCTTACTTCTTTCTTCTTTCTTTCTTACTTCTTTCTTACTTCTTTCTTTCTTCTTTCTTACTTCTTTCTTTCTTCTTTCTTCATTCTTTCTTACTTCTTTCTAACTTCTTTCTAACTTCTTTCTTACTTCTTTCTTCATTCCTTCTTACTTCTTTCTTACTTCTTTCGTACTTCTTTTTTACTTCTTTCTTACTTCTTTCTTACTTCTTTCTTTCTTCTTTCTTACTTCTTTCATACTTCTTTCTTACTTCTTTCTAACCTCTTTTTTCTTCTTTCTTACTTATTTCTTACTTCTTTCTTAATTCTTTCTTACTTCTTTCGTACTTCTTTTTACTTCTTTCTTACTTCTTTCTTACTTCTTTCTTTCTTCTTTCTTACTTCTTTCATACTTCTTTCTTACTTCTTTCTAACCTCTTTTTTCTTCTTTCTTACTTCTTTCTTACTTCTTTCTTACTTCTTTCTTACTTCTTTCTTACTTCTTTCTTACTTCTTTCTTACTTCTTTCTTACTTCTTTCTTACTTCTTTCTTACTTCTTTCTTACTTCTTTCTTTCTTACTTCTTTCTTACTTCTTTCTTACTTCTTTCTTACTTCTTTCTTCTTTCATTCTTACTTCTTTCTTACTTCTTTCCTACTTCTTTCTAACTTCTTTCTTACTTCTTTCTTACTTCTTTCTTTCTTCTTTCTTACTTCTATCTTTCTTCTTTCTTCTTTCTTTCTTACTTCTTTCTTACTTCTTTCTTACTTCTTTCTTTCTTCTTTCTTACTTCTTTCTTCATTCCTTCTTACTTCTTTCTTCATTCCTTCTTACTTCTTTCTTACTTCTTTCTTTCTTCTTTCTTACTTCTTTCTTACTTCTTTCTTACTTCTTTCTTACTTCTTTCTTACTTCTTTCTTTCTTCTTTCTTACTTCTTTCTTTCTTCTTTCTTCTTTCTTTCTTACTTCTTTCTTCATTCCCTCTTACTTCTTTCTTACTTCTTTCTTACTTCTTTCTTACTTCTTTCTTACTTCTTTCTTACTTCTTTCTTACTTCTTTCTTACTTCTTTCTTACTTCTTTCTTCTATCTTTCTTTCTTCTTTCTTTCTTCTTTCTTACTTCTTTCTTACTTATTTCTAACTTCTTTTTTCTTCTTTCTTACTTCTTTCTTACTTCTTTCTTACTTCTTTCTTTCTTACTTCTTTCTTACTTCTTTCTTACTTATTTCTTACCTCTTTCTAACTTCTTTCTTACTTCTTTCTTATTTAATTTTCTAACTTCTTTCTTACTTCTTTCTTACTTCTTTCTTTCTTACTTCTTTCTTACTTCTTTCATACTTCTTTCTTTCTACTTCCTTACTTCTTTCTTCTTTCTTTCTTACTTCATTCTTACTTCTTTCTTACTTCTTTCTTACTTCTTTCTTCATTCCTTCTTACTTCTTTCTTACTTCTTTCTTACTTGTTTCTTACTTCTTTCTTTCTTACTTCTTTCTTACTTCTTTCTTACTTCTTTCTTACTTCTTTCTTCTTTCATTCTTACTTCTTTCTTACTTCTTTCTTACTTCTTTCTAACTTCTTTCTTACTTCTTTCTTACTTCTTTCTTTCTTCTTTCTTACTTCTTTCTTTCTTCTTTCTTCTTTCTTTCTTACTTCTTTCTTACTTCTTTCTTACTTCTTTCTTTCTTCTTTCTCACTTCTTTCTTCATTCCTTCTTACTTCTTTCTTCATTCCTTCTTTCTTCTTTCTTACTTCTTTCTTTCTTCTTTCTTACTTCTTTCTTACTTCTTTCTTACTTCTTTCTTACTTCTTTCTTACTTCTTTCTTTCTTCTTTCTTACTTCTCTCTTTCTTCTTTCTTCTTTCTTTCTTACTTCTTTCTTCATTCCCTCTTACTTCTTTCTTCATTCCCTCTTACTTCTATCTTACTTCTTTCTTACTTCTTTCTTACTTCTTTCTTACTTCTTTCTTCTGTCTTTCTTTCTTCTTTCTTTCTTCTTTCTTACTTCTTTCTTACTTATTTCTAACTTCTTTTTTCTTCTTTCTTACTTCTTTCTTACTTCTTTCTTTCTTAATTCTTTCTTACTTCTTTCTTACTTATTTCTTACTTCTTTCTAACTTCTTTCTTACTTCTTTCTTACTTAATTTTCTAACTTCTTTCTTACTTCTCTCTTACTTCTTTCTTTCTTACTTCTTTCTTACTTCTTTCATACTTCTTTCTTTCTACTTCCTTACTTCTTTCTTCTTTCTTTCTTACTTCATTCTTACTTCTTTCTTACTTCTTTCTTACTTCTTTCTTCATTCCTTCTTACTTCTTTCTTACTTCTTTCTTACTTGTTTCTTACTTCTTTCTTATTTCTTTCTTACTTCTTTCTTTCTTCTTTCTTACTTCTTTCTTTCTTCTTTCTTACTTCTTTCTTACTTCTTTCTTACTTCTTTCTTACTTCTTTCTTACTTCTTTCTTACGTCTTTCTTTCTTACTTCTTTCTTACTTCTTTCTTTCTTACTTCTTTCTTACTTCTTTATTACTTCTTTCTAACTTCTTTTTTCTTCTTTCTTACTTCTTTCTTACTTCTTTCTTACTTCTTTCTTACTTCTTTCTTCTTTCTTTCTTACTTCTTTCTTACTTCTTTCTTTCTTCTTTCTTACTTCTTTCTTTCTTCTTTCTTACTTCTTTCTTTCTTCTTTCTTACTTCTTTCTTACTTCTTTCTTACTTCTTTCTTCTTTCTTTCTTACTTCTTTCTTACTTCTTTTTTACTTCTTTTTTACTTCTTTCTTACTTCTTTCTTTCTTCTTTTTTACTTCTTTCATACTTCTTTCTTACTTCTTTCTAACCTCTTTTTTCTTCTTTCTTACTTATTTCTTACTTCTTTCTTAATTCTTTCTTACTTCTTTCGTACTTCTTTTTTACTTCTTTCTTACTTCTTTCTTACTTCTTTCTTTCTTCTTTCTTACTTCTTTCATACTTCTTTCTTACTTCTTTCTAACCTCTTTTTTCTTCTTTCTTACTTCTTTCTTACTTCTTTCTTACTTCTTTCTTACTTCTTTCTTACTTCTTTCTTACTTCTTTCTTACTTCTTTCTTACTTCTTTCATACTTCTTTCTTCTTTCTTTCTTACTTCTTTCTTACTTCTTTCTTTCTTCTTTCTTTCTTCTTTCTTACTTCTTTCTTACTTCTTTCTTACTTCTTTCTTACTTCTTTCTTACTTCTTTCTTTCTTACTTCTTTCTTACTTCATTCTTTCTTACTTCTTTCTTACTTCTTTATTACTTCTTTCTAACTTCTTTTTTCTTCTTTCTTACTTCTTTCTTACTTCTTTCTTACTTCTTTCTTCTTTCTTTCTTACTTCTTTCTTACTTCTTTCTTACTTCTTTCTTACTTCTTTCTTACTTCTTTCTTACTTCTTTCTTACTTCTTTCCTACTTCTTTCTAACTTCTTTCTTACTTCTTTCTTCATTCCTTCTTACTTCTTTCTTACTTCTTTCTTACTTCTTTCTTACTTCTTTCTTACTTCTTTCTTTCTTCTTTCTTACTTCTTTCTTTCTTCTTTCTTCTTTCTTTCTTACTTCTTTCTTCATTCCCTCTTACTTCTTTCTTACTTCTTTCTTACTTCTTTCTTACTTCTTTCTTACTTCTTTCTTACTTCTTTCTTACTTCTTTCTTCTATCTTTCTTTCTTCTTTCTTTCTTCTTTCTTACTTCTTTCTTACTTATTTCTAACTTCTTTTTTCTTCTTTCTTACTTCTTTCTTACTTCTTTCTTACTTCTTTCTTTCTTACTTCTTTCTTACTTCTTTCTTACTTATTTCTTACCTCTTTCTAACTTCTTTCTTACTTCTTTCTTATTTAATTTTCTAACTTCTTTCTTACTTCTTTCTTACTTCTTTCTTTCTTACTTCTTTCTTACTTCTTTCATACTTCTTTCTTTCTACTTCCTTACTTCTTTCTTCTTTCTTTCTTACTTCATTCTTACTTCTTTCTTACTTCTTTCTTACTTCTTTCTTCATTCCTTCTTACTTCTTTCTTACTTCTTTCTTACTTCTTTCTTACTTCTTTCTTCTTTCATTCTTACTTCTTTCTTACTTCTTTCTTACTTCTTTCTAACTTCTTTCTTACTTCTTTCTTACTTCTTTCTTTCTTCTTTCTTACTTCTTTCTTTCTTCTTTCTTCTTTCTTTCTTACTTCTTTCTTACTTCTTTCTTACTTCTTTCTTTCTTCTTTCTTACTTCTTTCTTCATTCCTTCTTACTTCTTTCTTCATTCCTTCTTTCTTCTTTCTTACTTCTTTCTTTCTTCTTTCTTACTTCTTTCTTACTTCTTTCTTACTTCTTTCTTACTTCTTTCTTACTTCTTTCTTTCTTCTTTCTTACTTCTCTCTTTCTTCTTTCTTCTTTCTTTCTTACTTCTTTCTTCATTCCCTCTTACTTCTTTCTTCATTCCCTCTTACTTCTATCTTACTTCTTTCTTACTTCTTTCTTACTTCTTTCTTACTTCTTTCTTCTGTCTTTCTTTCTTCTTTCTTTCTTCTTTCTTACTTCTTTCTTACTTATTTCTAACTTCTTTTTTCTTCTTTCTTACTTCTTTCTTACTTCTTTCTTTCTTAATTCTTTCTTACTTCTTTCTTACTTATTTCTTACTTCTTTCTAACTTCTTTCTTACTTCTTTCTTACTTAATTTTCTAACTTCTTTCTTACTTCTCTCTTACTTCTTTCTTTCTTACTTCTTTCTTACTTCTTTCATACTTCTTTCTTTCTACTTCCTTACTTCTTTCTTCTTTCTTTCTTACTTCATTCTTACTTCTTTCTTACTTCTTTCTTACTTCTTTCTTCATTCCTTCTTACTTCTTTCTTACTTCTTTCTTACTTGTTTCTTACTTCTTTCTTATTTCTTTCTTACTTCTTTCTTCATTCCTTATTACTTCTTTCAAACTTCTTTCTTACTTCTTTCTTACTTCTTTCTTACTTCTTTCTTACTTCTTTCTTACTTCTTTCTTACGTCTTTCTTTCTTACTTCTTTCTTACTTCTTTCTTTCTTACTTCTTTCTTACTTATTTATTACTTCTTTCTAACTTCTTTTTTCTTCTTTCTTACTTCTTTCTTACTTCTTTCTTACTTCTTTCTTACTTCTTTCTTCTTTCTTTCTTACTTCTTTCTTACTTCTTTCTTTCTTCTTTCTTACTTCTTTCTTTCTTCTTTCTTACTTCTTTCTTTCTTCTTTCTTACTTCTTTCTTACTTCTTTCTTACTTCTTTCTTCTTTCTTTCTTACTTCTTTCTTACTTCTTTTTTACTTCTTTTTTACTTCTTTCTTACTTCTTTCTTTCTTCTTTTTTACTTCTTTCATACTTCTTTCTTACTTCTTTCTAACCTCTTTTTTCTTCTTTCTTACTTATTTCTTACTTCTTTCTTAATTCTTTCTTACTTCTTTCGTACTTCTTTTTTACTTCTTTCTTACTTCTTTCTTACTTCTTTCTTTCTTCTTTCTTACTTCTTTCATACTTCTTTCTTACTTCTTTCTAACCTCTTTTTTCTTCTTTCTTACTTCTTTCTTACTTCTTTCTTACTTCTTTCTTACTTCTTTCTTACTTCTTTCTTACTTCTTTCTTTCTTCTTTCTTACTTCTTTCATACTTCTTTCTTCTTTCTTTCTTACTTATTTCTTACTTCTTTCTTTCTTCTTTCTTTCTTCTTTCTTACTTCTTTCTTACTTCTTTCTTACTTCTTTCTTACTTCTTTCTTACTTCTTTCTTTCTTACTTCTTTCTTACTTCATTCTTTCTTACTTCTTTCTTACTTCTTTATTACTTCTTTCTAACTTCTTTTTTCTTCTTTCTTACTTCTTTCTTACTTCTTTCTTACTTCTTTCTTCTTTCTTTCTTACTTCTTTCTTACTTCTTTCTTACTTCTTTCTTACTTCTTTCTTACTTCTTTCTTACTTCTTTCCTACTTCTTTCTAACTTCTTATTTACTTCTTTCTTCATTCCTTTTTACTTCTTTCTTACTTCTTTCTTACTTCTTTCTTACTTCTTTCTTACTTCTTTCTTACTTCTTTCTTACTTCTTTCTTACTTCTTTCTTATTTCTTTCTTTCTTCTTTCTTACTTCTTTCTTTCTTCTTTCTTCTTTCTTTCTTACTTCTTTCTTCATTCCCTCTTACTTCTTTCTTACTTCTTTCTTACTTCTTTCTTACTTCTTTCTTACTTCTTTCTTACTTCTTTCTTACTTCTTTCTTCTATCTTTCTTTCTTCTTTCTTTCTTCTTTCTTACTTCTTTCTTACTTATTTCTTACTTCTTTCTTTCTTACTTCTTTCTTACTTCTTTCTTACTTATTTCTTACTTCTTTCTAACTTCTTTCTTACTTCTTTCTTACTTAATTTTCTAACTTCTTTCTTACTTCTTTCTTACTTCTTTCTTTCTTACTTCTTTCTTACTTCTTTCATACTTCTTTCTTTCTACTTCCTTACTTCTTTCTTCTTTCTTTCTTACTTCATTCTTACTTCTTTCTTACTTCTTTCTTACTTCTTTCTTCATTCCTTCTTACTTCTTTCTTACTTCTTTCTTACTTCTTTCTTACTTCTTTCTTCTTTCTTTCTTACTTCTTTCTTACTTCTTTCTTTCTTCTTTCTTACTTCTTTCTTTCTTCTTTCTTACTTCTTTCTTACTTACTTCTTTCTTACTTCTTTCTTTCTTACTTCTTTCTTACTTCTTTCTTTCTTACTTCTTTCTTACTTCTTTATTACTTCTTTCTAACTTCTTTTTTCTTCTTTCTTACTTCTTTCTTACTTCTTTCTTACTTCTTTCTTACTTCTTTCTTCTTTCTTTCTTACTTCTTTCTTACTTCTTTCTTTCTTCTTTCTTACTTCTTTCTTTCTTCTTTCTTACTTCTTTCTTACTTCTTTCTTACTTCTTTCTTACTTCTTTCTTACTTCTTTCTAACCTCTTTTTTCTTCTTTCTTACTTCTTTCTTACTTCTTTCTTACTTCTTTCTTCTTTCTTTCTTACTTCTTTCTTACTTCTTTCTAACTTCTTTCTTACTTCTTTCTTACTTCTTGCTTACTTCTTTCTTTCTTCTTTCTTACTTCTTTCTTTCTTCTTTCTTACCTCTTTCTTACTTCTTTCTTCATTCCTTCTTACTTCTTTCTTACTTCTTTCTTACTTCTTTCTTACTTCTTTCTTACTTCTTTCCTACTTCTTTCTTCTTTCTTTCTTTGTTCATTCTTTCTTCTTTCTTACTTCTTTCTTACTTCTTTCTTACTTATTTCTAACTTCTTTTTTCTTCTTTCTTACTTCTTTCTTACTTCTTTCTTACTTCTTTCTTTCTTACTTCTTTCTTACTTCTTTCTTACTTCTTTCTTACTTATTTCTTACTTCTTTCTAACTTCTTTCTTACTTCTTTCTTACTTATTTTTCTAACTTCTTTCTTACTTCTTTCTTACTTCTTTCTTTCTTACTTCTTTCTTACTTCTTTCATACTTCTTTCTTTCTACTTCCTTACTTCTTTCTTTTTTCTTACTTACTTCTTTCTCACTTCTTTCTTACTTCTTTCTTACTTCTTTCTTCATTCCTTCTTACTTCTTTCTTACTTCTTTCTTACTTGTTTCTTACTTCTTTCTTATTTCTTTCTTACTTCTTTCTTCATTCCTTCTTACTTCTTTCAAACTTCTTTCTTACTTCTTTCTTACTTCTTGCTTACTTCTTTCTTTCTTCTTTCTTACCTCTTTCTTACTTCTTTCTTCATTCCTTCTTCTTTCTTACTTCTTTCTTACTTCTTTCTTACTTCTTTCTTACTTCTTTCTTACTTCTTTCTTCTTTCTTTCTTTGTTCTTTCTTTCTTCTTTCTTACTTCTTTCTTACTTCTTTCTTACTTATTTCTAACTTCTTTTTTCTTCTTTCTTACTTCTTTCTTACTTCTTTCTTACTTCTTTCTTTCTTACTTCTTTCTTACTTCTTTCTTACTTCTTTCTTCTTTCTTTCTTACTTCTTTCTTACTTCTTTCTTACTTCTTTCTTACTTCTTTCTTACTTCTTTCTTACTTCTTTCTTACTTCTTTCCTACTTCTTTCTTACTTCTTTCTTACTTCTTTCTTCATTCCTTTTTACTTCTTTCTTACTTATTTCTTACTTCTTTCTTACTTCTTTCTTACTTCTTTCTTACTTCTTTCTTACTTCTTTCTTACTTCTTTCTTTCTTCTTTCTTACTTCTTTCTTTCTTCTTTCTTCTTTCTTTCTTACTTCTTTCTTCATTCCCTCTTACTTCTTTCTTACTTCTTTCTTACTTCTTTCTTACTTCTTTCTTACTTCTTTCTTACTTCTTTCTTCTATCTTTCTTTCTTCTTTCTTTCTTCTTTCTTACTTCTTTCTTACTTATTTCTTACTTCTTTCTTTCTTACTTCTTTCTTACTTCTTTCTTACTTATTTCTTACTTCTTTCTAACTTCTTTCTTACTTCTTTCTTACTTAATTTTCTAACTTCTTTCTTACTTCTTTCTTACTTCTTTCTTTCTTACTTCTTTCTTACTTCTTTCATACTTCTTTCTTTCTACTTCCTTACTTCTTTCTTCTTTCTTTCTTACTTCATTCTTACTTCTTTCTTACTTCTTTCTTACTTCTTTCTTCATTCCTTCTTACTTCTTTCTTACTTCTTTCTTACTTGTTTCTTACTTCTTTCTTATTTCTTTCTTACTTCTTTCTTCATTCCTTATTACTTCTTTCTTACTTCTTTCTTACTTCTTTCTTACTTCTTTCTTACTTACTTCTTTCTTACTTCTTTCTTTCTTACTTCTTTCTCACTTCTTTCTTTCTTACTTCTTTCTTACTTCTTTATTACTTCTTTCTAACTTCTTTTTTCTTCTTTCTTACTTCTTTCTTACTTCTTTCTTACTTCTTTCTTACTTCTTTCTTCTTTCTTTCTTACTTCTTTCTTACTTCTTTCTTTCTTCTTTCTTACTTCTTTCTTTCTTCTTTCTTACTTCTTTCTTACTTACTTCTTTCTTACTTCTTTCTTTCTTACTTCTTTCTTAATTCTTTCTTTCTTACTTCTTTCTTACTTCTTTATTACTTCTTTCTAACTTCTTTTTTTTCTTTCTTACTTCTTTCTTACTTCTTTCTAACTTCTTTTTTCTTCTTTCTTACTTCTTTCTTACTTCTTTCTTACTTCTTTCTTACTTCTTTCTTCTTTCTTTCTTACTTCTTTCTTACTTCTTTCTTTCTTCTTTCTTACTTCTTTCTTTCTTCTTTCTTACTTCTTTCTTACTTCTTTCTTACTTCTTTCTTACTTCTTTCTTACTTCTTTCTAACCTCTTTTTTCTTCTTTCTTACTTCTTTCTTACTTCTTTCTTACTTCTTTCTTCTTTCTTTCTTACTTCTTTCTTACTTCTTTCTAACTTCTTTCTTACTTCTTTCTTACTTCTTGCTTACTTCTTTCTTTCTTCTTTCTTACTTCTTTCTTTCTTCTTTCTTACCTCTTTCTTACTTCTTTCTTCATTCCTTCTTACTTCTTTCTTACTTCTTTCTTACTTCTTTCTTACTTCTTTCTTACTTCTTTCCTACTTCTTTCTTCTTTCTTTCTTTGTTCTTTCTTTCTTCTTTCTTACTTCTTTCTTACTTCTTTCTTACTTATTTCTAACTTCTTTTTTCTTCTTTCTTACTTCTTTCTTACTTCTTTCTTACTTCTTTCTTTCTTACTTCTTTCTTACTTCTTTCTTACTTCTTTCTTACTTCTTTCTTACTTCTTTCTAACTTCTTTCTTACTTCTTTCTTACTTATTTTTCTAACTTCTTTCTTACTTCTTTCTTACTTCTTTCTTTCTTACTTCTTTCTTACTTCTTTCATACTTCTTTCTTTCTACTTCCTTACTTCTTTCTTCTTTCTTACTTACTTCTTTCTTACTTCTTTCTTACTTCTTTCTTACTTCATTCTTCATTCCTTCTTACTTCTTTCTTACTTCTTTCTTACTTGTTTCTTACTTCTTTCTTATTTCTTTCTTACTTCTTTCTTCATTCCTTCTTACTTCTTTCAAACTTCTTTCTTACTTCTTTCTTACTTCTTTCTTACTTCTTTCTTACTTCTTTCTTACTTCTTTCTTTCTTACTTCTTTCTTACTTCTTTCTTTCTTACTTCTTTCTTACTTCTTTATTACTTCTTTCTAACTTCTTTTTTCTTCTTTCTTACTTCTTTCTTACTTCTTTCTTACTTCTTTCTTCTTTATTTCTTACTTCTTTCTTACTTCTTTCTTTCTTCTTTCTTACTTCTTTCTTTCTTCTTTCTTACTTCTTTCTTTCTTCTTTCTTACTTCTTTCTTACTTCTTTCTTAATTCTTTCTTCTTCCTTTCTTACTTCTTTCGTACTTCTTTTTTACTTCTTTCTTACTTCTTTCTTATTTCTTTCTTTCTTCTTTCTTACTTCTTTCATACTTCTTTCTTACTTCTTTCTAACCTCTTTTTTCTTCTTTCTTACTTCTTTCTTACTTATTTCTTACTTCTTTCGTACTTCTTTTTTACTTCTTTCTTACTTCTTTCTTACTTCTTTCTTTCTTCTTTCTTACTTCTTTCATACTTCTTTCTTACTTCTTTCTAACCTCTTTTTTCTTCTTTCTTACTTCTTTCTTACTTCTTTCTTACTTCTTTCTTACTTCTTTCATACTTCTTTCTTACTTCTTTCTTACTTCTTTCTTACTTCTTTCTTACTTCTTTCTTACTTCTTTCTTCTTTCTTTCTTACTTCTTTCTTACTTCTTTCTAACTTCTTTCTTCTTTCTTACTTCTTTCTTTCTTCATTCTTCTTTCTTTCTTACTTCTTTCTTACTTCTTTCTTACTTCTTTCTTTCTTCTTTCTTACTTCTTTCTTCATTCCTTCTTACTTCTTTCTTCATTCCTTCTTACTTCTTTCTTACTTCTTTCTTTCTTCTTTCTTACTTCTTTCTTACTTCTTTCTTACTTCTTTCTTACTTCTTTCTTACTTCTTTCTTACTTCTTTCTTACTTCTTTCCTACTTCTTTCTTCTTTCTTTCTTTGTTCTTTCTTTCTTCTTTCTTACTTCTTTCTTACTTCTTTCTTACTTATTTCTAACTTCTTTTTTCTTCTTTCTTACTTCTTTCTTACTTCTTTCTTACTTCTTTCTTACTTCTTTCTTTCTTACTTCTTTCTTACTTCTTTCTTACTTCTTTCTTACTTATTTCTTACTTCTTTCTAACTTCTTTCTTACTTCTTTCTTACTTATTTTTCTAACTTCTTTCTTACTTCTTTCTTACTTCTTTCTTTCTTACTTCTTTCTTACTTCTTTCATACTTCTTTCTTTCTACTTCCTTACTTCTTTCTTCTTTCTTACTTACTTCTTTCTTACTTCTTTCTTACTTCTTTCTTACTTCTTTCTTCATTCCTTCTTACTTCTTTCTTACTTCTTTCTTACTTGTTTCTTACTTCTTTCTTATTTCTTTCTTACTTCTTTCTTCATTCCTTCTTACTTCTTTCAAACTTCTTTCTTACTTCTTTCTTACTTCTTGCTTACTTCTTTCTTTCTTCTTTCTTACTTCTTTCTTTCTTCTTTCTTACCTCTTTCTTACTTCTTTCTTCATTCCTTCTTCTTTCTTACTTCTTTCTTACTTCTTTCTTACTTCTTTCTTACTTCTTTCTTCTTTCTTTCTTTGTTCTTTCTTTCTTCTTTCTTACTTCTTTCTTACTTCTTTCTTACTTATTTCTAACTTCTTTTTTCTTCTTTCTTACTTCTTTCTTACTTCTTTCTTACTTCTTTCTTTCTTACTTCTTTCTTACTTCTTTCTTACTTCTTTCTTCTTTCTTTCTTACTTCTTTCTTACTTCTTTCTTACTTCTTTCTTACTTCTTTCTTACTTCTTTCTTACTTCTTTCTTACTTCTTTCCTACTTCTTTCTTACTTCTTTCTTACTTCTTTCTTCATTCCTTTTTACTTCTTTCTTACTTATTTCTTACTTCTTTCTTACTTCTTTCTTACTTCTTTCTTACTTCTTTCTTACTTCTTTCTTACTTCTTTCTTTCTTCTTTCTTACTTCTTTCTTTCTTCTTTCTTCTTTCTTTCTTACTTCTTTCTTCATTCCCTCTTACTTCTTTCTTACTTCTTTCTTACTTCTTTCTTACTTCTTTCTTACTTCTTTCTTACTTCTTTCTTACTTCTTTCTTCTATCTTTCTTTCTTCTTTCTTTCTTCTTTCTTACTTCTTTCTTACTTATTTCTTACTTCTTTCTTTCTTACTTCTTTCTTACTTCTTTCTTACTTATTTCTTACTTCTTTCTAACTTCTTTCTTACTTCTTTCTTACTTAATTTTCTAACTTCTTTCTTACTTCTTTCTTACTTCTTTCTTTCTTACTTCTTTCTTACTTCTTTCATACTTCTTTCTTTCTACTTCCTTACTTCTTTCTTCTTTCTTTCTTACTTCATTCTTACTTCTTTCTTACTTCTTTCTTACTTCTTTCTTCATTCCTTCTTACTTCTTTCTTACTTCTTTCTTACTTGTTTCTTACTTCTTTCTTATTTCTTTCTTACTTCTTTCTTCATTCCTTATTACTTCTTTCTTACTTCTTTCTTACTTCTTTCTTACTTCTTTCTTACTTACTTCTTTCTTACTTCTTTCTTTCTTACTTCTTTCTCACTTCTTTCTTTCTTACTTCTTTCTTACTTCTTTATTACTTCTTTCTAACTTCTTTTTTCTTCTTTCTTACTTCTTTCTTACTTCTTTCTTACTTCTTTCTTACTTCTTTCTTCTTTCTTTCTTACTTCTTTCTTACTTCTTTCTTTCTTCTTTCTTACTTCTTTCTTTCTTCTTTCTTACTTCTTTCTTACTTACTTCTTTCTTACTTCTTTCTTTCTTACTTCTTTCTTACTTCTTTCTTTCTTACTTCTTTCTTACTTCTTTATTACTTCTTTCTAACTTCTTTTTTTTCTTTCTTACTTCTTTCTTACTTCTTTCTAACTTCTTTTTTCTTCTTTCTTACTTCTTTCTTACTTCTTTCTTACTTCTTTCTTACTTCTTTCTTCTTTCTTTCTTACTTCTTTCTTACTTCTTTCTTTCTTCTTTCTTACTTCTTTCTTTCTTCTTTCTTACTTCTTTCTTACTTCTTTCTTACTTCTTTCTTACTTCTTTCTTACTTCTTTCTAACCTCTTTTTTCTTCTTTCTTACTTCTTTCTTACTTCTTTCTTACTTCTTTCTTCTTTCTTTCTTACTTCTTTCTTACTTCTTTCTAACTTCTTTCTTACTTCTTTCTTACTTCTTGCTTACTTCTTTCTTTCTTCTTTCTTACTTCTTTCTTTCTTCTTTCTTACCTCTTTCTTACTTCTTTCTTCATTCCTTCTTACTTCTTTCTTACTTCTTTCTTACTTCTTTCTTACTTCTTTCTTACTTCTTTCCTACTTCTTTCTTCTTTCTTTCTTTGTTCTTTCTTTCTTCTTTCTTACTTCTTTCTTACTTCTTTCTTACTTATTTCTAACTTCTTTTTTCTTCTTTCTTACTTCTTTCTTACTTCTTTCTTACTTCTTTCTTTCTTACTTCTTTCTTACTTCTTTCTTACTTCTTTCTTACTTATTTCTTACTTCTTTCTAACTTCTTTCTTACTTCTTTCTTACTTATTTTTCTAACTTCTTTCTTACTTCTTTCTTACTTCTTTCTTTCTTACTTCTTTCTTACTTCTTTCATACTTCTTTCTTTCTACTTCCTTACTTCTTTCTTCTTTCTTACTTACTTCTTTCTTACTTCTTTCTTACTTCTTTCTTACTTCATTCTTCATTCCTTCTTACTTCTTTCTTACTTCTTTCTTACTTGTTTCTTACTTCTTTCTTATTTCTTTCTTACTTCTTTCTTCATTCCTTCTTACTTCTTTCAAACTTCTTTCTTACTTCTTTCTTACTTCTTTCTTACTTCTTTCTTACTTCTTTCTTACTTCTTTCTTTCTTACTTCTTTCTTACTTCTTTCTTTCTTACTTCTTTCTTACTTCTTTATTACTTCTTTCTAACTTCTTTTTTCTTCTTTCTTACTTCTTTCTTACTTCTTTCTTACTTCTTTCTTCTTTATTTCTTACTTCTTTCTTACTTCTTTCTTTCTTCTTTCTTACTTCTTTCTTTCTTCTTTCTTACTTCTTTCTTTCTTCTTTCTTACTTCTTTCTTACTTCTTTCTTAATTCTTTCTTCTTTCTTTCTTACTTCTTTCGTACTTCTTTTTTACTTCTTTCTTACTTCTTTCTTATTTCTTTCTTTCTTCTTTCTTACTTCTTTCATACTTCTTTCTTACTTCTTTCTAACCTCTTTTTTCTTCTTTCTTACTTCTTTCTTACTTATTTCTTACTTCTTTCGTACTTCTTTTTTACTTCTTTCTTACTTCTTTCTTACTTCTTTCTTTCTTCTTTCTTACTTCTTTCATACTTCTTTCTTACTTCTTTCTAACCTCTTTTTTCTTCTTTCTTACTTCTTTCTTACTTCTTTCTTACTTCTTTCTTACTTCTTTCTTACTTCTTTCATACTTCTTTCTTACTTCTTTCTTACTTCCTTCTTACTTCTTTCTTACTTCTTTCTTACTTCTTTCTTCTTTCTTTCTTACTTCTTTCTTACTTCTTTCTAACTTCTTTCTTCTTTCTTACTTCTTTCTTTCTTCATTCTTCTTTCTTTCTTACTTCTTTCTTACTTCTTTCTTACTTCTTTCTTTCTTCTTTCTTACTTCTTTCTTCATTCCTTCTTACTTCTTTCTTCATTCCTTCTTACTTCTTTCTTACTTCTTTCTTTCTTCTTTCTTACTTCTTTCTTACTTCTTTCTTACTTCTTTCTTACTTCTTTCTTACTTCTTTCTTACTTCTTTCTTTCTTCTTTCTTACTTCTTTCTTTCTTCTTTCTTCCTTCTTTCTTACTTCTTTCTTCATTCCCTCTTACTTCTTTCTTACTTCTTTCTTACTTCTTTCTTTCTTCTTTCTTACTTCTTTCTTACTTCTTTCTTACTTCTTTCTTACTTCTTTCTTACTTCTTTCTTTCTTACTTCTTTCTTACTTCATTCTTTCTTACTTCTTTCTTACTTCTTTATTACTTCTTTCTAACTTCTTTTTTCTTCTTTCTTACTTCTTTCTTACTTCTTTCTTCTTTCTTTCTTACTTCTTTCTTACTTCTTTCTTACTTCTTTCTTACTTCTTTCTTACTTCTTTCTTACTTCTTTCTTACTTCTTTCCTACTTCTTTCTAACTTCTTTCTTACTTCTTTCGTCATTCCTTTTTACTTCTTTCTTACTTCTTTCTTACTTCTTTCTTACTTCTTTCTTACTTCTTTCTTACTTCTTTCTTACTTCTTTCTTACTTCTTTCTTACTTCTTTCTTACTTCTTTCTTACTTCTTTCTTCATTCCTTCTTAGTTCTTTCTTACTTCTTTCTTACTTCTTTCTTACTTCTTTCTTACTTCTTTCTTACTTCTTTCTTACTTCTTTCTTCTTTCTTTCTTCTTTCTTTCTTCTTTCTTACTTCTTTCTTACTTCTTTCTTACTTCTTTCTAACTTCTTCTTTCTTCTTTCTTACTTCTTTCTTACTTCTTTCTTTCTTACTTCTTTCTTACTTCTTTCTTACTTATTTCTTACTTATTTCTTACTTCTTTCTAACTTCTTTCTTACTTCTTTCTTACTTCTTTCTAACTTCTTTCTTACTTCTTTCATACTTCTTTCTTTCTTCTTTCTTCAATCATTCTTACTTCTTTCAAACTTCTTTCTTACTTCTTTCTTACTTCTTTCTTACTTCTTTCTTTCTTACTTCTTTCTTACTTCTTTATTACTTCTTTCTAACTTCTTTTTTCTTCTTTCTTACTTCTTTCTTACTTCTTTCTTATTTCTTTCTTACTTCTTTCTTCTTTCTTTCTTACTTCTTTCTTACTTCTTTCTTACTTCTTTCTTACTTCTTTCTTACTTCTTTCTTACTTCTTTCTTACTTCTTTCTTACTTCTTTCTTCATTCCTTCTTAGTTCTTTCTTACTTCTTTCTTACTTCTTTCTTACTTCTTTCTTACTTCTTTCTTACTTCTTTCTTACTTCTTTCTTCTTTCTTTCTTCTTTCTTTCTTCTTTCTTACTTCTTTCTTACTTCTTTCTTACTTCTTTCTAACTTCTTCTTTCTTCTTTCTTACTTCTTTCTTACTTCTTTCTTTCTTACTTCTTTCTTACTTCTTTCTTACTTATTTCTTACTTATTTCTTACTTCTTTCTAACTTCTTTCTTACTTCTTTCTTACTTCTTTCTAACTTCTTTCTTACTTCTTTCATACTTCTTTCTTTCTTCTTTCTTCAATCATTCTTACTTCTTTCAAACTTCTTTCTTACTTCTTTCTTACTTCTTTCTTACTTCTTTCTTTCTTACTTCTTTCTTACTTCTTTATTACTTCTTTCTAACTTCTTTTTTCTTCTTTCTTACTTCTTTCTTACTTCTTTCTTATTTCTTTCTTACTTCTTTCTTCTTTCTTTCTTACTTCTTTCTTACTTCTTTCTTTCTCCTTTCTTACTTCTTTCTTTCTTCTTTCTTACTTCTTTCTTTCTTCTTTCTTACTTCTTTCTTTCTTCTTTCTTACTTCTTTCTTCGTTCTTTCTTACTTCTTTCTTACTTCTTTCTTACTTCTTTCTTACTTCTTTCTAACCTCTTTTTTCTTCTTTCTTACTTCTTTCTTACTTCTTTCTTACTTCTTTCTTCTTTCTTTCTTACTTCTTTCTTACTTCTTTCTTACTTCTTTCTAACTTCTTTCTTACTTCTTTCTTACTTCTTGCTTACTTCTTTCTTTCTTCTTTCTTACTTCTTTCTTACTTACTTCTTTCTTACTTCTTTCTTTCTTACTTCTTTCTTACTTCTTTCTTTCTTACTTCTTTCTTACTTCTTTATTACTTCTTTCTAACTTCTTTTTTCTTCTTTCTTACTTCTTTCTTACTTCTTTCTTACTTCTTTCTTACTTCTTTCTAACCTCTTTTTTCTTCTTTCTTACTTCTTTCTTACTTCTTTCTTACTTCTTTCTTCTTTCTTTCTTACTTCTTTCTTACTTCTTTCTAACTTCTTTCTTACTTCTTTCTTACTTCTTGCTTACTTCTTTCTTTCTTCTTTCTTACTTCTTTCTTTCTTCTTTCTTACCTCTTTCTTACTTCTTTCTTCATTCCTTCTTACTTCTTTCTTACTTCTTTCTTACTTCTTTCTTACTTCTTTCTTACTTCTTTCCTACTTCTTTCTTCTTTCTTTCTTTGTTCTTTCTTTCTTCTTTCTTACTTCTTTCTTACTTCTTTCTTACTTATTTCTAACTTCTTTTTTCTTCTTTCTTACTTCTTTCTTACTTCTTTCTTACTTCTTTCTTTCTTACTTCTTTCTTACTTCTTTCTTACTTCTTTCTTACTTATTTCTTACTTCTTTCTAACTTCTTTCTTACTTCTTTCTTACTTATTTTTCTAACTTCTTTCTTACTTCTTTCTTACTTCTTTCTTTCTTACTTCTTTCTTACTTCTTTCATACTTCTTTCTTTCTACTTCCTTACTTCTTTCTTCTTTCTTACTTACTTCTTTCTTACTTCTTTCTTACTTCTTTCTTACTTGTTTCTTACTTCTTTCTTATTTCTTTCTTACTTCTTTCTTCATTCCTTCTTACTTCTTTCAAACTTCTTTCTTACTTCTTTCTTACTTCTTTCTTACTTCTTTCTTACTTCTTTCTTACTTCTTTCTTTCTTACTTCTTTCTTACTTCTTTCTTTCTTACTTCTTTCTTACTTCTTTATTACTTCTTTCTAACTTCTTTTTTCTTCTTTCTTACTTCTTTCTTACTTCTTTCTTACTTCTTTCTTCTTTATTTCTTACTTCTTTCTTACTTCTTTCTTTCTTCTTTCTTACTTCTTTCTTTCTTCTTTCTTACTTCTTTCTTTCTTCTTTCTTACTTCTTTCTTACTTCTTTCTTAATTCTTTCTTCTTTCTTTCTTACTTCTTTCGTACTTCTTTTTTACTTCTTTCTTACTTCTTTCTTATTTCTTTCTTTCTTCTTTCTTACTTCTTTCATACTTCTTTCTTACTTCTTTCTAACCTCTTTTTTCTTCTTTCTTACTTCTTTCTTACTTATTTCTTACTTCTTTCGTACTTCTTTTTTACTTCTTTCTTACTTCTTTCTTACTTCTTTCTTTCTTCTTTCTTACTTCTTTCATACTTCTTTCTTACTTCTTTCTAACCTCTTTTTTCTTCTTTCTTACTTCTTTCTTACTTCTTTCTTACTTCTTTCTTACTTCTTTCATACTTCTTTCTTACTTCTTTCTTACTTCTTTCTTACTTCTTTCTTACTTCTTTCTTACTTCTTTCTTCTTTCTTTCTTACTTCTTTCTTACTTCTTTCTAACTTCTTTCTTCTTTCTTACTTCTTTCTTTCTTCATTCTTCTTTCTTTCTTACTTCTTTCTTACTTCTTTCTTACTTCTTTCTTTCTTCTTTCTTACTTCTTTCTTCATTCCTTCTTACTTCTTTCTTCATTCCTTCTTACTTCTTTCTTACTTCTTTCTTTCTTCTTTCTTACTTCTTTCTTACTTCTTTCTTACTTCTTTCTTACTTCTTTCTTACTTCTTTCTTACTTCTTTCTTTCTTCTTTCTTACTTCTTTCTTTCTTCTTTCTTCCTTCTTTCTTACTTCTTTCTTCATTCCCTCTTACTTCTTTCTTACTTCTTTCTTACTTCTTTCTTTCTTCTTTCTTACTTCTTTCTTACTTCTTTCTTACTTCTTTCTTACTTCTTTCTTACTTCTTTCTTTCTTACTTCTTTCTTCCTTCATTCTTTCTTACTTCTTTCTTACTTCTTTATTACTTCTTTCTAACTTCTTTTTTCTTCTTTCTTACTTCTTTCTTACTTCTTTCTTCTTTCTTTCTTACTTCTTTCTTACTCCTTTCTTACTTCTTTCTTACTTCTTTCTTACTTCTTTCTTACTTCTTTCTTACTTCTTTCCTACTTCTTTCTAACTTCTTTCTTACTTCTTTCGTCATTCCTTTTTACTTCTTTCTTACTTCTTTCTTACTTCTTTCTTACTTCTTTCTTACTTCTTTCTTACTTCTTTCTTACTTCTTTCTTACTTCTTTCTTACTTCTTTCTTACTTCTTTCTTCATTCCTTCTTAGTTCTTTCTTAGTTCTTTCTTACTTCTTTCTTACTTCTTTCTTACTTCTTTCTTACTTCTTTCTTCTTTCTTTCTTCTTTCTTTCTTCTTTCTTACTTCTTTCTTACTTCTTTCTTACTTCTTTCTAACTTCTTCTTTCTTCTTTCTTACTTCTTTCTTACTTCTTTCTTTCTTACTTCTTTCTTACTTCTTTCTTACTTATTTCTTACTTATTTCTTACTTCTTTCTAACTTCTTTCTTACTTCTTTCTTACTTCTTTCTAACTTCTTTCTTACTTCTTTCATACTTCTTTCTTTCTTCTTTCTTCAATCATTCTTACTTCTTTCAAACTTCTTTCTTACTTCTTTCTTACTTCTTTCTTACTTCTTTCTTTCTTACTTCTTTCTTACTTCTTTATTACTTCTTTCTAACTTCTTTTTTCTTCTTTCTTACTTCTTTCTTACTTCTTTCTTATTTCTTTCTTACTTCTTTCTTCTTTCTTTCTTACTTCTTTCTTACTTCTTTCTTTCTCCTTTCTTACTTCTTTCTTTCTTCTTTCTTACTTCTTTCTTTCTTCTTTCTTACTTCTTTCTTTCTTCTTTCTTACTTCTTTCTTCGTTCTTTCTTACTTCTTTCTTACTTCTTTCTTACTTCTTTCTTACTTCTTTCTAACCTCTTTTTTCTTCTTTCTTACTTCTTTCTTACTTCTTTCTTACTTCTTTCTTCTTTCTTTCTTACTTCTTTCTTACTTCTTTCTTACTTCTTTCTTCATTCCTTCTTACTTCTTTCTTACTTCTTTCTTACTTCTTTCTTACTTCTTTCTTACTTCTTTCTTACTTTTCCTCTTTCTTTCTTTGTTCTTGCTTACTTCTTTCTTTCTTCTTTCTTACTTCTTTCTTACTTCTTTCTTCATTCCTTCTTACTTCTTTCTTACTTCTTTCTTACTTCTTTCTTACTTCTTGCTTACTTCTTTCTTTCTTCTTTCTTACTTCTTTCTTACTTCTTTCTTCATTCTTTCTTACTTATTTCTAACTTCTTTTTTCTTCTTTCTTAATTCTTTCTTACTTCTTTCTTACTTCTTTCTTTCTTACTTCTTTCTTACTTCTTTCTTACTTCTTTCTTACTTATTTCTTACTTCTTTCTAACTTCTTTCTTACTTCTTTCTTACTTATTTTTCTAACTTCTTTCTTACTTTTTTCTTACTTCTTTCTTTCTTACTTCTTTCTTACTTCTTTCATACTTCTTTCTTTCTACTTCCTTACTTCTTTCTTCTTTCTTTCTTACTTCTTTCTTACTTCTTTCTTACTTCTTTCTTACTTCTTTCTTACTTCTTTCTTCATTCCTTCTTACTTCTTTCTTACTTCTTTCTTACTTGTTTCTTACTTCTTTCTTATTTCTTTCTTACTTCTTTCTTACTTCTTTCTTTCTTACTTCTTTCAAACTTCTTTCTTACTTCTTTCTTACTTCTTTCTTACTTCTTTCTTACTTCTATCTTTCTTACTTCTTTCTTACTTCTTTCTTTCTTACTTCTTTCTTACTTCTTTATTACTTCTTTCTAACTTCTTTTTTCTTCTTTCTTACTTCTTTCTTACTTCTTTATAACTTCTTTCTTCTTTCTTTCTTACTTCTTTCTTATTTCTTTCTTTCTTCTTTCTTACTTCTTTCATACTTATTTCTTACTTCTTTCTAACCTCTTTTTTCTTCTTCCTTACTTCTTTCTTACTTCTTTCTTACTTCTTTCTTCTTTCTTTCTTACTTCTTTCTTACTTATTTCTAACCTCTTTTTTCTTCTTTCTTACTTCTTTCTTACTTCTTTCTTACTTCTTTCGTACTTCTTTTTTACTTCTTTCTTACTTCTTTCTTACTTCTTTCTTTCTTCTTTCTTACTTCTTTCATACTTCTTTCTTACTTCTTTCTAACCTCTTTTTTCTTCTTTCTTACTTCTTTCTTACTTCTTTCTTACTTCTTTCTTACTTCTTTCGTACTTCTTTTTTACTTCTTTCTTACTTCTTTCTTACTTCTTTCTTTCTTCTTTCTTACTTCTTTCATACTTCTTTCTTACTTCTTTCTAACCTCTTTTTTCTTATTTCTTACTTCTTTCTTACTTCATTCTTACTTCTTTCTTACTTCTTTCATACTTCTTTCTTACTTCTTCCTTACTTCTTTCTTACTTCTTTCTTACTTCTTTCTTACTTCTTTCTTACTTCTTTCTTACTTCTTTATTACTTCTTTATTACTTCTTTCCTACTTCTTTCTAACTTCTTTCTTACTTCTTTCTTCATTCCTTTTTACTTCTTTCTTACTTCTTTCTTACTTCTTTCTTACTTCTTTCTTACTTCTTTCTTACTTCTTTCTTACTTCTTTCTTACTTCTTTCTTACTTCTTTCTTACTTCTTTCTTCATTCCTTCTTAGTTCTTTCTTACATCTTTCTTACTTCTTTCTTACTTCTTTCTTACTTCTTTCTTACTTCTTTCTTCTTTCTTTCTTCTTTCTTTCTTCTTTCTTACTTCTTTCTTACTTCTTTCTTACTTCTTTCTAACTTCTTCTTTCTTCTTTCTTACTTCTTTCTTTCTTCTTTCTTACTTCTTTCTTTCTTCTTTCTTACTTCTTTCTTACTTCTTTCTTCATTCCCTCTTACTTCTTTCTTACTTCTTTCTTACTTCTTTCTTACTTCTTTCTTACTTCTTTCTTACTTCTTACTTACTTCTTTCTTACTTCTTTCTTACTTCTTTCTAACTTCTTTCTTCTTTCTTACTTCTTTCTTTCTTCATTCTTCTTTCTTTCTTACTTCTTTCTTACTTCTTTCTTACTTCTTTTTTCTTCTTTCTTACTTCTTTCTTCATTCCTTCTTACTTCTTTCTTCATTCCTTCTTACTTCTTTCTTACTTCTTTCTTTCTTCTTTCTTACTTCTTTCTTACTTCTTTCTTACTTCTTTCTTACTTCTTTCTTACTTCTTTCTTTCTTACTTCTTTCTAACTTCATTCTTTCTTACTTCTTTCTTACTTCTTTATTACTTCTTTCTAACTTCTTTTTTCTTCTTTCTTACTTCTTTCTTACTTCTTTCTTACTTCTTTCTTCTTTCTTTCTTACTTCTTTCTTACTTCTTTCTTACTTCTTTCTTACTTCTTTCTTACTTCTTTCTTACTTCTTTCTTACTTCTTTCTTACTTCTTTCTAACTTCTTTCTTACTTCTTTCTTCATTCCTTTTTACTTCTTTCTTACTTCTTTCTTCTTTCTTTCTTACTTCTTTCTTACTTCTTTCTTACTTCTTTCTTACTTCTTTCTTACTTCTTTCTTTCTTCTTTCTTACTTCTTTCTTTCTTCTTTCTTCCTTCCTTCTTACTTCTTTCTTCATTCCCTCTTACTTCTTTCTTACTTCTTTCTTACTTCTTTCTTTCTTCTTTCTTACTTCTTTCTTACTTCTTTCTTACTTCTTTCTTACTTCTTTCTTACTTCTTTCTTTCTTACTTCTTTCTTACTTCATTCTTTCTTACTTCTTTCTTACTTCTTTATTACTTCTTTCTAACTTCTTTTTTCTTCTTTCTTACTTCTTTCTTACTTCTTTCTTCTTTCTTTCTTACTTCTTTCTTACTTCTTTCTTACTTCTTTCTTACTTCTTTCTTACTTCTTTCTTACTTCTTTCTTACTTCTTTCCTACTTCTTTCTAACTTCTTTCTTACTTCTTTCGTCATTCCTTTTTACTTCTTTCTTACTTCTTTCTTACTTCTTTCTTACTTCTTTCTTACTTCTTTCTTACTTCTTTCTTACTTCTTTCTTACTTCTTTCTTACTTCTTTCTTACTTCTTTCTTCATTCCTTCTTAGTTCTTTCTTACTTCTTTCTTACTTCTTTCTTACTTCTTTCTTACTTCTTTCTTACTTCTTTCTTCTTTCTTTCTTCTTTCTTTCTTCTTTCTTACTTCTTTCTTACTTCTTTCTTACTTCTTTCTAACTTCTTCTTTCTTCTTTCTTACTTCTTTCTTACTTCTTTCTTTCTTACTTCTTTCTTACTTCTTTCTTACTTATTTCTTACTTATTTCTTACTTCTTTCTAACTTCTTTCTTACTTCTTTCTTACTTCTTTCTAACTTCTTTCTTACTTCTTTCATACTTCTTTCTTTCTTCTTTCTTCAATCATTCTTACTTCTTTCAAACTTCTTTCTTACTTCTTTCTTACTTCTTTCTTACTTCTTTCTTTCTTACTTCTTTCTTACTTCTTTATTACTTCTTTCTAACTTCTTTTTTCTTCTTTCTTACTTCTTTCTAACCTCTTTTTTCTTCTTTCTTACTTCTTTCTTACTTCTTTCTTACTTCTTTCTTCTTTCTTTCTTACTTCTTTCTTACTTCTTTCTTACTTCTTTCTAACTTCTTTCTTACTTCTTTCTTACTTCTTGCTTACTTCTTTCTTTCTTCTTTCTTACTTCTTTCTTACTTCTTTCTTCATTCCTTCTTACTTCTTTCTTACTTCTTTCTTACTTCTTTCTTACTTCTTTCTTACTTCTTTCTTACTTCTTTCTTACTTCTTTCTTACTTTTCCTCTTTCTTTCTTTGTTCTTGCTTACTTCTTTCTTTCTTCTTTCTTACTTCTTTCTTACTTCTTTCTTCATTCCTTCTTACTTCTTTCTTACTTCTTTCTTACTTCTTTCTTACTTCTTGCTTACTTCTTTCTTTCTTCTTTCTTACTTCTTTCTTACTTCTTTCTTCATTCTTTCTTACTTATTTCTAACTTCTTTTTTCTTCTTTCTTACTTCTTTCTTACTTCTTTCTTACTTCTTTCTTTCTTACTTCTTTCTTACTTCTTTCTTACTTCTTTCTTACTTATTTCTTACTTCTTTCTAACTTCTTTCTTACTTCTTTCTTACTTATTTTTCTAACTTCTTTCTTACTTTTTTCTTACTTCTTTCTTTCTTACTTCTTTCTTACTTCTTTCATACTTCTTTCTTTCTACTTCCTTACTTCTTTCTTCTTTCTTTCTTACTTCTTTCTTACTTCTTTCTTATTTCTTTCTTACTTCTTTCTTACTTCTTTCTTCATTCCTTCTTACTTCTTTCTTACTTCTTTCTTACTTGTTTCTTACTTCTTTCTTATTTCTTTCTTACTTCTTTCTTCATTCCTTCTTACTTCTTTCAAACTTCTTTCTTACTTCTTTCTAACCTCTTTTTTCTTCTTTCTTACTTCTTTCTTACTTCTTTCTTACTTCTTTCTTACTTCTTTCGTACTTCTTTTTTACTTCTTTCTTACTTCTTTCTTACTTCTTTCTTTCTTCTTTCTTACTTCTTTCATACTTCTTTCTTACTTCTTTCTAACCTCTTTTTTCTTATTTCTTACTTCTTTCTTACTTCATTCTTACTTCTTTCTTACTTCTTTCATACTTCTTTCTTACTTCTTTCTTACTTCTTTCTTACTTCTTTCTTACTTCTTTCTTACTTCTTTCTTACTTCTTTCTTACTTCTTTCTTACTTCTTTCTTACTTCTTTATTACTTCTTTCCTACTTCTTTCTAACTTCTTTCTTACTTCTTTCTTCATTCCTTTTTACTTCTTTCTTACTTCTTTCTTACTTCTTTCTTACTTCTTTCTTACTTCTTTCTTACTTCTTTCTTACTTCTTTCTTACTTCTTTCTTACTTCTTTCTTACTTCTTTCTTCATTCCTTCTTAGTTCTTTCTTACATCTTTCTTGCTTCTTTCTTACTTCTTTCTTACTTCTTTCTTACTTCTTTCTTCTTTCTTTCTTCTTTCTTTCTTCTTTCTTACTTCTTTCTTACTTCTTTCTTACTTCTTTCTAACTTCTTCTTTCTTCTTTCTTACTTCTTTCTTTCTTCTTTCTTACTTCTTTCTTTCTTCTTTCTTACTTCTTTCTTACTTCTTTCTTCATTCCCTCTTACTTCTTTCTTACTTCTTTCTTACTTCTTTCTTACTTCTTTCATACTTCTTTCTTACTTCTTTCTAACCTCTTTTTTCTTCTTTCTTACTTCTTTCTTACTTCTTTCTTACTTCTTTCTTACTTCTTTCATACTTCTTTCTTACTTCTTTCTTACTTCTTTCTTACTTCTTTCTTACTTCTTTCTTACTTCTTTCTTCTTTCTTTCTTACTTCTTTCTTACTTCTTTCTAACTTCTTTCTTCTTTCTTACTTCTTTCTTTCTTCATTCTTCTTTCTTTCTTACTTCTTTCTTACTTCTTTCTTACTTCTTTCTTTCTTCTTTCTTACTTCTTTCTTCATTCCTTCTTACTTCTTTCTTCATTCCTTCTTACTTCTTTCTTACTTCTTTCTTTCTTCTTTCTTACTTCTTTCTTACTTCTTTCTTACTTCTTTCTTACTTCTTTCTTACTTCTTTCTTACTTCTTTCTTTCTTCTTTCTTACTTCTTTCTTTCTTCTTTCTTCCTTCTTTCTTACTTCTTTCTTCATTCCCTCTTACTTCTTTCTTACTTCTTTCTTACTTCTTTCTTTCTTCTTTCTTACTTCTTTCTTACTTCTTTCTTACTTCTTTCTTACTTCTTTCTTACTTCTTTCTTTCTTACTTCTTTCTTACTTCATTCTTTCTTACTTCTTTCTTACTTCTTTATTACTTCTTTCTAACTTCTTTTTTCTTCTTTCTTACTTCTTTCTTACTTCTTTCTTCTTTCTTTCTTACTTCTTTCTTACTTCTTTCTTACTTCTTTCTTACTTCTTTCTTACTTCTTTCTTACTTCTTTCTTACTTCTTTCCTACTTCTTTCTAACTTCTTTCTTACTTCTTTCGTCATTCCTTTTTACTTCTTTCTTACTTCTTTCTTACTTCTTTCTTACTTCTTTCTTACTTCTTTCTTACTTCTTTCTTACTTCTTTCTTACTTCTTTCTTACTTCTTTCTTACTTCTTTCTTCATTCCTTCTTAGTTCTTTCTTAGTTCTTTCTTACTTCTTTCTTACTTCTTTCTTACTTCTTTCTTACTTCTTTCTTCTTTCTTTCTTCTTTCTTTCTTCTTTCTTACTTCTTTCTTACTTCTTTCTTACTTCTTTCTAACTTCTTCTTTCTTCTTTCTTACTTCTTTCTTACTTCTTTCTTTCTTACTTCTTTCTTACTTCTTTCTTACTTATTTCTTACTTATTTCTTACTTCTTTCTAACTTCTTTCTTACTTCTTTCTTACTTCTTTCTAACTTCTTTCTTACTTCTTTCATACTTCTTTCTTTCTTCTTTCTTCAATCATTCTTACTTCTTTCAAACTTCTTTCTTACTTCTTTCTTACTTCTTTCTTACTTCTTTCTTTCTTACTTCTTTCTTACTTCTTTATTACTTCTTTCTAACTTCTTTTTTCTTCTTTCTTACTTCTTTCTTACTTCTTTCTTATTTCTTTCTTACTTCTTTCTTCTTTCTTTCTTACTTCTTTCTTACTTCTTTCTTTCTCCTTTCTTACTTCTTTCTTTCTTCTTTCTTACTTCTTTCTTTCTTCTTTCTTACTTCTTTCTTTCTTCTTTCTTACTTCTTTCTTCGTTCTTTCTTACTTCTTTCTTACTTCTTTCTTACTTCTTTCTTACTTCTTTCTAACCTCTTTTTTCTTCTTTCTTACTTCTTTCTTACTTCTTTCTTACTTCTTTCTTCTTTCTTTCTTACTTCTTTCTTACTTCTTTCTTACTTCTTTCTTCATTCCTTCTTACTTCTTTCTTACTTCTTTCTTACTTCTTTCTTACTTCTTTCTTACTTCTTTCTTACTTTTCCTCTTTCTTTCTTTGTTCTTGCTTACTTCTTTCTTTCTTCTTTCTTACTTCTTTCTTACTTCTTTCTTCATTCCTTCTTACTTCTTTCTTACTTCTTTCTTACTTCTTTCTTACTTCTTGCTTACTTCTTTCTTTCTTCTTTCTTACTTCTTTCTTACTTCTTTCTTCATTCTTTCTTACTTATTTCTAACTTCTTTTTTCTTCTTTCTTACTTCTTTCTTACTTCTTTCTTACTTCTTTCTTTCTTACTTCTTTCTTACTTCTTTCTTACTTCTTTCTTACTTATTTCTTACTTCTTTCTAACTTCTTTCTTACTTCTTTCTTACTTATTTTTCTAACTTCTTTCTTACTTTTTTCTTACTTCTTTCTTTCTTACTTCTTTCTTACTTCTTTCATACTTCTTTCTTTCTACTTCCTTACTTCTTTCTTCTTTCTTTCTTACTTCTTTCTTACTTCTTTCTTACTTCTTTCTTACTTCTTTCTTACTTCTTTCTTCATTCCTTCTTACTTCTTTCTTACTTCTTTCTTACTTGTTTCTTACTGCTTTCTTATTTCTTTCTTACTTCTTTCTTCATTCCTTCTTACTTCTTTCAAACTTCTTTCTTACTTCTTTCTTACTTCTTTCTTACTTCTTTCTTACTTCTATCTTTCTTACTTCTTTCTTACTTCTTTCTTTCTTACTTCTTTCTTACTTCTTTATTACTTCTTTCTAACTTCTTTTTTCTTCTTTCTTACTTCTTTCTTACTTCTTTATAACTTCTTTCTTCTTTCTTTCTTACTTCTTTCTTATTTCTTTCTTTCTTCTTTCTTACTTCTTTCATACTTATTTCTTACTTCTTTCTAACCTCTTTTTTCTTCTTCCTTACTTCTTTCTTACTTCTTTCTTACTTCTTTCTTCTTTCTTTCTTACTTCTTTCTTACTTATTTCTAACCTCTTTTTTCTTCTTTCTTACTTCTTTCTTACTTCTTTCTTACTTCTTTCGTACTTCTTTTTTACTTCTTTCTTACTTCTTTCTTACTTCTTTCTTTCTTCTTTCTTACTTCTTTCATACTTCTTTCTTACTTCTTTCTAACCTCTTTTTTCTTCTTTCTTACTTCTTTCTTACTTCTTTCTTACTTCTTTCTTACTTCTTTCGTACTTCTTTTTACTTCTTTCTTACTTCTTTCTTACTTCTTTCTTTCTTCTTTCTTACTTCTTTCATACTTCTTTCTTACTTCTTTCTAACCTCTTTTTTCTTATTTCTTACTTCTTTCTTACTTCATTCTTACTTCTTTCTTACTTCTTTCATACTTATTTCTTACTTCTTTCTAACTTCTTTCTTACTTCTTTCTTACTTCTTTCTTACTTCTTTCTTACTTCTTTATTACTTCTTTATTACTTCTTTCCTACTTCTTTCTAACTTCTTTCTTACTTCTTTCTTCATTCCTTTTTACTTCTTTCTTACTTCTTTCTTACTTCTTTCTTACTTCTTTCTTACTTCTTTCTTACTTCTTTCTTACTTCTTTCTTACTTCTTTCTTACTTCTTTCTTACTTCTTTCTTCATTCCTTCTTAGTTCTTTCTTACATCTTTCTTACTTCTTTCTTACTTCTTTCTTACTTCTTTCTTACTTCTTTCTTCTTTCTTTCTTCTTTCTTTCTTCTTTCTTACTTCTTTCTTACTTCTTTCTTACTTCTTTCTAACTTCTTCTTTCTTCTTTCTTACTTCTTTCTTTCTTCTTTCTTACTTCTTTCTTTCTTCTTTCTTACTTCTTTCTTACTTCTTTCTTCATTCCCTCTTACTTCTTTCTTACTTCTTTCTTACTTCTTTCTTACTTCTTTCTTACTTCTTTCTTACTTCTTACTTACTTCTTTCTTACTTCTTTCTTACTTCTTTCTAACTTCTTTCTTCTTTCTTACTTCTTTCTTTCTTCATTCTTCTTTCTTTCTTACTTCTTTCTTACTTCTTTTTTCTTCTTTCTTACTTCTTTCTTCATTCCTTCTTACTTCTTTCTTCATTCCTTCTTACTTCTTTCTTACTTCTTTCTTTCTTCTTTCTTACTTCTTTCTTACTTCTTTCTTACTTCTTTCTTACTTCTTTCTTACTTCTTTCTTTCTTACTTCTTTCTAACTTCATTCTTTCTTACTTCTTTCTTACTTCTTTATTACTTCTTTCTAACTTCTTTTTTCTTCTTTCTTACTTCTTTCTTACTTCTTTCTTACTTCTTTCTTCTTTCTTTCTTACTTCTTTCTTACTTCTTTCTTACTTCTTTCTTACTTCTTTCTTACTTCTTTCTTACTTCTTTCTTACTTCTTTCTTACTTCTTTCTAACTTCTTTCTTACTTCTTTCTTCATTCCTTTTTACTTCTTTCTTACTTCTTTCTTCTTTCTTTCTTACTTCTTTCTTACTTCTTTCTTACTTCTTTCTTACTTCTTTCTTTCTTCTTTCTTACTTCTTTCTTTCTTCTTTCTTCCTTCCTTCTTACTTCTTTCTTCATTCCCTCTTACTTCTTTCTTACTTCTTTCTTACTTCTTTCTTTCTTCTTTCTTACTTCTTTCTTACTTCTTTCTTACTTCTTTCTTACTTCTTTCTTACTTCTTTCTTTCTTACTTCTTTCTTACTTCATTCTTTCTTACTTCTTTCTTACTTCTTTATTACTTCTTTCTAACTTCTTTTTTCTTCTTTCTTACTTCTTTCTTACTTCTTTCTTCTTTCTTTCTTACTTCTTTCTTACTTCTTTCTTACTTCTTTCTTACTTCTTTCTTACTTCTTTCTTACTTCTTTCTTACTTCTTTCCTACTTCTTTCTAACTTCTTTCTTACTTCTTTCGTCATTCCTTTTTACTTCTTTCTTACTTCTTTCTTACTTCTTTCTTACTTCTTTCTTACTTCTTTCTTACTTCTTTCTTACTTCTTTCTTACTTCTTTCTTACTTCTTTCTTACTTCTTTCTTACTTCTTTCTTCATTCCTTCTTAGTTCTTTCTTACTTCTTTCTTACTTCTTTCTTACTTCTTTCTTACTTCTTTCTTACTTCTTTCTTCTTTCTTTCTTCTTTCTTTCTTCTTTCTTACTTCTTTCTTACTTCTTTCTTACTTCTTTCTAACTTCTTCTTTCTTCTTTCTTACTTCTTTCTTACTTCTTTCTTTCTTACTTCTTTCTTACTTCTTTCTTACTTATTTCTTACTTATTTCTTACTTCTTTCTAACTTCTTTCTTACTTCTTTCTTACTTCTTTCTAACTTCTTTCTTACTTCTTTCATACTTCTTTCTTTCTTCTTTCTTCAATCATTCTTACTTCTTTCAAACTTCTTTCTTACTTCTTTCTTACTTCTTTATTACTTCTTTCTTTCTTACTTCTTTCTTACTTCTTTATTACTTCTTTCTAACTTCTTTTTTCTTCTTTCTTACTTCTTTCTAACCTCTTTTTTCTTCTTTCTTACTTCTTTCTTACTTCTTTCTTACTTCTTTCTTCTTTCTTTCTTACTTCTTTCTTACTTCTTTCTTACTTCTTTCTAACTTCTTTCTTACTTCTTTCTTACTTCTTGCTTACTTCTTTCTTTCTTCTTTCTTACTTCTTTCTTACTTCTTTCTTCATTCCTTCTTACTTCTTTCTTACTTCTTTCTTACTTCTTTCTTACTTCTTTCTTACTTCTTTCTTACTTCTTTCTTACTTCTTTCTTACTTTTCCTCTTTCTTTCTTTGTTCTTGCTTACTTCTTTCTTTCTTCTTTCTTACTTCTTTCTTACTTCTTTCTTCATTCCTTCTTACTTCTTTCTTACTTCTTTCTTACTTCTTTCTTACTTCTTGCTTACTTCTTTCTTTCTTCTTTCTTACTTCTTTCTTACTTCTTTCTTCATTCTTTCTTACTTATTTCTAACTTCTTTTTTCTTCTTTCTTACTTCTTTCTTACTTCTTTCTTACTTCTTTCTTTCTTACTTCTTTCTTACTTCTTTCTTACTTCTTTCTTACTTATTTCTTACTTCTTTCTAACTTCTTTCTTACTTCTTTCTTACTTATTTTTCTAACTTCTTTCTTACTTTTTTCTTACTTCTTTCTTTCTTACTTCTTTCTTACTTCTTTCATACTTCTTTCTTTCTACTTCCTTACTTCTTTCTTCTTTCTTTCTTACTTCTTTCTTACTTCTTTCTTATTTCTTTCTTACTTCTTTCTTACTTCTTTCTTCATTCCTTCTTACTTCTTTCTTACTTCTTTCTTACTTGTTTCTTACTTCTTTCTTATTTCTTTCTTACTTCTTTCTTCATTCCTTCTTACTTCTTTCAAACTTCTTTCTTACTTCTTTCTAACCTCTTTTTTCTTCTTTCTTACTTCTTTCTTACTTCTTTCTTACTTCTTTCTTACTTCTTTCGTACTTCTTTTTTACTTCTTTCTTACTTCTTTCTTACTTCTTTCTTTCTTCTTTCTTACTTCTTTCATACTTCTTTCTTACTTCTTTCTAACCTCTTTTTTCTTATTTCTTACTTCTTTCTTACTTCATTCTTACTTCTTTCTTACTTCTTTCATACTTCTTTCTTACTTCTTTCTTACTTCTTTCTTACTTCTTTCTTACTTCTTTCTTACTTCTTTCTTACTTCTTTCTTACTTCTTTCTTACTTCTTTCCTACTTCTTTCCTACTTCTTTCTTACTTCTTTCTTACTTCTTTCTTCATTCCTTTTTACTTCTTTCTTACTTCTTTCTTACTTCTTTCTTACTTCTTTCTTACTTCTTTCTTACTTCTTTCTTACTTCTTTCTTACTTCTTTCTTACTTCTTTCTTACTTCTTTCTTCATTCCTTCTTAGTTCTTTCTTACATCTTTCTTACTTCTTTCTTACTTCTTTCTTACTTCTTTCTTACTTCTTTCTTCTTTCTTTCTTCTTTCTTTCTTCTTTCTTACTTCTTTCTTACTTCTTTCTTACTTCTTTCTAACTTCTTCTTTCTTCTTTCTTACTTCTTTCTTTCTTCTTTCTTACTTCTTTCTTTCTTCTTTCTTACTTCTTTCTTACTTCTTTCTTCATTCCCTCTTACTTCTTTCTTACTTCTTTCTTACTTCTTTCTTACTTCTTTCTTACTTCTTTCTTACTTCTTACTTACTTCTTTCTTACTTCTTTCTTACTTCTTTCTAACTTCTTTCTTCTTTCTTACTTCTTTCTTTCTTCATTCTTCTTTCTTTCTTACTTCTTTCTTACTTCTTTCTTACTTCTTTTTTCTTCTTTCTTACTTCTTTCTTCATTCCTTCTTACTTCTTTCTTCATTCCTTCTTACTTCTTTCTTACTTCTTTCTTTCTTCTTTCTTACTTCTTTCTTACTTCTTTCTTACTTCTTTCTTACTTCTTTCTTACTTCTTTCTTTCTTACTTCTTTCTAACTTCATTCTTTCTTACTTCTTTCTTACTTCTTTATTACTTCTTTCTAACTTCTTTTTTCTTCTTTCTTACTTCTTTCTTACTTCTTTCTTACTTCTTTCTTCTTTCTTTCTTACTTCTTTCTTACTTCTTTCTTACTTCTTTCTTACTTCTTTCTTACTTCTTTCTTACTTCTTTCTTACTTCTTTCCTACTTCTTTCTAACTTCTTTCTTACTTCTTTCTTCATTCATTTTACTTCTTTCTTACTTCTTTCTTCTTTCTTTCTTACTTCTTTCTTACTTCTTTCTTACTTCTTTCTTACTTCTTTCTTACTTCTTTCTTACTTCTTTCTTTCTTCTTTCTTACTTCTTTCTTTCTTCTTTCTTCTTTCTTTCTTACTTCTTTCTTCATTCCCTCTTACTTCTTTCTTACTTCTTTCTTCATTCCCTCTTACTTCTTTCTTACTTCTTTCTTACTTCTTTCTTACTTCTTTCTTACTTCTTTCTTACTTCTTTCTTCTATCTTTCTTTCTTCTTTCTTTCTTCTTTCTTACTTCTTTCTTACTTATTTCTAACTTCTTTTTTCTTCTTTCTTACTTCTTTCTTACTTCTTTCTTACTTCTTTCTTTCTTACTTCTTTCTTACTTCTTTCTTACTTATTTCTTACTTCTTTCTAACTTCTTTCTTACTTCTTTCTTACTTAATTTTCTAACTTCTTTCTTACTTCTTTCTTACTTCTTTCTTTCTTACTTCTTTCTTACTTCTTTCATACTTCTTTCTTTCTACTTCCTTACTTCTTTCTTCTTTCTTTCTTACTTCATTCTTACTTCTTTCTTACTTCTTTCTTACTTCTTTCTTCATTCCTTCTTACTTCTTTCTTACTTCTTTCTTACTTGTTTCTTACTTCTTTCTTATTTCTTTCTTACTTCTTTCTTCATTCCTTATTACTTCTTTCTTACTTCTTTCTTACTTCTTTCTTACTTCTTTCTTACTTACTTCTTTCTTACTTCTTTCTTTCTTACTTCTTTCTTACTTCTTTCTTTCTTACTTCTTTCTTACTTCTTTATTACTTCTTTCTAACTTCTTTTTTCTTCTTTCTTACTTCTTTCTTACTTCTTTCTTACTTCTTTCTTACTTCTTTCTTCTTTCTTTCTTACTTCTTTCTTACTTCTTTCTTTCTTCTTTCTTACTTCTTTCTTTCTTCTTTCTTACTTCTTTCTTTCTTCTTTCTTACTTCTTTCTTACTTCTTTCTTACTTCTTTCTTCTTTCTTTCTTACTTCTTTCTTACTTCTTTTTTACTTCTTTCTTACTTCTTTCTTCGTTCTTTCTTACTTCTTTCTTACTTATTTCTTACTTCTTTCTTACTTCTTTCTAACCTCTTTTTTCTTCTTTCTTACTTCTTTCTTACTTCTTTCTTACTTCTTTCTTCTTTCTTTCTTACTTCTTTCTTACTTCTTTCTTACTTCTTTCTAACTTCTTTCTTACTTCTTTCTTACTTCTTGCTTACTTCTTTCTTTCTTCTTTCTTACTTCTTTCTTTCTTCTTTCTTACCTCTTTCTTACTTCTTTCTTCATTCCTTCTTACTTCTTTCTTACTTCTTTCTTACTTCTTTCTTACTTCTTTCTTACTTCTTTCTTCTTTCTTTCTTTGTTCTTTCTTTCTTCTTTCTTACTTCTTTCTTACTTCTTTCTTACTTATTTCTAACTTCTTTTTTCTTCTTTCTTACTTCTTTCTTACTTCTTTCTTACTTCTTTCTTTCTTACTTCTTTCTTACTTCTTTCTTACTTCTTTCTTACTTATTTCTTACTTCTTTCTAACTTCTTTCTTACTTCTTTCTTACTTATTTTTCTAACTTCTTTCTTACTTCTTTCTTACTTCTATCTTTCTTACTTCTTTCTTACTTCTTTCATACTTCTTTCTTTCTACTTCCTTACTTCTTTCTTCTTTCTTTCTTACTTCTTTCTTACTTCTTTCTTACTTCTTTCTTACTTCTTTCTTCATTCCTTCTTACTTCTTTCTTACTTCTTTCTTACTTGTTTCTTACTTCTTTCTTATTTCTTTCTTACTTCTTACTTCATTCCTTCTTACTTCTTTCAAACTTCTTTCTTACTTCTTTCTTACTTCTTTCTTACTTCTTTCTTACTTCTTTCTTACTTCTTTCTTACTTATTTTTCTAACTTCTTTCTTACTTCTTTCTTACTTCTATCTTTCTTACTTCTTTCTTACTTCTTTCATACTTCTTTCTTTCTACTTCCTTACTTCTTTCTTCTTTCTTTCTTACTTCTTTCTTACTTCTTTCTTACTTCTTTCTTACTTCTTTCTTCATTCCTTCTTACTTCTTTCTTACTTCTTTCTTACTTGTTTCTTACTTCTTTCTTATTTCTTTCTTACTTCTTACTTCATTCCTTCTTACTTCTTTCAAACTTCTTTCTTACTTCTTTCTTACTTCTTTCTTACTTCTTTCTTACTTCTTTCTTACTTCTTTCTTATTTCTTTCTTACTTCTTTCTTCATTCCTTCTTACTTCTTTCTTACTTCTTTCTTACTTCTTTCTTACTTCTTTCTTACTTCTTTCTTACTTCTTTCTTTCTTACTTCTTTCTTACTTCTTTCTTTCTTACTTCTTTCTTACTTCTTTATTACTTCTTTCGAACTTCTTTTTTCTTCATTCTTACTTCTTTCTTACTTCTTTCTTACTTCTTTCTTCTTTATTTCTTACTTCTTTCTTACTTCTTTCTTTCTTCTTTCTTACTTCTTTCTTTCTTCTTTCTTACTTCTTTCTTTCCTCTTTCTTACTTCTTTCTTACTTCTTTCTTAATTCTTTCTTCTTTCTTTCTTACTTCTTTCGTACTTCTTTTTTACTTCTTTCTTACTTCTTTCTTATTTCTTTCTTTCTTCTTTCTTACTTCTTTCATACTTCTTTCTTACTTCTTTCTAACCTCTTTTTTCTTCTTTCTTACTTCTTTCTTACTTATTTCTTACTTCTTTCGTACTTCTTTTTTACTTCTTTCTTACTTCTTTCTTACTTCTTTCTTTCTTCTTTCTTACTTCTTTCATAGTTCTTTCTTACTTCTTTCTAACCTCTTTTTTCTTCTTTCTTACTTCTTTCTTACTTCTTTCTTACTTCTTTCTTACTTCTTTCATACTTCTTTCTTACTTCTTTCTTACTTCTTTCTTACTTCTTTCTTACTTCTTTCTTACTTCTTTCTTTCTTACTTCTTTCTTACTTCTTTCTTACTTCTTTCTTACTTCTTTCTTCTTTCTTTCTTACTTCTTTCTTACTTCTTTCTTACTTCTTTCTTTCTTCTTTCTTACTTCTTTCTTCATTCCTTCTTACTTCTTTCTTCATTCCTTCTTACTTCTTTCTTACTTCTTTCTTTCTTCTTTCTTACTTCTTTCTTACTTCTTTCTTACTTCTTTCTTACTTCTTTCTTAATTCTTTCTTACTTCTTTCTTTCTTCTTTCTTACTTCTTTCTTTCTTCTTTATTCCTTCTTTCTTACTTCTTTCTTCATTCCCTCTTACTTCTTTCCTACTTCTTTCTTACTTCTTTCTTACTTCTTTCTTACTTCTTTCTTACTTCTTTCTTACTTCTTTCTTACTTCTTTCTTACTTCTTTCTTACTTCTTTCTTCTATCTTTCTTTCTTCTTTCTTTCTTCTTTCTTACTTCTTTCTATATTCTTTCTATCTTCTTTTTTCTTCTTTCTTACTTCTTTCTTACTTCTTTCTTACTTCTTTCTTTCTTCTTTCTTACTTCTTTCTTACTTCTTTCTTACTTCTTTCTTACTTCTTTCTTACTTCTTTCTTTCTTACTTCTTTCTTACTTCATTCTTTCTTACTTCTTTCTTACTTCTTTATTACTTCTTTCTAACTTCTTTTTTCTTCTTTCTTACTTCTTTCTTACTTCTTTCTTACTTCTTTCTTCTTTCTTTCTTACTTCTTTCTTACTTCTTTCTTACTTCTTTCTTCCTTCTTTCTTCTTTCTTACTTCTTTCTTACTTCTTTCCTACTTCTTTCTAACTTCTTTCTTACTTCTTTCTTCATTCCTTTTTACTTCTTTCTTACTTCTTTCTTACTTCTTTCTTACTTCTTTCTTACTTCTTTCTTACTTCTTTCTTACTTCTATCTTACTTCTTTCTTACTTCTTTCTTACTTCTTTCTTCATTCCTTCTTAGTTCTTTCTTACTTCTTTCTTACTTCTTTCTTACTTCTTTCTTACTTCTTTCTTACTTCTTTCTTCTTTCTTTCTTCTTTCTTTCTTCTTTCTTACTTCTTTCTTACTTCTTTCTTACTTCTTTCTAACTTCTTCTTTCTTCTTTCTTACTTCTTTCTTACTTCTTTCTTTCTTACTTCTTTCTTACTTCTTTCTTACTTATTTCTTACTTATTTCTTACTTCTTTCTAACTTCTTTCTTACTTCTTTCTTACTTCTTTCTAACTTCTTTCTTACTTCTTTCATACTTCTTTCTTTCTTCTTCCTTCTTTCTTCTTTCTTTCTTACTTCTTTCATACTTCTTTCTTACTTCTTTCTTACTTCTTTCATCATTCCTTCTTACTTCTTTCTTACTTCTTTCTTCTTTCTTACTTCTGTCTTACTTCTTTCTTACTTCTTTCTTCAATCATTCTTACTTCTTTCAAACTTCTTTCTTACTTCTTTCTTACTTCTTTCTTACTTCTTTCTTTCTTACTTCTTTCTTACTTCTTTATTACTTCTTTCTAACTTCTTTTTTCTTCTTTCTTACTTCTTTCTTATTTCTTTCTTACTTCTTTCTTCTTTCTTTCTTACTTCTTTCTTACTTCTTTCTTTCTTCTTTCTTACTTCTTTCTTTCTTCTTTCTTACTTCTTTCTTTCTTCTTTCTTACTTCTTTCTTTCTTCTTTCTTACTTCTTTCTTCGTTCTTTCTTACTTCTTTCTTACTTCTTTCTTACTTCTTTCTTACTTCTTTCTTACTTCTTTCTAACCTCTTTTTTCTTCTTTCTTACTTCTTTCTTACTTCTTTCTTACTTCTTTCTTCTTTCTTTCTTACTTCTTTCTTACTTCTTTCTTACTTCTTTCTAACTTCTTTCTTACTTCTTTCTTACTTCTTGCTTACTTCTTTCTTTCTTCTTTCTTACTTCTTTCTTACTTCTTTCTTCATTCCTTCTTACTTCTTTCTTACTTCTTTCTTACTTCTTTCTTACTTCTTTCTTACTTCTTTCTTAATTTTCTTCTTTCTTTCTTTGTTCTTTCTTTCTTCTTTCTTACTTCTTTCTTACTTCTTTCTTACTTATTTCTAACTTCTTTTTTCTTCTTTCTTACTTCTTTCTTACTTCTTTCTTACTTCTTTCTTTCTTACTTCTTTCTTACTTCTTTCTTTCTTACTTCTTTCTTACTTCTTTATTACTTCTTTCGAACTTCTTTTTTCTTCTTTCTTACTTCTTTCTTACTTCTTTCTTACTTCTTTCTTCTTTATTTCTTACTTCTTTCTTACTTCTTTCTTTCTTCTTTCTTACTTCTTTCTTTCTTCTTTCTTACTTCTTTCTTTCCTCTTTCTTACTTCTTTCTTACTTCTTTCTTAATTCTTTCTTCTTTCTTTCTTACTTCTTTCGTACTTCTTTTTTACTTCTTTCTTACTTCTTTCTTATTTCTTTCTTTCTTCTTTCTTACTTCTTTCATACTTCTTTCTTACTTCTTTCTAACCTCTTTTTTCTTCTTTCTTACTTCTTTCTTACTTATTTCTTACTTCTTTCGTACTTCTTTTTTACTTCTTTCTTACTTCTTTCTTACTTCTTTCTTTCTTCTTTCTTACTTCTTTCATAGTTCTTTCTTACTTCTTTCTAACCTCTTTTTTCTTCTTTCTTACTTCTTTCTTACTTCTTTCTTACTTCTTTCTTACTTCTTTCATACTTCTTTCTTACTTCTTTCTTACTTCTTTCTTACTTCTTTCTTACTTCTTTCTTACTTCTTTCTTTCTTACTTCTTTCTTACTTCTTTCTTACTTCTTTCTTACTTCTTTCTTCTTTCTTTCTTACTTCTTTCTTACTTCTTTCTTACTTCTTTCTTTCTTCTTTCTTACTTCTTTCTTCATTCCTTCTTACTTCTTTCTTCATTCCTTCTTACTTCTTTCTTACTTCTTTCTTTCTTCTTTCTTACTTCTTTCTTACTTCTTTCTTACTTCTTTCTTACTTCTTTCTTAATTCTTTCTTACTTCTTTCTTTCTTCTTTCTTACTTCTTTCTTTCTTCTTTATTCCTTCTTTCTTACTTCTTTCTTCATTCCCTCTTACTTCTTTCCTACTTCTTTCTTACTTCTTTCTTACTTCTTTCTTACTTCTTTCTTACTTCTTTCTTACTTCTTTCTTACTTCTTTCTTACTTCTTTCTTACTTCTTTCTTCTATCTTTCTTTCTTCTTTCTTTCTTCTTTCTTACTTCTTTCTATATTCTTTCTATCTTCTTTTTTCTTCTTTCTTACTTCTTTCTTACTTCTTTCTTACTTCTTTCTTTCTTCTTTCTTACTTCTTTCTTACTTCTTTCTTACTTCTTTCTTACTTCTTTCTTACTTCTTTCTTTCTTACTTCTTTCTTACTTCATTCTTTCTTACTTCTTTCTTACTTCTTTATTACTTCTTTCTAACTTCTTTTTTCTTCTTTCTTACTTCTTTCTTACTTCTTTCTTACTTCTTTCTTCTTTCTTTCTTACTTCTTTCTTACTTCTTTCTTACTTCTTTCTTCCTTCTTTCTTCTTTCTTACTTCTTTCTTACTTCTTTCCTACTTCTTTCTAACTTCTTTCTTACTTCTTTCTTCATTCCTTTTTACTTCTTTCTTACTTCTTTCTTACTTCTTTCTTACTTCTTTCTTACTTCTTTCTTACTTCTTTCTTACTTCTATCTTACTTCTTTCTTACTTCTTTCTTACTTCTTTCTTCATTCCTTCTTAGTTCTTTCTTACTTCTTTCTTACTTCTTTCTTACTTCTTTCTTACTTCTTTCTTACTTCTTTCTTCTTTCTTTCTTCTTTCTTTCTTCTTTCTTACTTCTTTCTTACTTCTTTCTTACTTCTTTCTAACTTCTTCTTTCTTCTTTCTTACTTCTTTCTTACTTCTTTCTTTCTTACTTCTTTCTTACTTCTTTCTTACTTATTTCTTACTTATTTCTTACTTCTTTCTAACTTCTTTCTTACTTCTTTCTTACTTCTTTCTAACTTCTTTCTTACTTCTTTCATACTTCTTTCTTTCTTCTTCCTTCTTTCTTCTTTCTTTCTTACTTCTTTCATACTTCTTTCTTACTTCTTTCTTACTTCTTTCATCATTCCTTCTTACTTCTTTCTTACTTCTTTCTTCTTTCTTACTTCTGTCTTACTTCTTTCTTACTTCTTTCTTCAATCATTCTTACTTCTTTCAAACTTCTTTCTTACTTCTTTCTTACTTCTTTCTTACTTCTTTCTTTCTTACTTCTTTCTTACTTCTTTATTACTTCTTTCTAACTTCTTTTTTCTTCTTTCTTACTTCTTTCTTATTTCTTTCTTACTTCTTTCTTCTTTCTTTCTTACTTCTTTCTTACTTCTTTCTTTCTTCTTTCTTACTTCTTTCTTTCTTCTTTCTTACTTCTTTCTTTCTTCTTTCTTACTTCTTTCTTTCTTCTTTCTTACTTCTTTCTTCGTTCTTTCTTACTTCTTTCTTACTTCTTTCTTACTTCTTTCTTACTTCTTTCTTACTTCTTTCTAACCTCTTTTTTCTTCTTTCTTACTTCTTTCTTACTTCTTTCTTACTTCTTTCTTCTTTCTTTCTTACTTCTTTCTTACTTCTTTCTTACTTCTTTCTAACTTCTTTCTTACTTCTTTCTTACTTCTTGCTTACTTCTTTCTTTCTTCTTTCTTACTTCTTTCTTACTTCTTTCTTCATTCCTTCTTACTTCTTTCTTACTTCTTTCTTACTTCTTTCTTACTTCTTTCTTACTTCTTTCTTACTTTTCTTCTTTCTTTCTTTGTTCTTTCTTTCTTCTTTCTTACTTCTTTCTTACTTCTTTCTTACTTATTTCTAACTTCTTTTTTCTTCTTTCTTACTTCTTTCTTACTTCTTTCTTACTTCTTTCTTTCTTACTTCTTTCTTACTTCTTTCTTACTTCTTTCTTACTTATTTCTTACTTCTTTCTAACTTCTTTCTTACTTCTTTCTTACTTATTTTTCTAACTTCTTTCTTACTTTTTTCTTACTTCATTCTTTCTTACTTCTTTCTTACTTCTTTCATACTTCTTTCTTTCTACTTCGTTACTTCTTTCTTCTTTCTTTCTTACTTCTTTCTTACTTCTTTCTTACTTCTTTCTTACTTCTTTCTTACTTCTTTCTTCATTCCTTCTTACTTCTTTCTTACTTCTTTCTTACTTGTTTCTTACTTCTTTCTTATTTCTTTCTTACTTCTTTCTTCATTCCTTCTTACTTCTTTCAAACTTCTTTCTTACTTCTTTCTTACTTCTTTCTTACTTCTTTCTTACTTCTATCTTTCTTACTTCTTTATTACTTCTTTCTTTCTTACTTCTTTCTTACTTCTTTACTACTTCTTTCTAACTTCTTTTTTCTTCTTTCTTACTTCTTTCTTACTTCTTTCTTACTTCTTTCTAACTTCTTTCTTCTTTCTTACTTCTTTCTTTCTTCATTCTTCTTTCTTTCTTACTTCTTTCTTACTTCTTTCTTACTTCTTTCTTTCTTCTTTCTTACTTCTTTCTTCATTCCTTCTTACTTCTTTCTTCATTCCTTCTTACTTCTTTCTTACTTCTTTCTTTCTTCTTTCTTACTTCTTTCTTACTTCTTTCTTACTTCTTTCTTACTTCTTTCTTAATTCTTTCTTACTTCTTTCTTTCTTCTTTCTTACTTCTTTCTTTCTTCTTTCTTCCTTCTTTCTTACTTCTTTCTTCATTCCCTCTTACTTCTTTCCTACTTCTTTCTTACTTCTTTCTTACTTCTTTCTTACTTCTTTCTTACTTCTTTCTTACTTCTTTCTTACTTCTTTCTTACTTCTTTCTTCTATCTTTCTTTCTTCTTTCTTTCTTCTTTCTTACTTCTTTCTTACTTCTCCTATATTCTTTCTATCTTCTTTTTTCTTCTTTCTTACTTCTTTCTTACTTCTTTCTTACTTCTTTCTTTCTTCTTTCTTACTTCTTTCTTACTTCTTTCTTACTTCTTTCTTACTTCTTTCTTACTTCTTTCTTCTTTCTTTCTTACTTCTTTCTTACTTCTTTCTTACTTCTTTCTTCCTTCTTTCTTACTTCTTTCTTACTTCTTTCTTACTTCTTTCCTACTTCTTTCTAACTTCTTTCTTACTTCTTTCTTCATTCCTTTTTACTTCTTTCTTACTTCTTTCTTACTTCTTTCTTACTTCTTTCTTACTTCTTTCTTACTTCTTTCTTACTTCTTTCTTACTTCTTTCTTACTTCTTTCTTACTTCTTTCTTACTTCTTTCTTCATTCCTTCTTAGTTCTTTCTTACTTCTTTCTTACTTCTTTCTTACTTCTTTCTTACTTCTTTCTTACTTCTTTCTTCTTTCTTTCTTCTTTCTTTCTTCTTTCTTACTTCTTTCTTACTTCTTTCTAACTTCTTCTTTCTTCTTTCTTACTTCTTTCTTACTTCTTTCTTTCTTACTTCTTTCTTACTTCTTTCTTACTTATTTCTTACTTATTTCTTACTTCTTTCTAACTTCTTTCTTACTTCTTTCTTACTTCTTTCTAACTTCTTTCTTACTTCTTTCATACTTCTTTCTTTCTTCTTCCTTCTTTCTTCTTTCTTTCTTACTTCTTTCTTACTTCTTTCTTACTTCTTTCTTACTTCTTTCATCATTCCTTCTTACTTCTTTCTTACTTCTTTCTTCTTTCTTACTTCTGTCTTACTTCTTTCTTACTTCTTTCTTCAATCATTCTTACTTCTTTCAAACTTCTTTCTTACTTCTTTCTTACTTCTTTCTTACTTCTTTCTTACTTACTTCTTTCTTACTTCTTTATTACTTCTTTCTAACTTCTTTTTTCTTCTTTCTTACTTCTTTCTTACTTCTTTCTTATTTCTTTCTTACTTCTTTCTTCTTTCTTTCTTACTTCTTTCTTACTTCTTTCTTTCTTCTTTCTTACTTCTTTCTTTCTTCTTTCTTACTTCTTTCTTTCTTCTTTCTTACTTCTTTCTTTCTTCTTTCTTACTTCTTTCTTCGTTCTTTCTTACTTCTTTCTTACTTCTTTCTTACTTCTTTCTTACTTCTTTCTTACTTCTTTCTAACCTCTTTTTTCTTCTTTCTTACTTCTTTCTTACTTCTTTCTTACTTCTTTCTTCTTTCTTTCTTACTTCTTTCTTACTTCTTTCTTACTTCTTTCTTACTTCTTTCTTACTTCTTGCTTACTTCTTGCTTACTTCTTTCTTTCTTCTTTCTTACTTCTTTCTTACTTCTTTCTTCATTCCTTCTTACTTCTTTCTTACTTCTTTCTTACTTCTTTCTTACTTCTTTCTTACTTCTTTCTTACTTTTCTTCTTTCTTTCTTTGTTCTTTCTTTCTTCTTTCTTACTTCTTTCTTACTTCTTTCTTACTTATTTCTAACTTCTTTTTTCTTCTTTCTTACTTCTTTCTTACTTCTTTCTTACTTCTTTCTTTCTTACTTCTTTCTTACTTCTTTCTTACTTCTTTCTTACTTATTTCTTACTTCTTTCTAACTTCTTTCTTACTTCTTTCTTACTTATTTTTCTAACTTCTTTCTTACTTTTTTCTTACTTCTTTCTTTCTTACTTCTTTCTTACTTCTTTCATACTTCTTTCTTTCTACTTCGTTACTTCTTTCTTCTTTCTTTCTTACTTCTTTCTTACTTCTTTCTTACTTCTTTCTTACTTCTTTCTTACTTCTTTCTTACTTCTTTCTTCATTCCTTCTTACTTCTTTCTTACTTCTTTCTTACTTGTTTCTTACTTCTTTCTTATTTCTTTCTTACTTCTTTCTTCATTCCTTCTTACTTCTTTCAAACTTCTTTCTTACTTCTTTCTTACTTCTTTCTTACTTCTTTCTTACTTCTATCTTTCTTACTTCTTTATTACTTCTTTCTTTCTGACTTCTTTCTTACTTCTTTACTACTTCTTTCTAACTTCTTTTTTCTTCTTTCTTACTTCTTTCTTACTTCTTTATAACTTCTTTCTTCTTTCTTTCTTACTTCTTTCTTATTTCTTTCTTTCTTCTTTCTTACTTCTTTCATACTTCTTTCTTACTTCTTTCTAACCTCTTTTTTCTTCTTCCTTACTTCTTTCTTACTTCTTTCTTACTTCTTTCTTCTTTCTTTCTTACTTCTTTCTTACTTATTTCTAACCTCTTTTTTCTTCTTTCTCACTTCTTTCTTACTTCTTTCTTACTTCTTTCGTACTTCTTTTTTACTTCTTTCTTACTTCTTTCTTACTTCTTTCTTTCTTCTTTCTTACTTCTTTCATACTTCTTTCTTACTTCTTTCTAACCTCTTTTTTCTTCTTTCTTACTTCTTTCTTACTTCTTTCTTACTTCTTTCTTCTTTCGTACTTCTTTTTTACTTCTTCCTTACTTCTTTCTTACTTCTTTCTTTCTTCTTTCTTACTTCTTCCATACTTCTTTCTTTCTTATTTCTAACCTCTCTTTTCTTCTTTCTTACTTCTTTCTTACTTCTTTCTTACTTCTTTCTTACTTCTTTCATACTTCTTTCTTACTTCTTTCTTACTTCTTTCTTACTTATTTCTTACTTCTTTCTTACTTCTTTCTTACTTCTTTCTTACTTTTTTCTTACTTCTTTCTTTCTTACTTCTTTCTTACTTCATTCTTTCTTACTTCTTTCTTACTTCTTTATTAATTCTTTCTAACTTCTTTTTTCTTCTTTCTTACTTCTTTCTTCTTTCTTAATTCTTTCTTCTTTCTTTCTTACTTCTTTCTTACTTCTTTCTTACTTCTTTCTTACTTCTTTCTTACTTCTTTCTTACTTCTTTCTTACTTCTTTCCTACTTCTTTCTAACTTCTTTCTTACTTCTTTCTTCATTCTTTTTTCTTCTTTCTTACTTCTTTCTTACTTCTTTCTTATTTCTTTCTTACTTCTTTCTTCTTTCTTTCTTACTTCTTTCTTACTTCTTTCTTTCTTCTTTCTTACTTCTTTCTTTCTTCTTTCTTACTTCTTTCTTTCTTCTTTCTTACTTCTTTCTTTCTTCTTTCTTACTTCTTTCTTCGTTCTTTCTTACTTCTTTCTTACTTCTTTCTTACTTCTTTCTTACTTCTTTCTTACTTCTTTCTAACCTCTTTTTTCTTCTTTCTTACTTCTTTCTTACTTCTTTCTTACTTCTTTCTTCTTTCTTTCTTACTTCTTTCTTACTTCTTTCTTACTTCTTTCTAACTTCTTTCTTACTTCTTTCTTACTTCTTGCTTACTTCTTTCTTTCTTCTTTCTTACTTCTTTCTTACTTCTTTCTTCATTCCTTCTTACTTCTTTCTTACTTCTTTCTTACTTCTTTCTTACTTCTTTCTTACTTCTTTCTTACTTTTCTTCTTTCTTTCTTTGTTCTTTCTTTCTTCTTTCTTACTTCTTTCTTACTTCTTTCTTACTTATTTCTAACTTCTTTTTTCTTCTTTCTTACTTCTTTCTTACTTCTTTCTTACTTCTTTCTTTCTTACTTCTTTCTTACTTCTTTCTTACTTCTTTCTTACTTATTTCTTACTTCTTTCTAACTTCTTTCTTACTTCTTTCTTACTTATTTTTCTAACTTCTTTCTTACTTTTTTCTTACTTCTTTCTTTCTTACTTCTTTCTTACTTCTTTCATACTTCTTTCTTTCTACTTCGTTACTTCTTTCTTCTTTCTTTCTTACTTCTTTCTTACTTCTTTCTTACTTCTTTCTTACTTCTTTCTTACTTCTTTCTTCATTCCTTCTTACTTCTTTCTTACTTCTTTCTTACTTGTTTCTTACTTCTTTCTTATTTCTTTCTTACTTCTTTCTTCATTCCTTCTTACTTCTTTCAAACTTCTTTCTTACTTCTTTCTTACTTCTTTCTTACTTCTTTCTTACTTCTATCTTTCTTACTTCTTTATTACTTCTTTCTTTCTTACTTCTTTCTTACTTCTTTACTACTTCTTTCTAACTTCTTTTTTCTTCTTTCTTACTTCTTTCTTACTTCTTTCTTACTTCTTTCTAACTTCTTTCTTCTTTCTTACTTCTTTCTTTCTTCATTCTTCTTTCTTTCTTACTTCTTTCTTACTTCTTTCTTACTTCTTTCTTTCTTCTTTCTTACTTCTTTCTTCATTCCTTCTTACTTCTTTCTTCATTCCTTCTTACTTCTTTCTTACTTCTTTCTTTCTTCTTTCTTACTTCTTTCTTACTTCTTTCTTACTTCTTTCTTACTTCTTTCTTAATTCTTTCTTACTTCTTTCTTTCTTCTTTCTTACTTCTTTCTTTCTTCTTTCTTCCTTCTTTCTTACTTCTTTCTTCATTCCCTCTTACTTCTTTCCTACTTCTTTCTTACTTCTTTCTTACTTCTTTCTTACTTCTTTCTTACTTCTTTCTTACTTCTTTCTTACTTCTTTCTTACTTCTTTCTTCTATCTTTCTTTCTTCTTTCTTTCTTCTTTCTTACTTCTTTCTTACTTCTTTCTATATTCTTTCTATCTTCTTTTTTCTTCTTTCTTACTTCTTTCTTACTTCTTTCTTACTTCTTTCTTTCTTCTTTCTTACTTCTTTCTTACTTCTTTCTTACTTCTTTCTTACTTCTTTCTTACTTCTTTCTTCTTTCTTTCTTACTTCTTTCTTACTTCTTTCTTACTTCTTTCTTCCTTCTTTCTTACTTCTTTCTTACTTCTTTCTTACTTCTTTCCTACTTCTTTCTAACTTCTTTCTTACTTCTTTCTTCATTCCTTTTTACTTCTTTCTTACTTCTTTCTTACTTCTTTCTTACTTCTTTCTTCATTCCTTCTTACTTCTTTCTTACTTCTTTCTTCATTCCTTCTTAGTTCTTTCTTACTTCTTTCTTACTTCTTTCTTACTTCTTTCTTACTTCTTTCTTACTTCTTTCTTCTTTCTTTCTTCTTTCTTTCTTCTTTCTTACTTCTTTCTTACTTCTTTCTTACTTCTTTCTAACTTCTTCTTTCTTCTTTCTTACTTCTTTCTTACTTCTTTCTTTCTTACTTCTTTCTTACTTCTTTCTTACTTATTTCTTACTTATTTCTTACTTCTTTCTAACTTCTTTCTTACTTCTTTCTTACTTCTTTCTAACTTCTTTCTTACTTCTTTCATACTTCTTTCTTTCTTCTTCCTTCTTTCTTCTTTCTTTCTTACTTCTTTCTTACTTCTTTCTTACTTCTTTCTTACTTCTTTCATCATTCCTTCTTACTTCTTTCTTACTTCTTTCTTCTTTCTTACTTCTGTCTTACTTCTTTCTTACTTCTTTCTTCAATCATTCTTACTTCTTTCAAACTTGTTTCTTACTTCTTTCTTACTTCTTTCTTACTTCTTTCTTTCTTACTTCTTTCTTACTTCTTTATTACTTCTTTCTAACTTCTTTTTTCTTCTTTCTTACTTCTTTCTTACTTCTTTCTTATTTCTTTCTTACTTCTTTCTTCTTTCTTTCTTACTTCTTTCTTACTTCTTTCTTTCTTCTTTCTTACTTCTTTCTTTCTTCTTTCTTACTTCTTTCTTTCTTCTTTCTTACTTCTTTCTTTCTTCTTTCTTACTTCTTTCTTCGTTCTTTCTTACTTCTTTCTTACTTCTTTCTTACTTCTTTCTTACTTCTTTCTTACTTCTTTCTAACCTCTTTTTTCTTCTTTCTTACTTCTTTCTTACTTCTTTCTTACTTCTTTCTTCTTTCTTTCTTACTTCTTTCTTACTTCTTTCTTACTTCTTTCTAACTTCTTTCTTACTTCTTTCTTACTTCTTGCTTACTTCTTTCTTTCTTCTTTCTTACTTCTTTCTTACTTCTTTCTTCATTCCTTCTTACTTCTTTCTTACTTCTTTCTTACTTCTTTCTTACTTCTTTCTTACTTCTTTCTTACTTTTCTTCTTTCTTTCTTTGTTCTTTCTTTCTTCTTTCTTACTTCTTTCTTACTTCTTTCTTACTTATTTCTAACTTCTTTTTTCTTCTTTCTTACTTCTTTCTTACTTCTTTCTTACTTCTTTCTTTCTTACTTCTTTCTTACTTCTTTCTTACTTCTTTCTTACTTATTTCTTACTTCTTTCTAACTTCTTTCTTACTTCTTTCTTACTTATTTTTCTAACTTCTTTCTTACTTTTTACTTACTTCTTTCTTTCTTACTTCTTTCTTACTTCTTTCATACTTCTTTCTTTCTACTTCGTTACTTCTTTCTTCTTTCTTTCTTACTTCTTTCTTACTTCTTTCTTACTTCTTTCTTACTTCTTTCTTACTTCTTTCTTACTTCTTTCTTCATTCCTTCTTACTTCTTTCTTACTTCTTTCTTACTTGTTTCTTACTTCTTTCTTATTTCTTTCTTACTTCTTTCTTCATTCCTTCTTACTTCTTTCAAACTTCTTTCTTACTTCTTTCTTACTTCTTTCTTACTTCTTTCTTACTTCTATCTTTCTTACTTCTTTATTACTTCTTTCTTTCTGACTTCTTTCTTACTTCTTTACTACTTCTTTCTAACTTCTTTTTTCTTCTTTCTTACTTCTTTCTTACTTCTTTATAACTTCTTTCTTCTTTCTTTCTTACTTCTTTCTTATTTCTTTCTTTCTTCTTTCTTACTTCTTTCATACTTCTTTCTTACTTCTTTCTAACCTCTTTTTTCTTCTTCCTTACTTCTTTCTTACTTCTTTCTTACTTCTTTCTTCTTTCTTTCTTACTTCTTTCTTACTTATTTCTAACCTCTTTTTTCTTCTTTCTCACTTCTTTCTTACTTCTTTCTTACTTCTTTCGTACTTCTTTTTTACTTCTTTCTTACTTCTTTCTTACTTCTTTCTTTCTTCTTTCTTACTTCTTTCATACTTCTTTCTTACTTCTTTCTAACCTCTTTTTTCTTCTTTCTTACTTCTTTCTTACTTCTTTCTTACTTCTTTCTTACTTCTTTCTTACTTCTTTCATACTTCTTTCTTACTTCTTTCTTACTTCTTTCTTACTTATTTCTTACTTCTTTCTTACTTCTTTCTTACTTCTTTCTTACTTTTTTCTTACTTCTTTCTTTCTTACTTCTTTCTTACTTCATTCTTTCTTACTTCTTTCTTACTTCTTTATTACTTCTTTCTAACTTCTTTTTTCTTCTTTCTTACTTCTTTCTTCTTTCTTAATTCTTTCTTCTTTCTTTCTTACTTCTTTCTTACTTCTTTCTTACTTCTTTCTTACTTCTTTCTTACTTCTTTCTTACTTCTTTCTTACTTCTTTCCTACTTCTTTCTAACTTCTTTCTTACTTCTTTCTTCATTCTTTTTTCTTCTTTCTTACTTCTTTCTTACTTCTTTCTTCTTTCTTTCTTCTTTCTTTCTTCTTTCTTACTTCTTTCTTACTTCTTTCTTACTTCTTTCTAACTTCTTCTTTCTTCTTTCTTACTTCTTTCTTTCTTCTTTCTTACTTCTTTCTTACTTCTTTCTTCATTCCCTCTTATTTCTTTCTTACTTCTTTCTTACTTCTTTCTTACTTCTTTCTTACTTCTTTCTTACTTCTTTCTTACTTCTTTCTTACTTCTTTCTAACTTCTTTCTTCTTTCTTACTTCTTTCTTTCTTCATTCTTCTTTCTTTCTTACTTCTTTCTTACTTCTTTCTTACTTCTTTCTTTCTTCTTTCTTACTTCTTTCTTCATTCCTTCTTACTTCTTTCTTCATTCCTTCTTACTTCTTTCTTACTTCTTTCTTTCTTCTTTCTTACTTCTTTCTTACTTCTTTCTTACTTCTTTCTTACTTCTTTCTTACTTCTTTCTTTCTTACTTCTTTCTTACTTCATTCTTTCTTACTTCTTTCTTACTTCTTTATTACTTCTTTCTAACTTCTTTTTTCTTCTTTCTTACTTCTTTCTTACTTCTTTCTTACTTCTTTCTTCTTTCTTTCTTACTTCTTTCTTACTTCTTTCTTACTTCTTTCTTACTTCTTTCTTACTTCTTTCTTACTTCTTTCTTACTTCTTTCCTACTTCTTTCTAACTTCTTTCTTACTTCTTTCTTCATTCCTTTTTACTTCTTTCTTACTTCTTTCTTACTTCTTTCTTACTTCTTTCTTACTTCTTGCTTACTTCTTTCTTTCTTCTTTCTTACTTCTTTCTTTCTTCTTTCTTACTTCTTTCTTTCTTCTTTCTTCTTTCTTTCTTACTTCTTTCTTCATTCCCTCTTACTTCTTTCTTACTTCTTTCTTACTTCTTTCTTACTTCTTTCTTACTTCTTTCTTACTTCTTTCTTACTTCTTTCTTACTTCTTTCTTCTATCTTTCTTTCTTCTTTCTTTCTTCTTTCTTACTTCTTTCTTACTTATTTCTAACTTCTTTTTTCTTCTTTCTTACTTCTTTCTTACTTCTTTCTTACTTCTTTCTTTCTTACTTCTTTCTTACTTCTTTCTTACTTATTTCTTACTTCTTTCTAACTTCTTTCTTACTTCTTTCTTACTTAATTTTCTAACTTCTTTCTTACTTCTTTCTTACCTCTTTCTTTCTTACTTCTTTCTTACTTCTTTCATACTTCTTTCTTTCTACTTCCTTACTTCTTTCTTCTTTCTTTCTTACTTCATTCTTACTTCTTTCTTACTTCTTTCTTACTTCTTTCTTCATTCCTTCTTACTTCTTTCTTACTTCTTTCTTACTTGTTTCTTACTTCTTTCTTATTTCTTTCTTACTTCTTTCTTCATTCCTTATTACTTCTTTCAAACTTCTTTCTTACTTCTTTCTTACTTCTTTCTTACTTACTTCTTTCTTATTCTTTCTTTCTTACTTCTTTCTTACTTCTTTCTTTCTTACTTCTTTCTTACTTCTTTATTACTTCTTTCTAACTTCTTTTTTCTTCTTTCTTACTTCTTTCTTACTTCTTTCTTACTTCTTTCTTACTTCTTACTTCTTTCTTTCTTACTTCTTTCTTACTTCTTTCTTACTTATTTCTTACTTATTTCTTACTTCTTTCTAACTTCTTTCTTACTTCTTTCTTACTTCTTTCTAACTTCTTTCTTACTTCTTTCATACTTCTTTCTTTCTTCTTCCTTCTTTCTTCTTTCTTTCTTACTTCTTTCTTACTTCTTTCTTACTTCTTTCTTACTTCTTTCTTACTTCTTTCATCATTCCTTCTTACTTCTTTCTTACTTCTTTCTTCTTTCTTACTTCTGTCTTACTTCTTTCTTACTTCTTTCTTCAATCATTCTTACTTCTTTCAAACTTCTTTCTTACTTCTTTCTTACTTCTTTCTTACTTCTTTCTTTCTTACTTCTTTCTTACTTCTTTATTACTTCTTTCTAACTTCTTTTTTCTTCTTTCTTACTTCTTTCTTACTTCTTTCTTATTTCTTTCTTACTTCTTTCTTCTTTCTTTCTTACTTCTTTCTTACTTCTTTCTTTCTTCTTTCTTACTTCTTTCTTTCTTCTTTCTTACTTCTTTCTTTCTTCTTTCTTACTTCTTTCTTTCTTCTTTCTTACTTCTTTCTTCGTTCTTTCTTACTTCTTTCTTACTTCTTTCTTACTTCTTTCTTACTTCTTTCTAACCTCTTTTTTCTTCTTTCTTACTTCTTTCTTACTTCTTTCTTCTTTCTTTCTTACTTCTTTCTTACTTCTTTCTTACTTCTTTCTAACTTCTTTCTTACTTCTTTCTTACTTCTTGCTTACTTCTTTCTTTCTTCTTTCTTACTTCTTTCTTACTTCTTTCCTACTTCTTTCTAACTTCTTTCTTACTTCTTTCTTCATTCCTTTTTACTTCTTTCTTACTTCTTTCTTCTTTCTTTCTTACTTCTTTCTTCTTTCTTTCTTACTTCTTTCTTACTTCTTTCTTACTTCTTTCTAACTTTTTTCTTACTTCTTTCTTACTTCTTGCTTACTTCTTTCTTTCTTCTTTCTTACTTCTTTCTTTCTTCTTTCTTACCTCTTTCTTACTTCTTTCTTCATTCCTTCTTACTTCTTTCTTACTTCTTTCTTACTTCTTTCTTACTTCTTTCTTACTTCTTTCTTTCTTCTTTCTTTCTTTGTTCTTTCTTTCTTCTTTCTTACTTCTTTCTTACTTCTTTCTTACTTATTTCTAACTTCTTTTTTCTTCTTTCTTACTTCTTTCTTACTTCTTTCTTACTTCTTTCCTACTTCTTTCTAACTTCTTTCTTACTTCTTTCTTCATTCCTTTTTACTTCTTTCTTACTTCTTTCTTACTTCTTTCTTACTTCTTTCTTACTTCTTTCTTACTTCTTTCTAACTTCTTTCTTCTTTCTTACTTCTTTCTTTCTTCATTCTTCTTTCTTTCTTACTTCTTTCTTACTTCTTTCTTACTTCTTTCTTTCTTCTTTCTTACTTCTTTCTTCATTCCTTCTTACTTCTTTCTTCATTCCTTCTTACTTCCTTCTTACTTCTTTCTTACTTCTTTCTTACTTCTTTCTTACTTCTTTCTTACTTCTTTCTTACTTCTTTCTTCTTTCTTTCTTTGTTCTTTCTTTCTTCTTTCTTACTTCTTTCTACTTCTTTCTTACTTATTTCTAACTTCTTTTTTCTTCTTTCTTACTTCTTTCTTACTTCTTTCTTACTTCTTTCTTTCTTACTTCTTTCTTACTTCTTTCTTACTTCTTTCTTACTTATTTTTCTAACTTCTTTCTTACTTCTTTCTTACTTCTTTCTTTCTTACTTCTTTCTTACTTCTTTCATACTTCTTTCTTTCTACTTCCTTACTTCTTTCTTCTTTCTTTCTTACTTCTTTCTTACTTCTTTCTTACTTCTTTCTTCATTCCTTCTTACTTCTTTCTTACTTCTTTCTTACTTCTTTCTTACTTCTTTCTTACTTCTTTCTTACTTCTTTCTTTCTTACTTCTTTCTTACTTCTTTCTTTCTTACTTCTTTCTTACTTCTTTATTACTTCTTTCTTACTTCTTTCTTACTTCTTTCTTACTTCTTTCTTACTTCTTTCTTACTTCTTTCTTACTTCTTTCTAACTTCTTTCTTCTTTCTTACTTCTTTCTTTCTTCATTCTTCTTTCTTTCTTACTTCTTTCTTACTTCTTTCTTACTTCTTTCTTTCTTCTTTCTTACTTCTTTCTTCATTCCTTCTTACTTCTTTCTTCATTCCTTCTTACTTCTTTCTTACTTCTTTCTTACTTCTTTCTTACTTCTTTCTTACTTCTTTCTTACTTCTTTCTTACTTCTTTCTTTCTTACTTCTTTCTTACTTCATTCTTTCTTACTTCTTTCTTACTTCTTTATTACTTCTTTCTAACTTCTTTTTTCTTCTTTCTTACTTCTTTCTTACTTCTTTCTTACTTCTTTCTTCTTTCTTTCTTACTTCTTTCTTACTTCTTTCTTACTTCTTTCTTACTTCTTTCTTACTTCTTTCTTACTTCTTTCTTACTTCTTTCCTACTTCTTTCTAACTTCTTTCTTACTTCTTTCTTCATTCCTTTTTACTTCTTTCTTACTTCTTTCTTACTTCTTTCTTACTTCTTTCTTACTTCTTTCTTACTTCTTTCTTACTTCTTTCTTACTTCTTTCTTACTTCTTTCTTACTTCTTTCTTACTTCTTTCTTACTTCTTTCTTACTTCTTTCTTACTTCTTTCTTACTTCTTTCCTACTTCTTTCTAACTTCTTTCTTACTTCTTTCTTCATTCCTTTTTACTTCTTTCTTACTTCTTTCTTACTTCTTTCTTACTTCTTTCTTACTTCTTTCTTACTTCTTTCTTACTTCTTTCTTACTTCTTTCTTTCTTCTTTCTTACTTCTTTCTTTCTTCTTTCTTCTTTCTTTCTTACTTCTTTCTTCATTCCCTCTTACTTCTTTCTTACTTCTTTCTTACTTCTTTCTTACTTCTTTCTTACTTCTTTCTTACTTCTTTCTTACTTCTTTCTTACTTCTTTCTTCTATCTTTCTTTCTTCTTTCTTTCTTCTTTCTTACTTCTTTCTTACTTATTTCTAACTTCTTTTTTCTTCTTTCTTACTTCTTTCTTACTTCTTTCTTACTTCTTTCTTTCTTACTTCTTTCTTACTTCTTTCTTACTTATTTCTTACTTCTTTCTAACTTCTTTCTTACTTCTTTCTTACTTAATTTTCTAACTTCTTTCTTACTTCTTTCTTACCTCTTTCTTTCTTACTTCTTTCTTACTTCTTTCATACTTCTTTCTTTCTACTTCCTTACTTCTTTCTTCTTTCTTTCTTACTTCATTCTTAATTCTTTCTTACTTCTTTCTTACTTCTTTCTTCATTCCTTCTTACTTCTTTCTTACTTCTTTCTTACTTGTTTCTTACTTCTTTCTTATTTCTTTCTTACTTCTTTCTTCATTCCTTATTACTTCTTTCAAACTTTTTTCTTACTTCTTTCTTACTTCTTTCTTACTTACTTCTTTCTTATTCTTTCTTTCTTACTTCTTTCTTACTTTTTTCTTTCTTACTTCTTTCTTACTTCTTTATTACTTCTTTCTAACTTCTTTTTTCTTCTTTCTTACTTCTTTCTTACTTCTTTCTTACTTCTTTCTTACTTCTTACTTCTTTCTTTCTTACTTCTTTCTTACTTCTTTCTTACTTATTTCTTACTTATTTCTTACTTCTTTCTAACTTCTTTCTTACTTCTTTCTTACTTCTTTCTAACTTCTTTCTTACTTCTTTCATACTTCTTTCTTTCTTCTTCCTTCTTTCTTCTTTCTTTCTTACTTCTTTCTTACTTCTTTCTTACTTCTTTCTTACTTCTTTCTTACTTCTTTCATCATTCCTTCTTACTTCTTTCTTACTTCTTTCTTCTTTCTTACTTCTGTCTTACTTCTTTCTTACTTCTTTCTTCAATCATTCTTACTTCTTTCAAACTTCTTTCTTACTTCTTTCTTACTTCTTTCTTACTTCTTTCTTTCTTACTTCTTTCTTACTTCTTTATTACTTCTTTCTAACTTCTTTTTTCTTCTTTCTTACTTCTTTCTTAATTCTTTCTTATTTCTTTCTTACTTCTTTCTTCTTTCTTTCTTACTTCTTTCTTACTTCTTTCTTTCTTCTTTCTTACTTCTTTCTTTCTTCTTTCTTACTTCTTTCTTTCTTCTTTCTTACTTCTTTCTTTCTTCTTTCTTACTTCTTTCTTCGTTCTTTCTTACTTCTTTCTTACTTCTTTCTTACTTCTTTCTTACTTCTTTCTAACCTCTTTTTTCTTCTTTCTTACTTCTTTCTTACTTCTTTCTTACTTCTTTCTTCTTTCTTTCTTACTTCTTTCTTACTTCTTTCTTACTTCTTTCTAACTTCTTTCTTACTTCTTTCTTACTTCTTGCTTACTTCTTTCTTTCTTCTTTCTTACTTCTTTCTTACTTCTTTCCTACTTCTTTCTAACTTCTTTCTTACTTCTTTCTTCATTCCTTTTTACTTCTTTCTTACTTCTTTCTTCTTTCTTTCTTACTTCTTTCTTCTTTCTTTCTTACTTCTTTCTTACTTCTTTCTTACTTCTTTCTAACTTCTTTCTTACTTCTTTCTTACTTCTTGCTTACTTCTTTCTTTCTTCTTTCTTACTTCTTTCTTTCTTCTTTCTTACCTCTTTCTTACTTCTTTCTTCATTCCTTCTTACTTCTTTCTTACTTCTTTCTTACTTCTTTCTTACTTCTTTCTTACTTCTTTCTTTCTTCTTTCTTTCTTTGTTCTTTCTTTCTTCTTTCTTACTTCTTTCTTACTTCTTTCTTACTTATTTCTAACTTCTTTTTTCTTCTTTCTTACTTCTTTCTTACTTCTTTCTTACTTCTTTCCTACTTCTTTCTAACTTCTTTCTTACTTCTTTCTTCATTCCTTTTTACTTCTTTCTTACTTCTTTCTTACTTCTTTCTTACTTCTTTCTTACTTCTTTCTAACTTCTTTCTTCTTTCTTACTTCTTTCTTTCTTCATTCTTCTTTCTTTCTTACTTCTTTCTTACTTCTTTCTTACTTCTTTCTTTCTTCTTTCTTACTTCTTTCTTCATTCCTTCTTACTTCTTTCTTCATTCCTTCTTACTTCCTTCTTACTTCTTTCTTACTTCTTTCTTACTTCTTTCTTACTTCTTTCTTACTTCTTTCTTCTTTCTTTCTTTGTTCTTTCTTTCTTCTTTCTTACTTCTTTCTTACTTCTTTCTTACTTATTTCTAACTTCTTTTTTCTTCTTTCTTACTTCTTTCTTACTTCTTTCTTACTTCTTTCTTTCTTACTTCTTTCTTACTTCTTTCTTACTTCTTTCTTACTTATTTCTTACTTCTTTCTAACTTCTTTCTTACTTCTTTCTTACTTATTTTTCTAACTTCTTTCTTACTTCTTTCTTACTTCTTTCTTTCTTACTTCTTTCTTACTTCTTTCATACTTCTTTCTTTCTACTTCCTTACTTCTTTCTTACTTCTTTCTTACTTCTTTCTTACTTCTTTCTTACTTCTTTCTTCATTCCTTCTTACTTCTTTCTTCATTCCTTCTTACTTCCTTCTTACTTCTTTCTTACTTCTTTCTTACTTCTTTCTTACATCTTTCTTACTTCTTTCTTCTTTCTTTCTTTGTTCTTTCTTTCTTCTTTCTTACTTCTTTCTTACTTCTTTCTTACTTATTTCTAACTCCTTTTTTCTTCTTTCTTACTTCTTTCTTACTTCTTTCTTACTTCTTTCTTTCTTACTTCTTTCTTACTTCTTTCTTACTTCTTTCTTACTTATTTCTTACTTCTTTCTAACTTCTTTCTTACTTCTTTCTTACTTATTTTTCTAACTTCTTTCTTACTTCTTTCTTACTTCTTTCTTTCTTACTTCTTTCTTACTTCTTTCATACTTCTTTCTTTCTACTTCCTTACTTCTTTCTTCTTTCTTTCTTACTTCTTTCTTACTTCTTTCTTACTTCTTTCTTCATTCCTTCTTACTTCTTTCTTACTTCTTTCTTACTTGTTTCTTACTTCTTTCTTATTTCTTTCTTACTTCTTTCTTCATTCCTTCTTACTTCTTTCAAACTTCTTTCTTACTTCTTTCTTCTTTCTTACTTCTTTCTTACTTCTTTCTTTCTTACTTCTTTCTTACTTCTTTCTTTCTTACTTCTTTCTTACTTCTTTATTACTTCTTTCTAACTTCTTTTTTCTTCTTTCTTACTTCTTTCTTACTTCTTTCTTCTTTATTTCTTACTTCTTTCTTACTTCTTTCTTTCTTCTTTCTTACTTCTTTCTTTCTTCTTTCTTACTTCTTTCTTTCTTATTTCTTACTTCTTTCTTACTTCTTTCTTAATTCTTTCTTCTTTCTTTCTTACTTCTTTCGTACTTCTTTTTTACCTCTTTCTTACTTCTTTCTTATTTCTTTCTTTCTTCTTTCTTACTTCTTTCATACTTCTTTCTTACTTCTTTCTAACTTCTTTTTTCTTCTTTCTTACTTCTTTCTTACTTCTTTCTTATTTCTTTCTTACTTCTTTCTACTTTCTTTCTTACTTCTTTCTTACTTCTTTCTTTCTTCTTTCTTACTTCTTTCTTTCTTCTTTCTTACTTCTTTCTTACTTCTTTCTTACTTCTATCTTTCTTACTTCTTACTTCTTTCTTCGTTCTTTCTTACTTCTTTCTTACTTCTTTCTTACTTCTTTCTTACTTCTTTCTTACTTCTTTCTAACTTCTTTTTTCTTCTTTCTTACTTCTTTCTTACTTCTTTCTTACTTCTTTCTTCTTTCTTTCTTACTTCTTTCTTACTTCTTTCTTACTTCTTTCTAACTTCTTTCTTACTTCTTTCTTACTTCTTGCTTACTTCTTTCTTTCTTCTTTCTTACTTCTTTCTTTCTTCTTTCTTACTTCTTTCTTACTTCTTTCTTCATTCCTTCTTACTTCTTTCTTACTTCTTTCTTACTTCTTTCTTACTTCTTTCTTACTTCTTTCTTAATTCTTTCTTTCTTTCTTTGTTCTTTCTTTCTTCTTTCTTACTTCTTTCTTACTTCTTTCTTACTTATTTCTAACTTCTTTTTTCTTCTTTCTTACTTCTTTCTTACTTCTTTCTTACTTCTTTCTTTCTTACTTCTTTCTTACTTCTTTCTTACTTCTTTCTTACTTATTTCTTACTTCTTTCTTATTTCTTTCTTACTTCTTTCTTCATTCCTTCTTACTTCTTTCAAACTTCTTTCTTACTTCTTTCTTACTTCTTTCTTACTTCTTTCTTACTTCTATCTTTCTTACTTCTTTCTTACTTCTTTCTTTCTTACTTCTTTCTTACTTCTTTATTACTTCTTTCTAACTTCTTTTTTCTTCTTTCTTACTTCTTTCTTACTTCTTTCTTCTTTCTTTCTTACTTCTTTCTTATTTCTTTCTTTCTTCTTTCTTACTTCTTTCATACTTCTTTCTTACTTCTTTCTAACCTCTTTTTTCTTCTTCCTTACTTCTTTCTTACTTCTTTCTTACTTCTTTCTTCTTTCTTTCTTACTTCTTTCTTACTTCTTTCTAACCTCTTTTTTCTTCTTTCTTACTTCTTTCTTACTTCTTTCGTACTTCTTTTTTACTTCTTTCTTACTTCTTTCTTACTTCTTTCTTTCTTCTTTCTTACTTCTTTCATATTCTTTCTTACTTCTTTCTAACCTCTTTTTTCTTCTTTCTTACTTCTTTCTTACTTCTTTCTTACTTCTTTCTTACTTCTTTCTTACTTCTTTCTTACTTCTTTCCTACTTCTTTCTAACTTCTTTCTTACTTCTTTCTTCATTCCTTTTTACTTCTTTCTTACTTCTTTCTTACTTCTTTCTTACTTCTTTCTTACTTCTTTCTTACTTCTTTCTTACTTCTTTCTTACTTCTTTCTTTCTTCTTTCTTACTTCTTTCTTTCTTCTTTCTTCTTTCTTTCTTACTTCTTTCTTCATTCCCTCTTACTTCTTTCTTACTTCTTTCTTACTTCTTTCTTACTTCTTTCTTACTTCTTTCTTACTTCTTTCTTACTTCTTTCTTACTTCTTTCTTCTATCTTTCTTTCTTCTTTCTTTCTTCTTTCTTACTTCTTTCTTACTTATTTCTAACTTCTTTTTTCTTCTTTCTTACTTCTTTCTTACTTCTTTCTTACTTCTTTCTTTCTTACTTCTTTCTTACTTCTTTCTTACTTATTTCTTACTTCTTTCTAACTTCTTTCTTACTTCTTTCTTACTTAATTTTCTAACTTCTTTCTTACTTCTTTCTTACCTCTTTCTTTCTTACTTCTTTCTTACTTCTTTCATACTTCTTTCTTTCTACTTCCTTACTTCTTTCTTCTTTCTTTCTTACTTCATTCTTAATTCTTTCTTACTTCTTTCTTACTTCTTTCTTCATTCCTTCTTACTTCTTTCTTACTTCTTTCTTACTTGTTTCTTACTTCTTTCTTATTTCTTTCTTACTTCTTTCTTCATTCCTTATTACTTCTTTCAAACTTTTTTCTTACTTCTTTCTTACTTCTTTCTTACTTACTTCTTTCTTATTCTTTCTTTCTTACTTCTTTCTTACTTCTTTCTTTCTTACTTCTTTCTTACTTCTTTATTACTTCTTTCTAACTTCTTTTTTCTTCTTTCTTACTTCTTTCTTACTTCTTTCTTACTTCTTTCTTACTTCTTACTTCTTTCTTTCTTACTTCTTTCTTACTTCTTTCTTACTTATTTCTTACTTATTTCTTACTTCTTTCTAACTTCTTTCTTACTTCTTTCTTACTTCTTTCTAACTTCTTTCTTACTTCTTTCATACTTCTTTCTTTCTTCTTCCTTCTTTCTTCTTTCTTTCTTACTTCTTTCTTACTTCTTTCTTACTTCTTTCTTACTTCTTTCTTACTTCTTTCATCATTCCTTCTTACTTCTTTCTTACTTCTTTCTTCTTTCTTACTTCTGTCTTACTTCTTTCTTACTTCTTTCTTCAATCATTCTTACTTCTTTCAAACTTCTTTCTTACTTCTTTCTTACTTCTTTCTTACTTCTTTCTTTCTTACTTCTTTCTTACTTCTTTATTACTTCTTTCTAACTTCTTTTTTCTTCTTTCTTACTTCTTTCTTAATTCTTTCTTATTTCTTTCTTACTTCTTTCTTCTTTCTTTCTTACTTCTTTCTTACTTCTTTCTTTCTTCTTTCTTACTTCTTTCTTTCTTCTTTCTTACTTCTTTCTTTCTTCTTTCTTACTTCTTTCTTTCTTCTTTCTTACTTCTTTCTTCGTTCTTTCTTACTTCTTTCTTACTTCTTTCTTACTTCTTTCTTACTTCTTTCTAACCTCTTTTTTCTTCTTTCTTACTTCTTTCTTACTTCTTTCTTACTTCTTTCTTCTTTCTTTCTTACTTCTTTCTTACTTCTTTCTTACTTCTTTCTAACTTCTTTCTTACTTCTTTCTTACTTCTTGCTTACTTCTTTCTTTCTTCTTTCTTACTTCTTTCTTACTTCTTTCCTACTTCTTTCTAACTTCTTTCTTACTTCTTTCTTCATTCCTTTTTACTTCTTTCTTACTTCTTTCTTCTTTCTTTCTTACTTCTTTCTTCTTTCTTTCTTACTTCTTTCTTACTTCTTTCTTACTTCTTTCTAACTTCTTTCTTACTTCTTTCTTACTTCTTGCTTACTTCTTTCTTTCTTCTTTCTTACTTCTTTCTTTCTTCTTTCTTACCTCTTTCTTACTTCTTTCTTCATTCCTTCTTACTTCTTTCTTACTTCTTTCTTACTTCTTTCTTACTTCTTTCTTACTTCTTTCTTTCTTCTTTCTTTCTTTGTTCTTTCTTTCTTCTTTCTTACTTCTTTCTTACTTCTTTCTTACTTATTTCTAACTTCTTTTTTCTTCTTTCTTACTTCTTTCTTACTTCTTTCTTACTTCTTTCCTACTTCTTTCTAACTTCTTTCTTACTTCTTTCTTCATTCCTTTTTACTTCTTTCTTACTTCTTTCTTACTTCTTTCTTACTTCTTTCTTACTTCTTTCTAACTTCTTTCTTCTTTCTTACTTCTTTCTTTCTTCATTCTTCTTTCTTTCTTACTTCTTTCTTACTTCTTTCTTACTTCTTTCTTTCTTCTTTCTTACTTCTTTCTTCATTCCTTCTTACTTCTTTCTTCATTCCTTCTTACTTCCTTCTTACTTCTTTCTTACTTCTTTCTTACTTCTTTCTTACTTCTTTCTTACTTCTTTCTTCTTTCTTTCTTTGTTCTTTCTTTCTTCTTTCTTACTTCTTTCTTACTTCTTTCTTACTTATTTCTAACTTCTTTTTTCTTCTTTCTTACTTCTTTCTTACTTCTTTCTTACTTCTTTCTTTCTTACTTCTTTCTTACTTCTTTCTTACTTCTTTCTTACTTATTTCTTACTTCTTTCTAACTTCTTTCTTACTTCTTTCTTACTTATTTTTCTAACTTCTTTCTTACTTCTTTCTTACTTCTTTCTTTCTTACTTCTTTCTTACTTCTTTCATACTTCTTTCTTTCTACTTCCTTACTTCTTTCTTACTTCTTTCTTACTTCTTTCTTACTTCTTTCTTACTTCTTTCTTCATTCCTTCTTACTTCTTTCTTCATTCCTTCTTACTTCCTTCTTACTTCTTTCTTACTTCTTTCTTACTTCTTTCTTACATCTTTCTTACTTCTTTCTTCTTTCTTTCTTTGTTCTTTCTTTCTTCTTTCTTACTTCTTTCTTACTTCTTTCTTACTTATTTCTAACTCCTTTTTTCTTCTTTCTTACTTCTTTCTTACTTCTTTCTTACTTCTTTCTTTCTTACTTCTTTCTTACTTCTTTCTTACTTCTTTCTTACTTATTTCTTACTTCTTTCTAACTTCTTTCTTACTTCTTTCTTACTTATTTTTCTAACTTCTTTCTTACTTCTTTCTTACTTCTTTCTTTCTTACTTCTTTCTTACTTCTTTCATACTTCTTTCTTTCTACTTCCTTACTTCTTTCTTCTTTCTTTCTTACTTCTTTCTTACTTCTTTCTTACTTCTTTCTTCATTCCTTCTTACTTCTTTCTTACTTCTTTCTTACTTGTTTCTTACTTCTTTCTTATTTCTTTCTTACTTCTTTCTTCATTCCTTCTTACTTCTTTCAAACTTCTTTCTTACTTCTTTCTTACTTCTTTCTTACTTCTTTCTTACTTCTTTCTTTCTTACTTCTTTCTTACTTCTTTCTTTCTTACTTCTTTCTTACTTCTTTATTACTTCTTTCTAACTTCTTTTTTCTTCTTTCTTACTTCTTTCTTACTTCTTTCTTCTTTATTTCTTACTTCTTTCTTACTTCTTTCTTTCTTCTTTCTTACTTCTTTCTTTCTTCTTTCTTACTTCTTTCTTTCTTATTTCTTACTTCTTTCTTACTTCTTTCTTAATTCTTTCTTCTTTCTTTCTTACTTCTTTCGTACTTCTTTTTTACCTCTTTCTTACTTCTTTCTTATTTCTTTCTTTCTTCTTTCTTACTTCTTTCATACTTCTTTCTTACTTCTTTCTAACTTCTTTTTTCTTCTTTCTTACTTCTTTCTTACTTCTTTCTTATTTCTTTCTTACTTCTTTCTACTTTCTTTCTTACTTCTTTCTTACTTCTTTCTTTCTTCTTTCTTACTTCTTTCTTTCTTCTTTCTTACTTCTTTCTTACTTCTTTCTTACTTCTATCTTTCTTACTTCTTACTTCTTTCTTCGTTCTTTCTTACTTCTTTCTTACTTCTTTCTTACTTCTTTCTTACTTCTTTCTTACTTCTTTCTAACTTCTTTTTTCTTCTTTCTTACTTCTTTCTTACTTCTTTCTTACTTCTTTCTTCTTTCTTTCTTACTTCTTTCTTACTTCTTTCTTACTTCTTTCTAACTTCTTTCTTACTTCTTTCTTACTTCTTGCTTACTTCTTTCTTTCTTCTTTCTTACTTCTTTCTTTCTTCTTTCTTACTTCTTTCTTACTTCTTTCTTCATTCCTTCTTACTTCTTTCTTACTTCTTTCTTACTTCTTTCTTACTTCTTTCTTACTTCTTTCTTAATTCTTTCTTTCTTTCTTTGTTCTTTCTTTCTTCTTTCTTACTTCTTTCTTACTTCTTTCTTACTTATTTCTAACTTCTTTTTTCTTCTTTCTTACTTCTTTCTTACTTCTTTCTTACTTCTTTCTTTCTTACTTCTTTCTTACTTCTTTCTTACTTCTTTCTTACTTATTTCTTACTTCTTTCTTATTTCTTTCTTACTTCTTTCTTCATTCCTTCTTACTTCTTTCAAACTTCTTTCTTACTTCTTTCTTACTTCTTTCTTACTTCTTTCTTACTTCTATCTTTCTTACTTCTTTCTTACTTCTTTCTTTCTTACTTCTTTCTTACTTCTTTATTACTTCTTTCTAACTTCTTTTTTCTTCTTTCTTACTTCTTTCTTACTTCTTTCTTCTTTCTTTCTTACTTCTTTCTTATTTCTTTCTTTCTTCTTTCTTACTTCTTTCATACTTCTTTCTTACTTCTTTCTAACCTCTTTTTTCTTCTTCCTTACTTCTTTCTTACTTCTTTCTTACTTCTTTCTTCTTTCTTTCTTACTTCTTTCTTACTTCTTTCTAACCTCTTTTTTCTTCTTTCTTACTTCTTTCTTACTTCTTTCGTACTTCTTTTTTACTTCTTTCTTACTTCTTTCTTACTTCTTTCTTTCTTCTTTCTTACTTCTTTCATATTCTTTCTTACTTCTTTCTAACCTCTTTTTTCTTCTTTCTTACTTCTTTCTTACTTCTTTCTTACTTCTTTCTTACTTCTTTCGTACTTCTTTTTTACTTCTTTCTTACTTCTTTCTTACTTCTTTCTTTCTTCTTTCTTACTTCTTCCATACTTCTTTCTTTCTTATTTCTAACCTCTTTTTTCTTCTTTCTTACATCTTTCTTACTTCTTTCTTACTTCTTTCTTACTTCTTTCATACTTCTTTCTTACTTCTTTCTTACTTCTTTCTTACTTATTTCTTACTTCTTTCTTACTTCTTTCTTACTTCTTTCTTACTTTTTTCTTACTTCTTTCTTTCTTACTTCTTTCTTACTTCATTCTTTCTTACTTCTTTCTTACTTCTTTATTACTTCTTTCTAACTTCTTTTTTCTTCTTTCTTACTTCTTTCTTCTTGCTTAATTCTTTCTTCTTTCTTTCTTACTTCTTTCTTACTTCTTTCTTACTTCTTTCTTACTTCTTTCTTACTTCTTTCTTACTTCTTTCCTACTTCTTTCTAACTTCTTTCTTACTTCTTTCTTCATTCTTTTTTCTTCTTTCTTACTTCTTTCTTACTTCTTTCTTACTTCATTCTTACTTCTTTCTTACTTCTTTCTTACTTCTTTCTTACTTCTTTCTTACTTCTTTCTTACTTCTTTCTTACTTCTTTCTTCATTCCTTCTTAGTTCTTTCTTACATCTTTCTTACTTCTTTCTTACTTCTTTCTTACTTCTTTCTTCTTTCTTTCTTCTTTCTTTCTTCTTTCTTACTTCTTTCTTACTTCTTCCTTACTTCTTTCTAACTTCTTCTTTCTTCTTTCTTACTTCTTTCTTTCTTCTTTCTTACTTCTTTCTTACTTCTTTCTTCATTCCCTCTTACTTCTTTCTTACTTCTTTCTTACTTCTTTCTTACTTCTTTCTTACTTCTTTCTTACTTCTTTCTTACTTCTTTCTTACTTCTTTCTTACTTCTTTCTAACTTCTTTCTTCTTTCTTACTTCTTTCTTTCTTCATTCTTCTTTCTTTCTTACTTCTTTCTTACTTCTTTCTTACTTCTTTCTTACTTCTTTCTTATTTCTTTCTTACTTCTTTCTTCTTTCTTTCTTACTTCTTTCTTACTTCTTTCTTTCTTCTTTCTTACTTCTTTCTTTCTTCTTTCTTACTTCTTTCTTTCTTCTTTCTTACTTCTTTCTATCTTCTTTCTTACTTCTTTCTTCGTTCTTTCTTACTTCTTTCTTACTTCTTTCTTACTTCTTTCTTACTTCTTTCTAACCTCTTTTTTCTTCTTTCTTACTTCTTTCTTACTTCTTTCTTACTTCTTTCTTCTTTCTTTCTTACTTCTTTCTTACTTCTTTCTTACTTCTTTCTAACTTCTTTCTTACTTCTTTCTTACTTCTTGCTTACTTCTTTCTTTCTTCTTTCTTACTTCTTTCTTTCTTCTTTCTTACCTCTTTCTTACTTCTTTCTTCATTCCTTCTTACTTCTTTCTTACTTCTTTCTTACTTCTTTCTTACTTCTTTCTTACTTCTTTCTTTCTTCTTTCTTTCTTTGTTCTTTCTTTCTTCTTTCTTACTTCTTTCTTACTTCTTTCTTACTTATTTCTAACTTCTTTTTTCTTCTTTCTTACTTCTTTCTTACTTCTTTCTTACTTCTTTCCTACTTCTTTCTAACTTCTTTCTTACTTCTTTCTTCATTCCTTTTTACTTCTTTCTTACTTCTTTCTTACTTCTTTCTTACTTCTTTCTTACTTCTTTCTTACTTCTTTCTAACTTCTTTCTTCTTTCTTACTTCTTTCTTTCTTCATTCTTCTTTCTTTCTTACTTCTTTCTTACTTCTTTCTTACTTCTTTCTTTCTTCTTTCTTACTTCTTTCTTCATTCCTTCTTACTTCTTTCTTCATTCCTTCTTACTTCCTTCTTACTTCTTTCTTACTTCTTTCTTACTTCTTTCTTACTTCTTTCTTACTTCTTTCTTCTTTCTTTCTTTGTTCTTTCTTTCTTCTTTCTTACTTCTTTCTTACTTCTTTCTTACTTATTTCTAACTTCTTTTTTCTTCTTTCTTACTTCTTTCTTACTTCTTTCTTACTTCTTTCTTTCTTACTTCTTTCTTACTTCTTTCTTACTTCTTTCTTACTTATTTCTTACTTCTTTCTAACTTCTTTCTTACTTCTTTCTTACTTATTTTTCTAACTTCTTTCTTACTTCTTTCTTACTTCTTTCTTTCTTACTTCTTTCTTACTTCTTTCATACTTCTTTCTTTCTACTTCCTTACTTCTTTCTTACTTCTTTCTTACTTCTTTCTTACTTCTTTCTTACTTCTTTCTTCATTCCTTCTTACTTCTTTCTTCATTCCTTCTTACTTCCTTCTTACTTCTTTCTTACTTCTTTCTTACTTCTTTCTTACTTCTTTCTTACTTCTTTCTTCTTTCTTTCTTTGTTCTTTCTTTCTTCTTTCTTACTTCTTTCTTACTTCTTTCTTACTTATTTCTAACTTCTTTTTTCTTCTTTCTTACTTCTTTCTTACTTCTTTCTTACTTCTTTCTTTCTTACTTCTTTCTTACTTCTTTCTTACTTCTTTCTTACTTATTTCTTACTTCTTTCTAACTTCTTTCTTACTTCTTTATTACTTATTTTTCTAACTTCTTTCTTACTTCTTTCTTACTTCTTTCTTTCTTACTTCATTCTTACTTCTTTCATACTTCTTTCTTTCTACTTCCTTACTTCTTTCTTCTTTCTTTCTTACTTCTTTCTTACTTCTTTCTTACTTCTTTCTTCATTCCTTCTTACTTCTTTCTTACTTCTTTCTTACTTGTTTCTTACTTCTTTCTTATTTCTTTCTTACTTCTTTCTTCATTCCTTCTTACTTCTTTCAAACTTCTTTCTTACTTCTTTCTTACTTCTTTCTTACTTCTTTCTTACTTCTTTCTTACTTCTTTCTTTCTTACTTCTTTCTTACTTCTTTCTTTCTTACTTCTTTCTTACTTCTTTATTACTTCTTTCTAACTTCTTTTTTCTTCTTTCTTACTTCTTTCTTACTTCTTTCTTACTTCTTTCTTCTTTATTTCTTACTTCTTTCTTACTTCTTTCTTTCTTCTTTCTTACTTCTCTCTTTCTTCTTTCTTACTTCTTTCTTTCTTATTTCTTACTTCTTTCTTACTTCTTTCTTAATTCTTTCTTCTTTCTTTCTTACTTCTTTCGTACTTCTTTTTTACCTCTTTCTTACTTCTTTCTTATTTCTTTCTTACTTCTTTCTACTTTCTTTCTTACTTCTTTCTTACTTCTTTCTTTCTTCTTTCTTACTTCTTTCTTTCTTCTTTCTTACTTCTTTCTTACTTCTTTCTTACTTCTATCTTTCTTACTTCTTACTTCTTTCTTCGTTCTTTCTTACTTCTTTCTTACTTCTTTCTTACTTCTTTCTTACTTCTTTCTTACTTCTTTCTAACTTCTTTTTTCTTCTTTCTTACTTCTTTCTTACTTCTTTCTTACTTCTTTCTTCTTTCTTTCTTACTTCTTTCTTACTTCTTTCTTACTTCTTTCTAACTTCTTTCTTACTTCTTTCTTACTTCTTGCTTACTTCTTTCTTTCTTCTTTCTTACTTCTTTCTTTCTTCTTTCTTACTTCTTTCTTACTTCTTTCTTCATTCCTTCTTACTTCTTTCTTACTTCTTTCTTACTTCTTTCTTACTTCTTTCTTACTTCTTTCTTAATTCTTTCTTCTTTCTTTCTTTGTTCTTTCTTTCTTCTTTCTTACTTCTTTCTTACTTCTTTCTTACTTATTTCTAACTTCTTTTTTCTTCTTTCTTACTTCTTTCTTACTTCTTTCTTACTTCTTTCTTTCTTACTTCTTTCTTACTTCTTTCTTACTTCTTTCTTACTTATTTCTTACTTCTTTCTTATTTCTTTCTTACTTCTTTCTTCATTCCTTCTTACTTCTTTCAAACTTCTTTCTTACTTCTTTCTTACTTCTTTCTTACTTCTTTCTTACTTCTATCTTTCTTACTTCTTTCTTACTTCTTTCTTTCTTACTTCTTTCTTACTTCTTTATTACTTCTTTCTAACTTCTTTTTTCTTCTTTCTTACTTCTTTCTTACTTCTTTCTTCTTTCTTTCTTACTTCTTTCTTATTTCTTTCTTTCTTCTTTCTTACTTCTTTCATACTTCTTTCTTACTTCTTTCTAACCTCTTTTTTCTTCTTCCTTACTTCTTTCTTACTTCTTTCTTACTTCTTTCTTCTTTCTTTCTTACTTCTTTCTTACTTCTTTCTAACCTCTTTTTTCTTCTTTCTTACTTCTTTCTTACTTCTTTCGTACTTCTTTTTTACTTCTTTCTTACTTCTTTCTTACTTCTTTATTTCTTCTTTCTTACTTCTTTCATATTCTTTCTTACTTCTTTCTAACCTCTTTTTTCTTCTTTCTTACTTCTTTCTTACTTCTTTCTTACTTCTTTCTTACTTCTTTCGTACTTCTTTTTTACTTCTTTCTTACTTCTTTCTTACTTCTTTCTTTCTTCTTTCTTACTTCTTTCATACTTCTTTCTTACTTCTTTCTAACCTCTTTTTTCTTCTTTCTTACTTCTTTCTTTCTTCTTTCTTACTTCTTTCTTTCTTCTTTCTTCTTTCTTTCTTACTTCTTTCTTACTTCTTTCTTACTTCTTTCTTTCTTCTTTCTTACTTCTTTCTTCATTCCTTCTTACTTCTTTCTTCATTCCTTCTTACTTCTTTCTTACTTCTTTCTTTCTTCTTTCTTACTTCTTTCTTACTTCTTTCTTACTTCTTTGTTACTTCTTTCTTACTTCTTTCTTTCTTCTTTCTTACTTCTTTCTTTCTTCTTTCTTCCTTCTTTCTTACTTCTTTCTTCATTCCCTCTTACTTCTTTCTTACTTCTTTCTTACTTCTTTCTTACTTCTTTCTTACTTCTTTCTTACTTCTTTCTTCTATCTTTCTTTCTTCTTTCTTTCTTCTTTCTTACTTCTTTCATACTTCTTTCTTACTTCTTTCTAACCTCTTTTTTCTTCTTTCTTACTTCTTTCTTACTTCTTTCTTACTTCTTTCTTACTTCTTTCGTACTTCTTTTTTACTTCTTTCTTACTTCTTTCTTACTTCTTTCTTTCTTCTTTCTTACTTCTTTCATACTTCTTTCTTACTTCTTTCTAACCTCTTTATTCTTCTTTCTTACTTCTTTCTTACTTCTTTCTTACTTCTTTCTTACTTCTTTCATACTTCTTTCTTACTTCTTTCTTACTTCTTTCTTACTTCTTTTTTACTTCTTTCTTACTTCTTTCTTACTTCTTTCTTTCTTACTTCTTTCTTACTTCTTTCTTACTTCTTTCTTACTTATTTCTTCTTTCTTTCTTACTTCTTTCTTACTTCTTTCTTACTTCTTTCTTACTTCTTTCTAACTTCTTTCTTACTTCTTTCTTACTTCTTTCTTTCTTCTTTCTTACTTCTTTCTTTCTTCTTACTTCTTTCTTTCTTACTTCTTTCTTACTTCTTTCTTACTTCTTTCTTTCTTCTTTCTTACTTCTTTCTTCATTCCTTCTTACTTCTTTCTTCATTCCTTCTTACTTCTTTCTTACTTCTTTCTTTCTTCTTTCTTCTTTCTTTCTTACTTCTTTCTTACTTCTTTCTTACTTCTTTCTTACTTCTTTCTTACTTCTTTCTTTCTTCTTTCTTACTTCTTTCTTTCTTCTTTCTTCCTTCTTTCTTACTTCTTTCTTCATTCCCTCTTACTTCTTTCTTACTTCTTTCTTACTTCTTTCTTACTTCTTTCTTACTTCTTTCTTACTTCTTTCTTCAATCATTCTTACTTCTTTCAAGCTTCTTTCTTACTTTTTTCTTACTTCTTTCTTACTTCTTTCTTTCTTACTTATTTCTTACTTCTTTATTACTTCTTTCTAACTTCTTTTTTCTTCTTTCTTACTTCTTTCTTACTTCTTTCTTACTTCTTTCTTCTTTCATTCTTACTTCTTTCTTACTTCTTTCTTTCTTCTTTCTTACTTCTTTCTTTCTTCTTTCTTACTTCTTTCTTTCTTTTTTCTTTCTTCTTTCTTACTTCTTTCTTATTTCTTTCTTCTTTCTTTCTTACTTCTTTCTTACTTCTTTTTTACTTCTTTCTTACTTCTTTCTTCGTTCTTTCTTACTTCTTTCTTACTTATTTCTTACTTGTTTCTTACTTCTTTCTTACTTCTTTCTAACCTCTTTTTTCTTCTTTCTTACTTCTTTCTTACTTCTTGCTTACTTCTTTCTTCTTTCTTACTTCTTTCTTTCTTCTTTCTTACTTCTTTCTTACTTCTTTCTTCATTCCTTCTTACTTCTTTCTTACTTCTTTCTTACTTCTTTCTTACTTCTTTCTTACTTCTTTCTTCTATCTTTCTTTGTTCTTTCTTTCTTCTTTCTTACTTCTTTCTTACTTCTTTCTTACTTATTTCTAACTTCTTTTTTCTTCTTTCTTACTTCTTTCTTACTTCTTTCTTACTTCTTTCTTACTTCTTTCTTTCTTACTTCCTTCTTACTTCTTTCATACTTCTTTCTTTCTACTTCCTTACTTCTTTCTTCTTTCTTTCTAACTTCTTTATTTTCTTCTTTCTTCCTTCTTTCTTACTTCTTTCTTCATTCCCTCTTACTTCTTTCTTACTTCTTTCTTACTTCTTTCTTACTTCTTTCTTACTTTTCTTACTTCTTTCTTACTTCTTTCTTACTTCTTTCTTCTATCTTTCTCTCTTCTTTCTTTCTTCTTTCTTACTTCTTTCTTACTTCTTTCTTCATTCCTTTTTACTTCTTTCTTACTTCTTTCTTACTTCTTTCTTACTTCTTTCTTACTTCTTTCTTACTTCTTTCTTACTTCTTTCTTACTTTTTTCTTACTTCTTTCTTCATTCCTTCTTACTTCTTTCTTACATCTTTCTTACTTCTTTCTTACTTCTTTCTTACTTCTTTCTTACTTCTTTCTTCTTTCTTTCTTCTTTCTTTCTTCTTTCTTACTTCTTTCTTACATCTTTCTTAGTTCTTTCTATCTTCTTCTTTCTTCTTTCTTACTTCTTTCTTACTTCTTTCTTTCTTACTTCTTTCTTACTTCTTTCTTACTTCTTTCTTACTTATTTCTTACTTCTTTCTAAATTCTTTCTTACTTCTTTCTTACTTCTTTCTAACTTCTTTCTTACTTCTTTCATACTTCTTTCTTTCTACTTCCTTACTTCTTTCTTCTTTCTTTCTTACTTCTTTCTTACTTCTTTCTTACTTCTTTCTTACTTCTTTCTTACTTCTTTCTTACTTCTTTCATCATTCCTTCTTACTTCTTTCTTACTTCTTTCTTTCTTCTTTCTTCTGTCTTACTTCTTTCTTACTTCTTTCTTCAATCATTCTTACTTCTTTCTTACTTCTTTCTTACTTCTTTCTTACTTCTTTCTTACTTCTTTCTTTCTTACTTCTTTCTTACTTCTTTATTACTTCTTTCTAACTTCTTTTTTCTCCTTTCTTACTTCTTTCTTACTTCTTTCTTACTTCTTTCTTACTTCTTTCTTCTTTCTTTCTTACTTCTTTCTTACTTCTTTCTTTCTTCTTTCTTACTTCTTTCTTTCTTCTTTCTTACTTCTTTCTTTCTTCTTTCTTACTTCTTTCTTACTTCTTTCTTACTTCTTTCTTACTTCTTTCTTACTTCTTTCTTACTTCTTTTTTACTTCTTTCTTACTTCTTTCTTCGTTCTTTCTTACTTCCTTCTTACTTCTTTCTTACTTCTTTCTTACTTCTTTCTTACTTCTTTCTTACTTCTTTCTTCTATCTTTCTTTCTTCTTTCTTTCTTCTTTCTTACTTCTTTCTTACTTCTTTCTATCTTCTCTCTATCTTCTTTTTTCTTCTTTCTTACTTCTTTCTTACTTCTTTCTTACTTCTTTCTTTCTTTTTTCTTACTTCTTTCTTACTTCTTTCTTACTCCTTTCTTACTTCTTTCTTACTTCTTTCTTACTTCTTTCTTACTTCTTTCCTACTACTTTCTTATTTCTTTCTTACTTCTTTCTTCATTCCTTTTTACTTCTTTCTTACTTCTTTCTTACTTCTTTCTTACTTCTTTCTTACTTCTTTCTTACTTCTTTCTTACTTCTTTCTTACTTCTTTCTTACTTCTTTCTTACTTCTTTCTTACTTCTTTCTTCATTCCTTCTTACTTCTTTCTTACTTCTTTCTTACTTCTTTTTTACTTCTTTCTTACTTCTTTCTTCGTTCTTTCTTACTTCCTTCTTACTTCTTTCTTACTTCTTTCTTACTTCTTTCTTACTTCTTTCTTACTTCTTTCTTCTATCTTTCTTTCTTCTTTCTTTCTTCTTTCTTACTTCTTTCTTACTTCTTTCTATCTTCTCTCTATCTTCTTTTTTCTTCTTTCTTACTTCTTTCTTACTTCTTTCTTACTTCTTTCTTTCTTTTTTCTTACTTCTTTCTTACTTCTTTCTTACTCCTTTCTTACTTCTTTCTTACTTCTTTCTTACTTCTTTCTTACTTCTTTCCTACTTCTTTCTTATTTCTTTCTTACTTCTTTCTTCATTCCTTTTTACTTCTTTCTTACTTCTTTCTTACTTCTTTCTTACTTCTTTCTTACTTCTTTCTTACTTCTTTCTTACTTCTTTCTTACTTCTTTCTTACTTCTTTCTAACTTCTTTCTTACTTCTTTCTTCATTCCTTCTTACTTCTTTCTTACATCTTTCTTACTTCTTTCCTACTTCTTTCTTACTTCTTTCTTACTTCTTTCTTCTTTCTTTCTTCTTTCTTTCTTCTTTCTTACTTCTTTCTTACTTCTTTCTTACTTCTTTCTAACTTCTTTCTTACTTCTTTCTTACTTCTTTCTTTCTTCTTCCTTACTTCTTTCTTCTTTCTTTCTTACTTCTTTCTTACTTATTTCTTACTTCTTTCTTACTTCTTTCTTACTTCTTTCTTACTTCTTTCATCATTCCTTCTTACTTCTTTCTTACTTCTTTCTTTCTTCTTTCTTACTTCTGTCTTACTTCTTTCTTACTTCTTTCTTCAATCATTCTTACTTCTTTCAAACTTCTTTCTTCTTTCTTACTTCTTTCTTACTTCTTTCTTTCTTACTTCTTTCTTACTTCTTTATTACTTCTTTCTAACTTCTTTTTTCTTCTTTCTTACTTCTTTCTTACTTCTTTCTTACTTCTTTCTTACTTCTTTCTTCTTTCTTTCTTACTGCTTTCTTACTTCTTTCTTTCTTCTTTCTTACTTCTTTCTTACTTCTTTCTTACTTCTTTCTTACTTATTTCTTACTTCTTTCTAACTTCTTTCTTACTTCTTTCTTACTTATTTTTCTAACTTCTTTCTTACTTCTTTCTTACTTCTTTCTTTCTTACTTCCTTCTTACTTCTTTCATACTTCTTTCTTTCTACTTCCTTACTTCTTTCTTCCTTCTTTCTTACTTCTTTCTTCATTCCCTCTTACTTCTTTCTTACTTATTTCTTACTTATTTCTTACTTCTTTCTTACTTTTCTTACTTCTTTCTTACTTCTTTCTTACTTCTTTCTTCTATCTTTCTTTCTTCTTTCTTTCTTCTTTCTTACTTCTTTCTTACTTCTTTCTTCATTCCTTTTTACTTCTTTCTTACTTCTTTCTTACTTCTTTCTTACTTCTTTCTTACTTCTTTCTTCATTCCTTCTTACTTCTTTCTTACATCTTTCTTACTTCTTTCTTACTTCTTTCTTACTTCTTTGTTCCTTCTTTCTTCTTTCTTTCTTCTTTCTTTCTTCTTTCTTACTTCTTTCTTACATCTTTCTTAGTTCTTTCTATCTTCTTCTTTCTTCTTTCTTACTTCTTTCTTACTTCTTTCTTTCTTACTTCTTTCTTACTTCTTTCTTACTTCTTTCTTACTTATTTCTTACTTCTTTCTTACTTCTTTCTTACTTCTTTCATCATTCCTTCTTACTTCTTTCTTACTTCTTTCTTTCTTCTTTCTTACTTCTGTCTTACTTCTTTCTTACTTCTTTCTTCAATCATTCTTACTTCTTTCTTACTTCTTTCTTACTTCTTTCTTACTTCTTTCTAACTTCTTTTTTCTCCTTTCTTACTTCTTTCTTACTTCTTTCTTACTTCTTTCTTACTTCTTTCTTCTTTCTTTCTTACTTCTTTCTTACTTCTTTCTTTCTTCTGTCTTACTTCTTTCTTTCTTCTTTCTTACTTCTTTCTTTCTTCTTTCTTACTTCTTTCTTACTTCTTTCTTACTTCTTTCTTACTTCTTTCTTACTTCTTTCTTACTTCTTTTTTACTTCTTTCTTACTTCTTTCTATCTTCTCTCTATCTTCTTTTTTCTTCTTTCTTACTTCTTTCTTACTTCTTTCTTACTTCTTTCTTTCTTTTTTCTTACTTCTTTCTTACTTCTTTCTTACTCCTTTCTTACTTCTTTCTTACTTCTTTCTTACTTCTTTCTTACTTCTTTCCTACTTCTTTCTTATTTCTTTCTTACTTCTTTCTTCATTCCTTTTTACTTCTTTCTTACTCCTTTCTTACTTCTTTCTTACTTCTTTCTTATTTCTTTCTTACTTCTTTCTTACTTCTTTCTTACTTCTTTCTTACTTCTTTCTTCATTCCTTCTTACTTCTTTCTTACTTCTTTCTTACTTCTTTTTTACTTCTTTCTTACTTCTTTCTTCGTTCTTTCTTACTTCCTTCTTACTTCTTTCTTACTTCTTTCTTACTTCTTTCTTACTTCTTTCTTACTTCTTTCTTCTATCTTTCCTTCTTCTTTCTTTCTTCTTTCTTACTTCTTTCTTACTTCTTTCTATCTTCTCTCTATCTTCTTTTTTCTTCTTTCTTACTTCTTTCTTACTTCTTTCTTACTTCTTTCTTTCTTTTTTCTTACTTCTTTCTTACTTCTTTCTTACTCCTTTCTTACTTCTTTCTTACTTCTTTCTTACTTCTTTCTTACTTCTTTCCTACTTCTTTCTTATTTCTTTCTTACTTCTTTCTTCATTCCTTTTTACTTCTTTCTTACTTCTTTCTTACTTCTTTCTTACTTCTTTCTAACTTCTTTCTTACTTCTTTCTTCATTCCTTCTTACTTCTTTCTTACATCTTTCTTACTTCTTTCCTACTTCTTTCTTACTTCTTTCTTACTTCTTTCTTCTTTCTTTCTTCTTTCTTTCTTCTTTCTTACTTCTTTCTTACTTCTTTCTTACTTCTTTCTAACTTCTTTCTTACTTCTTTCTTACTTCTTTCTTTCTTCTTCCTTACTTCTTTCTTCTTTCTTTCTTACTTCTTTCTTACTTATTTCTTACTTCTTTCTTACTTCTTTCTTACTTCTTTCTTACTTCTTTCATCATTCCTTCTTACTTCTTTCTTACTTCTTTCTTTCCTCTTTCTTACTTCTGTCTTACTTCTTTCTTACTTCTTTCTTCAATCATTCTTACTTCTTTCAAACTTCTTTCTTCTTTCTTACTTCTTTCTTACTTCTTTCTTTCTTACTTCTTTCTTACTTCTTTATTACTTCTTTCTAACTTCTTTTTCTTCTTTCTTACTTCTTTCTTACTTCTTTCTTACTTCTTTCTTACTTCTTTCTTCTTTCTTTCTTACTGCTTTCTTACTTCTTTCTTTCTTATTTCTTACTTCTTTCTTACTTCTTTCTTACTTCTTTCTTACTTATTTCTTACTTCTTTCTAACTTCTTTCTTACTTCTTTCTTACTTATTTTTCTAACTTCTTTCTTACTTCTTTCTTACTTCTTTCTTTCTTACTTCCTTCTTACTTCTTTCATACTTCTTTCTTTCTACTTCCTTACTTCTTTCTTCCTTCTTTCTTACTTCTTTCTTCATTCCCTCTTACTTCTTTCATACTTCTTTCTTACTTATTTCTTACTTCTTTCTTACTTTTCTTACTTCTTTCTTACTTCTTTCTTACTTCTTTCTTCTATCTTTCTTTCTTCTTTCTTTCTTCTTTCTTCCCTCTTTCTTACTTCTTTCTTCATTCCTTTTTACTTCTTTCTTACTTCTTTCTTACTTCTTTCTTACTTCTTTCTTACTTCTTTCTTACTTCTTTCTTCATTCCTTCTTACTTCTTTCTTACATCTTTCTTACTTCTTTCTTACTTCTTTCTTACTTCTTTCTTACTTCTTTCTTCTTTCTTTCTTCTTTCTTTCTTCTTTCTTACTTCTTTCTTACATCTTTCTTAGTTCTTTCTATCTTCTTCTTTCTTCTTTCTTACTTCTTTCTTACTTCTTTCTTTCTTACTTCTTTCTTACTTCTTTCTTACTTCTTTCTTACTTATTTCTTACTTCTTTCTAAATTCTTTCTTACTTCTTTCTTACTTCTTTCTAACTTCTTTCTTACTTCTTTCATACTTCTTTCTTTCTACTTCCTTACTTCTTTCTTCTTTCTTTCTTACTTCTTTCTTACTTCTTTCTTACTTCTTTCTTACTTCTTTCTTACTTCTTTCTTACTTCTTTCTTACTTCTTTCATCATTCCTTCTTACTTCTTTCTTCCTTCTTTCTTTCTTCTTTCTTACTTCTGTCTTACTTCTTTCTTACTTCTTTCTTCAATCATTCTTACTTCTTTCTTACTTCTTTCTTACTTCTTTCTTACTTCTTTCTTACTTCTTTCTTTCTTACTTCTTTATTACTTCTTTCTAACTTCTTTTTTCTCCTTTCTTACTTCTTTCTTACTTCTTTCTTACTTCTTTCTTACTTCTTTCTTCTTTCTTTCTTACTTCTTTCTTACTTCTTTCTTTCTTCTGTCTTACTTCTTTCTTTCTTCTTTCTTACTTCTTTCTTTCTTCTTTCTTACTTCTTTCTTACTTCTTTCTTACTTCTTTCTTACTTCTTTCTTACTTCTTTCTTACTTCTTTTTTACTTCTTTCTTACTTCTTTCTATCTTCTCTCTATCTTCTTTTTTCTTCTTTCTTACTTCTTTCTTACTTCTTTCTTACTTCTTTCTTTCTTTTTTCTTACTTCTTTCTTACTTCTTTCTTACTTCTTTCTTACTTCTTTCTTACTTCTTTCTTACTTCTTTCTTACTTCTTTCTTACTTCTTTCTTCATTCCTTCTTACTTCTTTCTTACTTCTTTCTTACTTCTTTTTTACTTCTTTCTTACTTCTTTCTTCGTTCTTTCTTACTTCCTTCTTACTTCTTTCTTACTTCTTTCTTACTTCTTTCTTACTTCTTTCTTACTTCTTTCTTCTATCTTTCTTTCTTCTTTCTTTCTTCTTTCTTACTTCTTTCTTACTTCTTTCTTACTTCTTTCTATCTTCTTTTTTCTTCTTTCTTACTTCTTTCTTACTTCTTTCTTACTTCTTTCTTTCTTTTTTCTTACTTCTTTCTTACTTCTTTCTTACTCCTTTCTTACTTCTTTCTTACTTCTTTCTTACTTCTTTCTTACTTCTTTCCTACTTCTTTCTTATTTCTTTCTTACTTCTTTCTTCATTCCTTTTTACTTCTTTCTTACTTCTTTCTTACTTCTTTCTTACTTCTTTCTTACTTCTTTCTTACTTCTTTCTTACTTCTTTCTTACTTCTTTCTTACTTCTTTCTTACTTCTTTCTTACTTCTTTCTTACTTCTTTCTTACTTCTTTCTTTATTCCTTCTTACTTCTTTCTTACATCTTTCTTACTTCTTTCCTACTTCTTTCTTACTTCTTTCTTACTTCTTTATTCTTTCTTTCTTCTTTCTTTCTTCTTTCTTACTTCTTTCTTACTTCTTTCTTACTTCTTTCTAACTTCTTTCTTACTTCTTTCTTACTTCTTTCTTTCTTCTTCCTTACTTCTTTCTTCTTTCTTTCTTACTTCTTTCTTACTTCTTTCTTACTTCTTTCTTCGTTCTTTCTTACTTCCTTCTTACTTCTTTCTTACTTCTTTCTTACTTCTTTCTTACTTCTTTCTTACTTCTTTCTTTCTTACTTCTTTCTTACTTCTTTCTTACTTCTTTCTTACTTATTTCTTACTTCTTTCTAACTTCTTTCTTACTTCTTTCTTACTTATTTTTCTAACTTCTTTCTTACTTCTTTCTTACTTCTTTCTTTCTTACTTCTTTCTTACTTCTTTCATACTTCTTTCTTTCTTCTTCCTTACTTCTTTCTTCTTTCTTTCTAACTTCTTTCTTACTTCTTTCTTACTTCTTTTTTTCTTCTTTCTTCCTTCTTTCTTACTTCTTTCTTCATTCCCTCTTACTTCTTTCTTACTTCTTTCTTACTTCTTTCTTACTTCTTTCTTACTTCTTTCTTACTTCTTTCTTCTATCTTTCTTTCTTCTTTCTTTCTTCTTTCTTACTTCTTTCTTACTTCTTTCTATCTTCTTTCTATCTTCTTTTTTCTTCTTTCTTACTTCTTTCTTACTTCTTTCTTACTTCTTTCTTTCTTCTTTCTTACTTCTTTCTTACTTCTTTCTTACTTCTTTCCTACTTCTTTCTTACTTCTTTCTTACTTCTTTCTTCATTCCTTTTTACTTCTTTCTTACTTCTTTCTTACTTCTTTCTTACTTCTTTCTTACTTCTTTCTTACTTCTTTCTTACTTTTTTCTTACTTCTTTCTTACTTCTTTCTTACTTCTTTCTTCTTTCTTTCTTCTTTCTTTCTTCTTTCTTACTTCTTTCTTACTTCTTTCTTACTTCTTTCTAACTTCTTCTTTCTTCTTTCTTACTTCTTTCTTACTTCTTTCTTTCTTACTTCTTTCTTACTTCTTTCTTACTTATTTCTTACTTATTTCTTACTTCTTTCATACTTTTTTCTTTCTTCTTCCTTACTTCTTTCTTCTTTCTTTCTTACTTCTTTTTACTTCTTTCTTACTTCTTTCTTACTTCTTTCTTACTTCTTTCTTACTTCTTTCATCATTCCTTCTTACTTCTTTCTTACTTCTTTCTTACTTCTGTCTTACTTCTTTCTTACTTCTTTCTTCAATCATTCTTACTTCTTTCAAACTTCTTTCTTACTTCTTTCTGACTTCTTCCTTACTTCTTTCTTTCTTACTTCTTTCTTACTTCTTTATTACTTCTTTCTAACTTCTTTTTTCTTCTTTCTTACTTCTTTCTTTCTTCTTTCTTACTTCTTTCTTACTTCTTTCTTCTTTCTTCTTTCTTTCTTACTTCTTTCTTACTTCTTTTTTACTTCTTTCTTACTTCTTTCTTCGTTCTTTCTTACTTCTTTCTTACTTCTTTCTTTCTTCTTTCTTACTTCTTTCTTTCTTCTTTCTTACTTCTTTCTCTCTTCTTTCTTACTTCTTTCTTACTTCTTTCTTACTTCTTTCTTCTTTCTTTCTTACTTCTTTCTTACTTCTTTTTTACTTCTTTCTTACTTCTTTCTTACTTCTTTCTTACTTCTTTCTTACTTCTTTCTTACTTCTTTCTTACTTCTTTCTTACTTCTTTCTAACCTCTTTTTTCTTCTTTCTTACTTCTTTCTTACTTCTTTCTTACTTCTTTCTTCTTTCTTTCTTACTTCTTTCTTACTTCTTTCTTACTTCTTTCTAACTTCTTTCTTACTTCTTTCTTACTTCTTGCTTACTTCTTTCTTTCTTCTTTCTTACTTCTTTCTTTCTTCTTTCTTACTTCTTTCTTACTTCTTTCTTCATTCCTTCTTACTTCTTTCTTACTTCTTTCTTACTTCTTTCTTACTTCTTTCTTACTTCTTTCTTCTTTCTTTCTTTGTTCTTTCTTTCTTATTTCTTACTTCTTTCTTACTTCTTTCTTACTTATTTCTAACTTCTTTTTTCTTCTTTCTTACTTCTTTCTTACTTCTTTCTTACTTCTTTCTTTCTTACTTCTTTCTTACTTCTTTCTTACTTCTTTCTTAGTTATTTCTTACTTCTTTCTTACTTCTTTCTTACTTCTTTCTTACTTCTTTCATACTTCTTTCTTTCTACTTCCTTACTTCTTTCTTCTTTCTTTCTTACTTCTTTCTTACTTCTTTCTTACTTCTTTCTTACTTCTTTCTTACTTCTTTCTTACTTCTTTCTTCATTCCTTCTTACTTCTTTCTTACTTCTTTCTTACTTGTTTCTTACTTCTTTCTTCTTTCTTTCTTACTTCTTTCTTACTTCTTTCTTTCTTACTTCTTTCTTACTTCTTTATTACTTTTTTCTAACTTCTTTTTTCTTCTTTCTTACTTCTTTCTTTCTTCTTTCTTACTTCTTTCTTCATTCCTTCTTACTTCTTTCTTCATTCCTTCTTACTTCTTTCTTACTTCTTTCTTTCTTCTTTCTTCTTTCTTTCTTACTTCTTTCTTACTTCTTTCTTACTTCTTTCTTACTTCTTTCTTTCTTCTTTCTTACTTCTTTCTTTCTTCTTTCTTCCTTCTTTCTTACTTCTTTCTCCATTCCCTCTTACTTCTTTCTTACTTCTTTCTTACTTCTTTCTTACTTCTTTCTTACTTCTTTCTTACTTCTTTCTTACTTCTTTCTTACTTCTTTCTTACTTCTTTCTTACTTCTTTCTTCTTTCTTTCTTCTTTCTTTCTTCTTTCTTACTTCTTTCTTACTTCTTTCTTACTTCTTTCTTACTTCTTTCTAACTTCTTTCTTCTTTCTTACTTCTTTCTTTCTTCTTTCTTTCTTACTTCTTTCTTACTTCTCTCTTACTTATTTCTTACTTCTTTCTTACTTCTTTCTTACTTCTTTCTTACTTCTTTCTTACTTCTTTCATCATTCCTTCTTACTTCTTTCTTACTTCTTTCTTACTTCTTTCTTACTTCTGTCTTACTTCTTTCTTACTTCTTTCTTCAATCATTCTTACTTCTTTCAAACTTCTTTCTTACTTTTTTCTTACTTCTTTCTTACTTCTTTCTTTCTTACTTATTTCTTACTTCTTTATTACTTCTTTCTAACTTCTTTTTTCTTCTTTCTTACTTCTTTCTTACTTCTTTCTTACTTCTTTCTTACTTCTTTCTTCTTTCATTCTTACTTCTTTCTTACTTCTTTCTTTCTTCTTTCTTACTTCTTTCTTTCTTCTTTCTTACTTCTTTCTTTCTTTTTTCTTTCTTCTTTCTTACTTCTTTCTTACTTCTTTCTTCTTTCTTTCTTACTTCTTTCTTACTTCTTTTTTACTTCTTTCTTACTTCTTTCCTCGTTCTTTCTTACTTCTTTCTTACTTATTTCTTACTTGTTTCTTACTTCTTTCTTACTTCTTTCTAACCTCTTTTTTCTTCTTTCTTACTTCTTTCTTACATCTTGCTTACTTCTTTCTTCTTTCTTACTTCTTTCTTTCTTCTTTCTTACTTCTTTCTTACTTCTTTCTTCATTCCTTCTTACTTCTTTCTTACTTCTTTCTTACTTCTTTCTTCTATCTTTCTTTGTTCTTTCTTTCTTCTTTCTTACTTCTTTATTACTTCTTTCTTACTTATTTCTAACTTCTTTTTTCTTCTTTCTTACTTCTTTCTTACTTCTTTCTTACTTCTTTCTTACTTCTTTCTTACTTCTTTCTTACTTCTTTCTTACTTCTTTCTTACTTCTTTCTAACTTCTTTCTTACTTCTTTCTTACTTATTTTTCTAACTTCTTTCTTACTTCTTTCTTACTTCTTTCTTTCTTACTTCCTTCTTACTTCTTTCATACTTCTTTCTTTCTACTTCCTTACTTCTTTCTTCTTTCTTTCTAACTTCTCTCTTACTTCTTTCTTACTTCTTTCTTTCTTCTTTCTTCCTTCTTTCTTACTTCTTTCTTCATTCCCTCTTACTTCTTTCTTACTTCTTTCTTACTTCTTTCTTACTTCTTTCTTACTTTTCTTACTTCTTTCTTACTTCTTTCTTACTTCTTTCTTCTATCTTTCTTTCTTCTTTCTTTCTTCTTTCTTACTTCTTTCTTACTTCTTTCTTCATTCCTTTTTACTTCTTTCTTACTTCTTTCTTCTTTCTTTCTACTTCCCTACTTCTTTCTTCTTTCTTTCTAACTTCTTTCTTACCTCTTTCTTACTTCTTTCTTTTTTCTTTCTTCCTTCTTTCTTACTTCTTTCTTCATTCCCTCTTACTTCTTTCTTACTTCTTTCTTACTTCTTTCTTACTTCTTTCTTTCTTACTTCTTTCTTACTTCTTTCATACTTCTTTCTTTCTTCTTCCTTACTTCTTTCTTCATTCCTTCTTACTTCTTTCTTACTTCTTTCTTACTTCTTTCTTACTTCTTTCTTACTTCTTTCTTACTTCTTTCTTACTTCTTTCTTCTTTCTTTCTTCTTTCTTACTTCTTTCTTACATCTTTCTTAGTTCTTTCTATCTTCTTCTTTCTTCTTTCTTACTTCTTTCTTACTTCTTTCTTTCTTACTTCTTTCTTACTTCTTTCTTACTTCTTTCTTACTTATTTCTTACTTCTTTCTAAATTCTTTCTTACTTCTTTCTTACTTCTTTCTAACTTCTTTCTTACTTCTTTCTTACTTCTTTCTTTCTTCTTCCTTACTTCTTTCTTCTTTCTTTCTTACTTCTTTCTTACTTCTTTCTTACTTCTTTCTTACTTCTTTCTTACTTCTTTCTTCATTCCCTCTTACTTCTTTCTTACTTCTTTCTTACTTCTTTCTTACTTCTTTCTTTCTTACTTCTTTCTTACTTCTTTCATACTTCTTTCTTTCTTCTTCCTTACTTCTTTCTTCATTCCTTCTTACTTCTTTCTTACTTCTTTCTTACTTCTTTCTTACTTCTTTCTTTCTTCTTTCTTACTTCTTTCTTTCTTCTTTCTTACTTCTTTCTTTCTTTTTTCTTTCTTCTTTCTTACTTCTTTCTTACTTCTTTCTTCTTTCTTTCTTACTTCTTTCTTACTTCTTTTTTACTTCTTTCTTACTTCTTTCCTCGTTCTTTCTTACTTCTTTCTTACTTATTTCTTACTTGTTTCTTACTTCTTTCTTACTTCTTTCTAACCTCTTTTTTCTTCTTTCTTACTTCTTTCTTACTTCTTGCTTACTTCTTTCTTCTTTCTTACTTCTTTCTTTCTTCTTTCTTACTTCTTTCTTACTTCTTTCTTCATTCCTTCTTACTTCTTTCTTACTTCTTTCTTACTTCTTTCTTCTATCTTTCTTTGTTCTTTCTTTCTTCTTTCTTACTTCTTTATTACTTCTTTCTTACTTATTTCTAACTTCTTTTTTCTTCTTTCTTACTTCTTTCTTACTTCTTTCTTACTTCTTTCTTACTTCTTTCTTACTTCTTTCTTACTTCTTTCTTACTTATTTCTTACTTCTTTCTAACTTCTTTCTTTCTTACTTCTTTCTTACTTCTTTCTTACTTCTTTCTTACTTATTTCTTACTTCTTTCTAAATTCTTTCTTACTTCTTTCTTACTTCTTTCTAACTTCTTTCTTACTTCTTTCTTACTTCTTTCTTTCTTCTTCCTTACTTCTTTCTTCTTTCTTTCTTACTTCTTTCTTACTTCTTTCTTACTTCTTTCTTACTTCTTTCTTACTTCTTTCTTACTTCTTTCATCATTCCTTCTTACTTCTTTCTTACTTCTTTCTTTCTTCTTTCTTACTTCTGTCTTACTTCTTTCTTACTTCTTTCTTCAATCATTCTTACTTCTTTCTTACTTCTTTCTTACTTCTTTCTTACTTCTTTCTTACTTCTTTCTTCTTTCTTTCTTCTTTCTTTCTTCTTTCTTACTTCTTTCTTACTTCTTTCTTACTTCTTTCTAACTTCTTTCTTCTTTCTTACTTCTTTCTTTCTTCTTTCTTTCTTACTTCTTTCTTACTTCTTTCTTACTTATTTCTTACTTCTTTCTTACTTCTTTCTTACTTCTTTCTTACTTCTTTCTTACTTCTTTCTTACTTCTTTCTTACTTCTTTCATCATTCCTTCTTACTTCTTTCTTACTTCTTTCTTACTTCTTTCTTACTTCTGTCTTACTTCTTTCTTACTTCTTTCTTCAATCATTCTTACTTCTTTCAAACTTCTTTCTTACTTTTTTCTTACTTCTTTCTTACTTCTTTCTTTCTTACTTATTTCTTACTTCTTTATTACTTCTTTCTAACTTCTTTTTTCTTCTTTCTTACTTCTTTCTTACTTCTTTCTTACTTCTTTCTTACTTCTTTCTTCTTTCATTCTTACTTCTTTCTTACTTCTTTCTTTCTTCTTTCTTACTTCTTTCTTTCTTCTTTCTTACTTCTTTCTTTCTTTTTCTTTCTTCTTTCTTACTTCTTTCTTACTTCTTTCTTCTTTCTTTCTTACTTCTTTCTTACTTCTTTTTTACTTCTTTCTTACTTCTTTCCTCGTTCTTTCTTACTTCTTTCTTACTTATTTCTTACTTGTTTCTTACTTCTTTCTTACTTCTTTCTAACCCCTTTTTTCTTCTTTCTTACTTCTTTCTTACTTCTTGCTTACTTCTTTCTTCTTTCTTACTTCTTTCTTTCTTCTTTCTTACTTCTTTCTTACTTCTTTCTTCATTCCTTCTTACTTCTTTCTTACTTCTTTCTTACTTCTTTCTTCTATCTTTCTTTGTTCTTTCTTTCTTCTTTCTTACTTCTTTATTACTTCTTTCTTACTTATTTCTAACTTCTTTTTTCTTCTTTCTTACTTCTTTCTTACTTCTTTCTTACTTCTTTCTTACTTCTTTCTTACTTATTTCTTACTTCTTTCTAACTTCTTTCTTACTTCTTTCTTACTTATTTTTCTAACTTCTTTCTTACTTCTTTCTTACTTCTTTCTTTCTTCTTTCTTCCTTCTTTCTTACTTCTTTCTTCATTCCCTCTTACTTCTTTCTTACTTCTTTCTTACTTCTTTCTTACTTCTTTCTTACTTTTCTTACTTCTTTCTTACTTCTTTCTTACTTCTTTCTTCTATCTTTCTTTCTTCTTTCTTTCTTCTTTCTTACTTCTTTCTTACTTCTTTCTTCATTCCTTTTTACTTCTTTCTTACTTCTTTCTTCTTTCTTTCTACTTCCCTACTTCTTTCTTCTTTCTTTCTAACTTCTTTCTTACTTCTTTCTTACTTCTTTCTTTTTTCTTTCTTCCTTCTTTCTTACTTCTTTCTTCATTCCCTCTTACTTCTTTCTTACTTCTTTCTTACTTCTTTCTTTCTTACTTCTTTCTTACTTCTTTCATACTTCTTTCTTTCTTCTTCCTTACTTCTTTCTTCATTCCTTCTTACTTCTTTCTTACTTCTTTCTTACTTCTTTCTTACTTCTTTCTTACTTCTTTCTTACTTCTTTCTTACTTCTTTCTTCTTTCTTTCTTCTTTCTTACTTCTTTCTTACATCTTTCTTAGTTCTTTCTATCTTCTTCTTTCTTCTTTCTTACTTCTTTCTTACTTCTTTCTTTCTTACTTCTTTCTTACTTCTTTCTTACTTCTTTCTTACTTATTTCTTACTTCTTTCTAAATTCTTTCTTACTTCTTTCTTACTTCTTTCTAACTTCTTTCTTACTTCTTTCTTACTTCTTTCTTACTTCTTTCTTTCTTCTTCCTTACTTCTTTCTTACTTCTTTCTTACTTCTTTCTTACTTCTTTCTTACTTCTTTCTTCTTTCTTTCTTCTTTCTTACTTCTTTCTTACATCTTTCTTAGTTCTTTCTATCTTCTTCTTTCTTCTTTCTTACTTCTTTCTTACTTCTTTCTTTCTTACTTTTTTCTTACTTCTTTCTTACTTCTTTCTTACTTATTTCTTACTTCTTTCTAAATTCTTTCTTACTTCTTTCTTACTTCTTTCTAACTTCTTTCTTACTTCTTTCTTACTTCTTTCTTTCTTCTTCCTTACTTCTTTCTTCTTTCTTTCTTACTTCTTTCTTACTTCTTTCTTACTTCTTTCTTACTTCTTTCTTACTTCTTTCTTACTTCTTTCATCATTCCTTCTTACTTCTTTCTTACTTCTTTCTTTCTTCTTTCTTACTTCTGTCTTACTTCTTTCTTACTTCTTTCTTCAATCATTCTTACTTCTTTCTTACTTCTTTCTTACTTCTTTCTTACTTCTTTCTTACTTCTTTCTTCTTTCTTTCTTACTTCTTTCTTACTTCTTTCTTTCTTCTTTCTTACTTCTTTCTTTCTTCTTTCTTACTTCTTTCTTACTTCTTTCTAACTTCTTTTTTACTTCTTTCTTACTTCTTTCCTCGTTCTTTCTTACTTCTTTCTTACTTATTTCTTACTTGTTTCTTACTTCTTTCTTACTTCTTTCTAACCTCTTTTTTCTTCTTTCTTACTTCTTTCTTACATCTTGCTTACTTCTTTCTTCTTTCTTACTTCTTTCTTTCTTCTTTCTTACTTCTTTCTTACTTCTTTCTTCATTCCTTCTTACTTCTTTCTTACTTCTTTCTTACTTCTTTCTTCTATCTTTCTTTGTTCTTTCTTTCTTCTTTCTTACTTCTTTATTACTTCTTTCTTACTTATTTCTAACTTCTTTTTTCTTCTTTCTTACTTATTTCTTACTTCTTTCTTACTTCTTTCTTACTTCTTTCTTACTTCTTTCTTACTTCTTTCTTACTTATTTCTTACTTCTTTCTAACTTCTTTCTTACTTCTTTCTTACTTATTTTTCTAACTTCTTTCTTACTTCTTTCTTACTTCTTTCTTTCTTACTTCCTTCTTACTTCTTTCATACTTCTTTCTTTCTACTTCCTTACTTCTTTCTTCTTTCTTTCTAACTTCTCTCTTACTTCTTTCTTACTTCTTTCTTTCTTCTTTCTTCCTTCTTTCTTACTTCTTTCTTCATTCCCTCTTACTTCTTTCTTACTTCTTTCTTACTTCTTTCTTACTTCTTTCTTACTTTTCTTACTTCTTTCTTACTTCTTTCTTACTTCTTTCTTCTATCTTTCTTTCTTCTTTCTTTCTTCTTTCTTACTTCTTTCTTACTTCTTTCTTCATTCCTTTTTACTTCTTTCTTACTTCTTTCTTCTTTCTTTCTACTTCCCTACTTCTTTCTTCTTTCTTTCTAACTTCTTTCTTACCTCTTTCTTACTTCTTTCTTTTTTCTTTCTTCCTTCTTTCTTACTTCTTTCTTCATTCCCTCTTACTTCTTTCTTACTTCTTTCTTACTTCTTTCTTACTTCTTTCTTTCTTACTTCTTTCTTACTTCTTTCATACTTCTTTCTTTCTTCTTCCTTACTTCTTTCTTCATTCCTTCTTACTTCTTTCTTACTTCTTTCTTACTTCTTTCTTACTTCTTTCTTACTTCTTTCTTACTTCTTTCTTACTTCTTTCTTCTTTCTTTCTTCTTTCTTACTTCTTTCTTACATCTTTCTTAGTTCTTTCTATCTTCTTCTTTCTTCTTTCTTACTTCTTTCTTACTTCTTTCTTTCTTACTTCTTTCTTACTTCTTTCTTACTTCTTTCTTACTTATTTCTTACTTCTTTCTAAATTCTTTCTTACTTCTTTCTTACTTCTTTCTAACTTCTTTCTTACTTCTTTCTTACTTCTTTCTTTCTTCTTCCTTACTTCTTTCTTCTTTCTTTCTTACTTCTTTCTTACTTCTTTCTTACTTCTTTCTTACTTCTTTCTTACTTCTTTCTTCATTCCCTCTTACTTCTTTCTTACTTCTTTCTTACTTCTTTCTTACTTCTTTCTTTCTTACTTCTTTCTTACTTCTTTCATACTTCTTTCTTTCTTCTTCCTTACTTCTTTCTTCATTCCTTCTTACTTCTTTCTTACTTCTTTCTTACTTCTTTCTTACTTCTTTCTTTCTTCTTTCTTACTTCTTTCTTTCTTCTTTCTTACTTCTTTCTTTCTTTTTTCTTTCTTCTTTCTTACTTCTTTCTTACTTCTTTCTTCTTTCTTTCTTACTTCTTTCTTACTTCTTTTTTACTTCTTTCTTACTTCTTTCCTCGTTCTTTCTTACTTCTTTCTTACTTATTTCTTACTTGTTTCTTACTTCTTTCTTACTTCTTTCTAACCTCTTTTTTCTTCTTTCTTACTTCTTTCTTACTTCTTGCTTACTTCTTTCTTCTTTCTTACTTCTTTCTTTCTTCTTTCTTACTTCTTTCTTACTTCTTTCTTCATTCCTTCTTACTTCTTTCTTACTTCTTTCTTACTTCTTTCTTCTATCTTTCTTTGTTCTTTCTTTCTTCTTTCTTACTTCTTTATTACTTCTTTCTTACTTATTTCTAACTTCTTTTTTCTTCTTTCTTACTTCTTTCTTACTTCTTTCTTACTTCTTTCTTACTTCTTTCTTACTTCTTTCTTACTTCTTTCTTACTTATTTCTTACTTCTTTCTAACTTCTTTCTTTCTTACTTCTTTCTTACTTCTTTCTTACTTCTTTCTTACTTATTTCTTACTTCTTTCTAAATTCTTTCTTACTTCTTTCTTACTTCTTTCTAACTTCTTTCTTACTTCTTTCTTACTTCTTTCTTTCTTCTTCCTTACTTCTTTCTTCTTTCTTTCTTACTTCTTTCTTACTTCTTTCTTACTTCTTTCTTACTTCTTTCTTACTTCTTTCTTACTTCTTTCATCATTCCTTCTTACTTCTTTCTTACTTCTTTCTTTCTTCTTTCTTACTTCTGTCTTACTTCTTTCTTACTTCTTTCTTCAATCATTCTTACTTCTTTCTTACTTCTTTCTTACTTCTTTCTTACTTCTTTCTTACTTCTTTCTTCTTTCTTTCTTCTTTCTTTCTTCTTTCTTACTTCTTTCTTACTTCTTTCTTACTTCTTTCTAACTTCTTTCTTCTTTCTTACTTCTTTCTTTCTTCTTTCTTTCTTACTTCTTTCTTACTTCTTTCTTACTTATTTCTTACTTCTTTCTTACTTCTTTCTTACTTCTTTCTTACTTCTTTCTTACTTCTTTCTTACTTCTTTCTTACTTCTTTCATCATTCCTTCTTACTTCTTTCTTACTTCTTTCTTACTTCTTTCTTACTTCTGTCTTACTTCTTTCTTACTTCTTTCTTCAATCATTCTTACTTCTTTCAAACTTCTTTCTTACTTTTTTCTTACTTCTTTCTTACTTCTTTCTTTCTTACTTATTTCTTACTTCTTTATTACTTCTTTCTAACTTCTTTTTTCTTCTTTCTTACTTCTTTCTTACTTCTTTCTTACTTCTTTCTTACTTCTTTCTTCTTTCATTCTTACTTCTTTCTTACTTCTTTCTTTCTTCTTTCTTACTTCTTTCTTTCTTCTTTCTTACTTCTTTCTTTCTTTTTTCTTTCTTCTTTCTTACTTCTTTCTTACTTCTTTCTTCTTTCTTTCTTACTTCTTTCTTACTTCTTTTTTACTTCTTTCTTACTTCTTTCCTCGTTCTTTCTTACTTCTTTCTTACTTATTTCTTACTTGTTTCTTACTTCTTTCTTACTTCTTTCTAACCCCTTTTTTCTTCTTTCTTACTTCTTTCTTACTTCTTGCTTACTTCTTTCTTCTTTCTTACTTCTTTCTTTCTTCTTTCTTACTTCTTTCTTACTTCTTTCTTCATTCCTTCTTACTTCTTTCTTACTTCTTTCTTACTTCTTTCTTCTATCTTTCTTTGTTCTTTCTTTCTTCTTTCTTACTTCTTTATTACTTCTTTCTTACTTATTTCTAACTTCTTTTTTCTTCTTTCTTACTTCTTTCTTACTTCTTTCTTACTTCTTTCTTACTTCTTTCTTACTTATTTCTTACTTCTTTCTAACTTCTTTCTTACTTCTTTCTTACTTATTTTTCTAACTTCTTTCTTACTTCTTTCTTACTTCTTTCTTTCTTACTTCCTTCTTACTTCTTTCATACTTCTTTCTTTCTACTTCCTTACTTCTTTCTTCTTTCTTTCTAACTTCTTTCTTACTTCTTTCTTACTTCTTTCTTTCTTCTTTCTTCCTTCTTTCTTACTTCTTTCTTCATTCCCTCTTACTTCTTTCTTACTTCTTTCTTACTTCTTTCTTACTTCTTTCTTACTTTTCTTACTTCTTTCTTACTTCTTTCTTACTTCTTTCTTCTATCTTTCTTTCTTCTTTCTTTCTTCTTTCTTACTTCTTTCTTACTTCTTTCTTCATTCCTTTTTACTTCTTTCTTACTTCTTTCTTCTTTCTTTCTACTTCCCTACTTCTTTCTTCTTTCTTTCTAACTTCTTTCTTACTTCTTTCTTACTTCTTTCTTTTTTCTTTCTTCCTTCTTTCTTACTTCTTTCTTCATTCCCTCTTACTTCTTTCTTACTTCTTTCTTACTTCTTTCTTTCTTACTTCTTTCTTACTTCTTTCATACTTCTTTCTTTCTTCTTCCTTACTTCTTTCTTCATTCCTTCTTACTTCTTTTTTACTTCTTTCTTACTTCTTTCTTACTTCTTTCTTACTTCTTTCTTACTTCTTTCTTACTTCTTTCTTCTTTCTTTCTTCTTTCTTACTTCTTTCTTACATCTTTCTTAGTTCTTTCTATCTTCTTCTTTCTTCTTTCTTACTTCTTTCTTACTTCTTTCTTTCTTACTTCTTTCTTACTTCTTTCTTACTTCTTTCTTACTTATTTCTTACTTCTTTCTAAATTCTTTCTTACTTCTTTCTTACTTCTTTCTAACTTCTTTCTTACTTCTTTCTTACTTCTTTCTTACTTCTTTCTTTCTTCTTCCTTACTTCTTTCTTACTTCTTTCTTACTTCTTTCTTACTTCTTTCTTACTTCTTTCTTACTTCTTTCTTCTTTCTTTCTTCTTTCTTACTTCTTTCTTACATCTTTCTTAGTTCTTTCTATCTTCTTCTTTCTTCTTTCTTACTTCTTTCTTACTTCTTTCTTTCTTACTTCTTTCTTACTTCTTTCTTACTTCTTTCTTACTTATTTCTTACTTCTTTCTAAATTCTTTCTTACTTCTTTCTTACTTCTTTCTAACTTCTTTCTTACTTCTTTCTTACTTCTTTCTTTCTTCTTCCTTACTTCTTTCTTCTTTCTTTCTTACTTCTTTCTTACTTCTTTCTTACTTCTTTCTTACTTCTTTCTTACTTCTTTCTTACTTCTTTCATCATTCCTTCTTACTTCTTTCTTACTTCTTTCTTTCTTCTTTCTTACTTCTGTCTTACTTCTTTCTTACTTCTTTCTTCAATCATTCTTACTTCTTTCTTACTTCTTTCTTACTTCTTTCTTACTTCTTTCTTACTTCTTTCTTCTTTCTTTCTTACTTCTTTCTTACTTCTTTCTTTCTTCTTTCTTACTTCTTTCTTTCTTCTTTCTTACTTCTTTCTTACTTCTTTCTAACTTCTTTCTTACTTCTTTCTTACTTCTTTCTAACTTCTTTCTTACTTCTTTCATACTTCTTTCTTTCTTCTTCCTTACTTCTTTCTTCTTTCTTTCTTACTTCTTTCTTACTTATTTCTTACTTCTTTCTTACTTCTTTCTTACTTCTTTCTTACTTCTTTCATCATTCCTTCTTACTTCTTTCTTACTTCTTTCTTTCTTCTTTCTTACTTCTGTCTTACTTCTTTCTTACTTCTTTCTTCAATCATTCTTACTTCTTTCAAACTTCTTTCTTCTTTCTTACTTCTTTCTTACTTCTTTCTTTCTTACTTCTTTCTTTCTTCTTTCTTACTTCTTTCTTACTTCTTTCTTCTTTCTTCTTTCTTTCTTACTTCTTTCTTCTTTCTTTTTTACTTCTTTCTTACTTCTTTCTTCGTTCTTTCTTACTTCTTTCTTACTTCTTTCTTTCTTCTTTCTTACTTCTTTCTTTCTTCTTTCCTACTTCTTTCTTACTTCTTTCTTACTTCTTTCTTACTTCTTTCTTACTTCTTTTTTACTTCTTTCTTACTTCTTTCTTCGTTCTTTCTTACTTCCTTCTTACTTCTTTCTTACTTCTTTCTTACTTCTTTCTTACTTCTTTCTTACTTCTTTTTTTCTTACTTCTTTCTTACTTCTTTCTTACTTCTTTCTTACTTATTTCTTACTTCTTTCTTACTTCTTTCTTACTTATTTTTCTAACTTCTTTCTTACTTCTTTCTTACTTCTTTCTTTCTTACTTCTTTCTTACTTCTTTAATACTTCTTTCTTTCTTCTTCCTTACTTCTTTCTTCTTTCTTTCTAACTTCTTTCTTACTTCTTTCTTACTTCTTTTTTTCTTCTTTCTTCCTTCTTTCTTACTTCTTTCTTCATTCCCTCTTACTTCTTTCTTACTTCTTTCTTACTTCTTTCTTACTTCTTTCTTACTTCTTTCTTACTTCTTTCTTACTTCTTTCTTACTTCTTTCTTCTATCTTTCTTTCTTCTTTCTTTCTTCTTTCTTACTTCTTTCTATCTTCTTTCTATCTTCTTTCTATCTTCTTTTTTCTTCTTTCTTACTTCTTTCTTACTTCTTTCTTACTTCTTTCTTTCTTCTTTCTTACTTCTTTCTTACTTCTTTCTTACTTCTTTCCTACTTCTTTCTTACTTCTTTCATATTTCTTTCTTCATTCCTTTTTACTTCTTTCTTACTTCTTTCTTACTTCTTTCTTACTTCTTCCTTACTTCTTTCTTCTTTCTTTCTTACTTCTTTCTTACTTCTTTCTTACTTCTTTCTTACTTCTTTCTTACTTCTTTCTTACTTCTTTCATCATTCCTTCTTACTTCTTTCTTACTTCTTTCTTACTTCTGTCTTACTTCTTTCTTACTTCTTTCTTCAATCATTCTTACTTCTTTCAAACTTCTTTCTTACTTCTTTCTTACTTTTTCCTTACTTCTTTCTTTCTTACTTCTTTCTTACTTCTTTATTACTTCTTTCTAACTTCTTTTTTCTTCTTTCTTACTTCTTTCTTTCTTCTTTCTTACTTCTTTCTTACTTCTTTCTTCTTTCTTCTTTCTTTCTTACTTCTTTCTTACTTCTTTTTTACTTCTTTCTTACTTCTTTCTTCGTTCTTTCTTACTTCTTTCTTACTTCTTTCTTTCTTCTTTCTTACTTCTTTCTTTCTTCTTTCTTACTTCTTTCTTTCTTCTTTCTTACTTCTTTCTTACTTCTTTCTTACTTCTTTCTTCTTTCTTTCTTACTTCTTTCTTACTTCTTTTTTACTTCTTTCTTACTTCTTTCTTCGTTCTTTCTTACTTCTTTCTTACTTCTTTCTTACTTCTTTCTTACTTCTTTCTTACTTCTTTCTAACCTCTTTTTTCTTCTTTCTTACTTCTTTCTTACTTCTTTCTTACTTCTTTCTTCTTTCATTCTTACTTCTTTCTTACTTCTTTCTTACTTCTTTCTAACTTCTTTCTTACTTCTTTCTTACTTCTTGCTTACTTCTTTCTTTCTTCTTTCTTACTTCTTTCTTTCTTCTTTCTTACTTCTTTCTTACTTCTTTCTTCATTCCTTCTTACTTCTTTCTTACTTCTTTCTTACTTCTTTCTTACTTCTTTCTTACTTCTTTCTTACTTCTTTCTTCTTTCTTTCTTTGTTCTTTCTTTCTTATTTCTTACTTCTTTCTTACTTCTTTCTTACTTATTTCTAACTTCTTTTTTCTTCTTTCTTACTTCTTTCTTACTTCTTTCTTACTTCTTTCTTTCTTACTTCTTTCTTACTTCTTTCTTACTTCTTTCTTAGTTATTTCTTACTTCTTTCTTACTTCTTTCTTACTTCTTTCTTTCTTACTTCTTTCTTTCTTACTTCTTTCTTACTTCTTTCTTTCTTACTTCTTTCTTACTTCTTTATTACTTCTTTCTAACTTCTTTTTTCTTCTTTCTTACTTCTTTCTTTCTTCTTTCTTACTTCTTTCTTCATTCCTTCTTACTTCTTTCTTCATTCCTTCTTACTTCTTTCTTACTTCTTTCTTTCTTCTTTCTTCTTTCTTTCTTACTTCTTTCTTACTTCTTTCTTACTTCTTTCTTACTTCTTTCTTACTTCTTTCTTACTTTTCTTACTTCTTTCTTACTTCTTTCTTACTTCTTTCTTCTATCTTTCTTTCTTCTTTCTTTCTTCTTTCTTACTTCTTTCTTACTTCTTTCTTCATTCCTTTTTACTTCTTTCTTACTTCTTTCTTCTTTCTTTCTACTTCCATACTTCTTTCTTCTTTCTTTCTAACTTCTTTCTTACTTCTTTCTTACTTCTTTCTTCCTTCTTTCTTACTTCTTTCTTCATTCCCTCTTACTTCTTTCTTACTTCTTTCTTACATCTTTCTTACTTCTTTCTTACTTCTTTCTTACTTCTTTCTTACTTCTTTCTTACTTCTTTCTTCTTTCTTTCTTCTTTCTTACTTCTTTCTTACATCTTTCTTAGTTCTTTCTATCTTCTTCTTTCTTCTTTCTTACTTCTTTCTTACTTCTTTCTTTCTTACTTCTTTCTTACTTCTTTCTTACTTCTTTCTTACTTCTTTCTTACTTCTTTCTAAATTCTTTCTTACTTCTTTCTTACTTCTTTCTAACTTCTTTCTTACTTCTTTCTTACTTCTTTCTTTCTTCTTCCTTACTTCTTTCTTCTTTCTTTCTTACTTCTTTCTTACTTCTTTCTTACTTCTTTCTTACTTCTTTCTTACTTCTTTCTTACTTCTTTCATCATTCCTTCTTACTTCTTTCTTAGTTCTTTCTTTCTTCTTTCTTACTTCTGTCTTACTTCTTTCTTACTTCTTTCTTCAATCATTCTTACTTCTTTCTTACTTCTTTCTTACTTCTTTCTTACTTCTTTCTTACTTCTTTCTTCTTTCTTTCTTACTTCTTTCTTACTTCTTTCTTTCTTCTTTCTTACTTCTTTCTTTCTTCTTTCTTAATTCTTTCTTACTTCTTTCTAACTTCTTTCTTACTTCTTTCTTACTTCATTCTAACTTCTTTCTTACTTCTTTCATACTTCTTTCTTTCTTCTTCCTTACTTCTTTCTTCTTTCTTTCTTACTTCTTTCTTACTTCTTTCTTACTTCTTTCTTACTTCTTTCTTACTTCTTTCTTACTTCTTTCTTACTTCTTTCATCATTCCTTCTTACTTCTTTCTTACTTCTTTCTTACTTCTGTCTTACTTCTTTCTTACTTCTTTCTTCAATAATTCTTACTTCTTTCAAACTTCTTTCTTACTTCTTTCTTACTTCTTCCTTACTTCTTTCTTTCTTACTTCTTTCTTACTTCTTTATTAATTCTTTCTAACTTCTTTTTTCTTCTTTCTTACTTCTTTCTTTCTTCTTTCTTACTTCTTTCTTACTTCTTTCTTCTTTCTTCTTTCTTTCTTACTTCTTTCTTACTTCTTTTTTACTTCTTTCTTACTTCTTTCTTCGTTCTTTCTTACTTCTTTCTTACTTCTTTCTTTCTTCTTTCTTACTTCTTTCTTTCTTCTTTCTTACTTCTTTCTTTCTTCTTTCTTACTTCTTTCTTACTTCTTTCTTACTTCTTTCTTCTTTCTTTCTTACTTCTTTCTTACTTCTTTTTTACTTCTTTCTTACTTCTTTCTTACTTCTTTCTTACTTCTTTCTTACTTCTTTCTTACTTCTTTCTTACTTCTTTCTTTCTTCTTTCTTACTTCTTTCTTTCTTCTTTCTTACTTCTTTCTTACTTCTTTCTTCATTCCTTCTTACTTCATTCTTACTTCTTTCTTACTTCTTTCTTACTTCTTTCTTACTTCTTTCTTACTTCTTTCTTCTTTCTTTCTTTGTTCTTTCTTTCTTATTTCTTACTTCTTTCTTACTTCTTTCTTACTTATTTCTAACTTCTTTTTTCTTCTTTCTTACTTCTTTCTTACTTCTTTCTTACTTCTTTCTTTCTTACTTCTTTCTTACTTCTTTCTTAGTTATTTCTTACTTCTTTCTTACTTCTTTCTTACTTCTTTCTTTCTTACTTCTTTCTTACTTCTTTCATACTTCTTTCTTTCTACTTCCTTACTTCTTTCTTCTTTCTTTCTTACTTCTTTCTTACTTCTTTCTTACTTCTTTCTTACTTCTTTCTTACTTCTTTCTTCATTCCTTCTTACTTCTTTCTTACTTCTTTCTTACTTGTTTCTTACTTCTTTCTTATTTCTTTCTTACTTCTTTCTTCATTCCTTCTTACTTCTTTCAAACTTCTTTCTTACTTCTTTCTTACTTCTTTCTTACTTCTTTCTTACTTCTTTCTTTCTTACTTCTTTCTTACTTCTTTCTTTCTTACTTCTTTCTTACTTCTTTATTACTTCTTTCTAACTTCTTTTTTCTTCTTTCTTACTTCTTTCTTTCTTCTTTCTTACTTCTTTCTTCATTCCTTCTTACTTCTTTCTTCATTCCTTGTTACTTCTTTCTTACTTCTTTCTTTCTTCTTTCTTCTTTCTTTCTTACTTCTTTCTTACTTCTTTCTTACTTCTTTCTTACTTCTTTCTTACTTCTTTCTTACTTCTTTCTTACTTCTTTCTTTCTTCTTTCTTACTTCTTTCTTTCTTCTTTCTCCATTCCCTCTTACTTCTTTCTTAATTCTTTCTTACTTCTTTCTTACTTCTTTCTTACTTCTTTCTTACTTCTTTCTTACTTCTTTCTTACTTCTTTCTTCTTTCTTTCTTCTTTCTTTCTTCTTTCTTAATTCTTTCTTACTTCTTTCTTACTTCTTTCTAACTTCTTTCTTCTTTCTTACTTCTTTCTTTCTTCTTTCTTTCTTACTTCTTTCTTACTTCTTTCTTACTTATTTCTTACTTCTTTCTTACTTCTTTCTTACTTCTTTCTTACTTCTTTCTTACTTCTTTCTTACTTCTTTCATCATTCCTTCTTACTTCTTTCTTACTTCTTACTTACTTCTTTCTTACTTCTGTCTTACTTCTTTCTTAGTTCTTTCTTCAATCATTCTTACTTCTTTCAAACTTCTTTCTTACTTTTTTCTTACTTCTTTCTTACTTCTTTCTTTCTTACTTATTTCTTACTTCTTTATTACTTCTTCCTAACTTCTTTTTTCTTCTTTCTTACTTCTTTCTTACTTCTTTCTTACTTCTTTCTTACTTCTTTCTTCTTTCATTCTTACTTCTTTCTTACTTCTTTCTTTCTTCTTTCTTACTTCTTTCTTTCTTCTTTCTTACTTCTTTCTTACTTTTTTCTTTCTTCTTTCTTACTTCTTTCTTACTTCATTCTTCTTTCTTTCTTACTTCTTTCTTACTTCTTTTTTACTTCTTTCTTACTTCTTTCTTCGTTCTTTCTTACTTCTTTCTTACTTATTTCTTACTTGTTTCTTACTTCTTTCTTACTTCTTTCTAACCTCTTTTTTCTTCTTTCTTACTTCTTTCTTACTTCTTGCTTACTTCTTTCTTCTTTCTTACTTCTTTCTTTCTTCTTTCTTACTTCTTTCTTACTTCTTTCTTCATTCCTTCTTACTTCTTTCTTACTTCTTTCTTACTTCTTTCTTACTTCTTTATTCTATCTTTCTTTGTTCTTTCTTTCCTCTTTCTTACTTCTTTATTACTTCTTTCTTACTTATTTCTAACTACTTTTTTCTTCTTTCTTACTTCTTTCTTACTTCTTTCTTACTTCTTCCTTACTTCTTTCTTCTTTCTTTCTTACTTCTTTCTTACTTCTTTCTTACTTCTTTCTTACTTCTTTCTTACTTCTTTCTTACTTCTTTCATCATTCCTTCTTACTTCTTTCTTACTTCTTTCTTACTTCTGTCTTACTTCTTTCTTACTTCTTTCTTCAATCATTCTTACTTCTTTCAAACTTCTTTCTTACTTCTTTCTTACTTTTTCCTTACTTCTTTCTTTCTTACTTCTTTCTTACTTCTTTATTACTTCTTTCTAACTTCTTTTTTCTTCTTTCTTACTTCTTTCTTTCTTCTTTCTTACTTCTTTCTTACTTCTTTCTTCTTTCTTCTTTCTTTCTTACTTCTTTCTTACTTCTTTTTTACTTCTTTCTTACTTCTTTCTTCGTTCTTTCTTACTTCTTTCTTACTTCTTTCTTTCTTCTTTCTTACTTCTTTCTTTCTTCTTTCTTACTTCTTTCTTTCTTCTTTCTTACTTCTTTCTTACTTCTTTCTTACTTCTTTCTTCTTTCTTTCTTACTTCTTTCTTACTTCTTTTTTACTTCTTTCTTACTTCTTTCTTCGTTCTTTCTTACTTCTTTCTTACTTCTTTCTTACTTCTTTCTTACTTCTTTCTTACTTCTTTCTAACCTCTTTTTTCTTCTTTCTTACTTCTTTCTTACTTCTTTCTTACTTCTTTCTTCTTTCATTCTTACTTCTTTCTTACTTCTTTCTTACTTCTTTCTAACTTCTTTCTTACTTCTTTCTTACTTCTTGCTTACTTCTTTCTTTCTTCTTTCTAACTTCTTTCTTTCTTCTTTCTTACTTCTTTCTTACTTCTTTCTTCATTCCTTCTTACTTCTTTCTTACTTCTTTCTTACTTCTTTCTTACTTCTTTCTTACTTCTTTCTTACTTCTTTCTTCTTTCTTTCTTTGTTCTTTCTTTCTTATTTCTTACTTCTTTCTTACTTCTTTCTTACTTATTTCTAACTTCTTTTTTCTTCTTTCTTACTTCTTTCTTACTTCTTTCTTACTTCTTTCTTTCTTACTTCTTTCTTACTTCTTTCTTACTTCTTTCTTAGTTATTTCTTACTTCTTTCTTACTTCTTTCTTACTTCTTTCTTTCTTACTTCTTTCTTTCTTACTTCTTTCTTACTTCTTTCTTTCTTACTTCTTTCTTACTTCTTTATTACTTCTTTCTAACTTCTTTTTTCTTCTTTCTTACTTCTTTCTTTCTTCTTTCTTACTTCTTTCTTCATTCCTTCTTACTTCTTTCTTCATTCCTTCTTACTTCTTTCTTACTTCTTTCTTTCTTCTTTCTTCTTTCTTTCTTACTTCTTTCTTACTTCTTTCTTACTTCTTTCTTACTTCTTTCTTACTTCTTTCTTACTTTTCTTACTTCTTTCTTACTTCTTTCTTACTTCTTTCTTCTATCTTTCTTTCTTCTTTCTTTCTTCTTTCTTACTTCTTTCTTACTTCTTTCTTCATTCCTTTTTACTTCTTTCTTACTTCTTTCTTCTTTCTTTCTACTTCCATACTTCTTTCTTCTTTCTTTCTAACTTCTTTCTTACTTCTTTCTTACTTCTTTCTTCCTTCTTTCTTACTTCTTTCTTCATTCCCTCTTACTTCTTTCTTACTTCTTTCTTACATCTTTCTTACTTCTTTCTTACTTCTTTCTTACTTCTTTCTTACTTCTTTCTTACTTCTTTCTTCTTTCTTTCTTCTTTCTTACTTCTTTCTTACATCTTTCTTAGTTCTTTCTATCTTCTTCTTTCTTCTTTCTTACTTCTTTCTTACTTCTTTCTTTCTTACTTCTTTCTTACTTCTTTCTTACTTCTTTCTTACTTCTTTCTTACTTCTTTCTAAATTCTTTCTTACTTCTTTCTTACTTCTTTCTAACTTCTTTCTTACTTCTTTCTTACTTCTTTCTTTCTTCTTCCTTACTTCTTTCTTCTTTCTTTCTTACTTCTTTCTTACTTCTTTCTTACTTCTTTCTTACTTCTTTCTTACTTCTTTCTTACTTCTTTCATCATTCCTTCTTACTTCTTTCTTACTTCTTTCTTTCTTCTTTCTTACTTCTGTCTTACTTCTTTCTTACTTCTTTCTTCAATCATTCTTACTTCTTTCTTACTTCTTTCTTACTTCTTTCTTACTTCTTTCTTACTTCTTTCTTCTTTCTTTCTTACTTCTTTCTTACTTCTTTCTTTCTTCTTTCTTACTTCTTTCTTTCTTCTTTCTTAATTCTTTCTTACTTCTTTCTAACTTCTTTCTTACTTCTTTCTTACTTCATTCTAACTTCTTTCTTACTTCTTTCATACTTCTTTCTTTCTTCTTCCTTACTTCTTTCTTCTTTCTTTCTTACTTCTTTCTTACTTCTTTCTTACTTCTTTCTTACTTCTTTCTTACTTCTTTCTTACTTCTTTCATCATTCCTTCTTACTTCTTTCTTACTTCTTTCTTACTTCTGTCTTACTTCTTTCTTACTTCTTTCTTCAATAATTCTTACTTCTTTCAAACTTCTTTCTTACTTCTTTCTTACTTCTTCCTTACTTCTTTCTTTCTTACTTCTTTCTTACTTCTTTATTAATTCTTTCTAACTTCTTTTTTCTTCTTTCTTACTTCTTTCTTTCTTCTTTCTTACTTCTTTCTTACTTCTTTCTTCTTTCTTCTTTCTTTCTTACTTCTTTCTTACTTCTTTTTTACTTCTTTCTTACTTCTTTCTTCGTTCTTTCTTACTTCTTTCTTACTTCTTTCTTTCTTCTTTCTTACTTCTTTCTTTCTTCTTTCTTACTTCTTTCTTTCTTCTTTCTTACTTCTTTCTTACTTCTTTCTTACTTCTTTCTTCTTTCTTTCTTACTTCTTTCTTACTTCTTTTTTACTTCTTTCTTACTTCTTTCTTACTTCTTTCTTACTTCTTTCTTACTTCTTTCTTACTTCTTTCTTACTTCTTTCTTCTTCTTCTTTCTTACTTCTTTCTTTCTTCTTTCTTACTTCTTTCTTACTTCTTTCTTCATTCCTTCTTACTTCATTCTTACTTCTTTCTTACTTCTTTCTTACTTCTTTCTTACTTCTTTCTTACTTCTTTCTTCTTTCTTTCTTTGTTCTTTCTTTCTTATTTCTTACTTCTTTCTTACTTCTTTCTTACTTATTTCTAACTTCTTTTTTCTTCTTTCTTACTTCTTTCTTACTTCTTTCTTACTTCTTTCTTTCTTACTTCTTTCTTACTTCTTTCTTAGTTATTTCTTACTTCTTTCTTACTTCTTTCTTACTTCTTTCTTTCTTACTTCTTTCTTACTTCTTTCATACTTCTTTCTTTCTACTTCCTTACTTCTTTCTTCTTTCTTTCTTACTTCTTTCTTACTTCTTTCTTACTTCTTTCTTACTTCTTTCTTACTTCCTTTCTTACTTCTTTCTTACTTGTTTCTTACTTCTTTCTTATTTCTTTCTTACTTCTTTCTTCATTCCTTCTTACTTCTTTCAAACTTCTTTCTTACTTCTTTCTTACTTCTTTCTTACTTCTTTCTTACTTCTTTCTTTCTTACTTCTTTCTTACTTCTTTCTTTCTTACTTCTTTCTTACTTCTTTATTACTTCTTTCTAACTTCTTTTTTCTTCTTTCTTACTTCTTTCTTTCTTCTTTCTTACTTCTTTCTTCATTCCTTCTTACTTCTTTCTTCATTCCTTGTTACTTCTTTCTTACTTCTTTCTTTCTTCTTTCTTCTTTCTTTCTTACTTCTTTCTTACTTCTTTCTTACTTCTTTCTTACTTCTTTCTTACTTCTTTCTTACTTCTTTCTTACTTCTTTCTTTCTTCTTTCTTACTTCTTTCTTTCTTCTTTCTCCATTCCCTCTTACTTCTTTCTTAATTCTTTCTTACTTCTTTCTTACTTCTTTCTTACTTCTTTCTTACTTCTTTCTTACTTCTTTCTTACTTCTTTCTTCTTTCTTTCTTCTTCTTTCTTCTTTCTTAATTCTTCTTACTTCTTTTCTTACTTCATTCAAACTTCTTTCTTCTTTCTTACTTCTTTCTATCTCTCTTCTTTCATTCTCTTATCTCATTCTTACTTCTTTCTTACTTATTTCTTACTTCTTTCTTACTTCTTTCTTACTTCTTTCTTACTTCTTTCTTACTTCTTTCTTACTTCTTTCATCATTCCTTCTTACTTCTTTCTTACTTCTTACTTACTTCTTTCTTACTTCTGTCTTACTTCTTTCTTATTTCTTTCTTCAATCATTCTTACTTCTTTCAAACTTCTTTCTTACTTTTTTCTTACTTCTTTCTTACTTCTTTCTTTCTTACTTATTTCTTACTTCTTTATTACTTCTTCCTAACTTCTTTTTTCTTCTTTCTTACTTCTTTCTTACTTCTTTCTTACTTCTTTCTTACTTCTTTCTTCTTTCATTCTTACTTCTTTCTTACTTCTTTCTTTCTTATTTCTTACTTCTTTCTTTCTTCTTTCTTACTTCTTTCTTACTTTTTTCTTTCTTCTTTCTTACTTCTTACTACATCTTTCTTCTTTCTTTCTTACTTCTTTCTTACTTCTTTTTTACTTCTTTCTTACTTCTTTCTTGTTCTTTCTTACTTCTTTCTTACTTATTTCTTACTTGTTTCTTACTTCTTTCTACTTCTTTCTAACCTCTTTTTTCTTCTTTCTTACTTCTTTCATACTTCTTGCTTACTTCTTTCATCTTTCTTACTTCTTTCTTTCTTCTTTCTTACTTCTTTCTTACTTCTTTCTTCATTCCTTCTTACTTCTTTCTTACTTCTTTCTTACTTCTTTCTTACTTCTTTATTCTATCTTTCTTGTTCTTTCTTTCCTCTTTCTTACTTCTTTATTACTTCTTTCTTACTTATTTCTAACTACTTTTTCTTCTTTCTTACTTCTTTCTTACTTCTTTCTTACTTCTTTCTTACTTCTTTCTTACTTCTTTCTTACTTCTTTCTTACTTATTTCTTACTTCTTTCTAACTTCTTTCTTACTTCTTTCTTACTTATTTTTCTAACTTCTTTCTTACTTCTTTCTTACTTCTTTCTTTCTTACTTCCTTCTTACTTCTTTCATACTTCTTTCTTTCTACTTCCTTACTTCTTTCTTCTTTCTTTCTAACTTCTTTCTTACTTCTTTCTTACTTCTTTCTTTCTTCTTTCTTCCTTCTTTCTTACTTCTTTCTTCATTCCCTCTTACTTCTTTCTTGCTTCTTTCTTACTTCTTTCTTACTTCTTTCTTACTTTTCTTACTTCTTTCTTACTTCTTTCTTACTTCTTTCTTCTATCTTTCTTTCTTCTTTCTTTCTTCTTTCTTACTTCTTTCTACTTCTTTCTTCATTCCTTTTTACTTCTTTCTTACTTCTTTCTTCTTTCTTTCTACTTCCCTACTTCTTTCTTCTTTCTTTCTAACTTCTTTCTTACTTCTTTCTTACTTCTTTCTTTCTTCTTTCTTCCTTCTTTCTTACTTCTTTCTTACTTCTTTCTTCATTCCCTCTTACTTCTTTCTTACTTCTTTCTTACTTCTTTCTTACTTCTTTCTTTCTTACTTCTTTCTTACTTCTTTCATACCTCTTTCTTTCTTCTTCCTTACTTCTTTCTTCATTCCTTCTTACTTCTTTCTTACTTCTTTCTTACTTCTTTCTTACTTCTTTCTTACTTCTTTCTTACTTCTTTCTTACTTCTTTCTTCTTTCTTTCTTCTTTCTTACTTCTTTCTTACATCTTTCTTAGTTCTTTCTATCTTCTTCTTTCTTCTTTCTTACTTCTTTCTTACTTCTTTCTTTCTTACTTCTTTCTTACTTCTTTCTTACTTCTTTCTTACTTATTTCTTACTTCTTTCTAAATTCTTTCTTACTTCTTTCTTACTTCTTTCTAACTTCTTTCTTACTTCTTTCTTACTTCTTTCTTTCTTCTTCCTTACTTCTTTCTTCTTTCTTTCTTACTTCTTTCTTACTTCTTTCTTACTTCTTTCTTACTTCTTTCTTACTTCTTTCTTACTTCTTTCATCATTCCTTCTTACTTCTTTCTTACTTCTTTATTTCTTCTTTCTTACTTCTGTCTTACTTCTTTCTTACTTCTTTCTTCAATCATTCTTACTTCTTTCTTACTTCTTTCTTACTTCTTTCTTACTTCTTTCTTACTTCTTTCTTCTTTCTTTCTTACTTCTTTCTTACTTCTTTCTTTCTTCTTTCTTACTTCTTTCTTTCTTCTTTCTTACTTCTTTCTTACTTCTTTCTAACTTCTTTCTTACTTCTTTCTTACTTCTTTCTAACTTCTTTCTTACTTCTTTCATACTTCTTTCTTTCTTCTTCCTTACTTCTTTCTTCTTTCTTTCTTACTTCTTTCTTACTTCTTTCTTACTTCTTTCTTACTTCTTTCTAACTTCTTTCTAACTTCTTTCATCATTCCTTCTTACTTCTTTCTTACTTCTTTCTTACTTCTGTCTTACTTCTTTCTTACTTCTTTTTTACTTCTTTCTTACTTCTTTCTTCGTTCTTTCTTACTTCTTTCTTACTTCTTTCTTTCTTCTTTCTTACTTCTTTCTTTCTTCTTTCTTACTTCTTTCTTTCTTCTTTCTTACTTCTTTCTTACCTCTTTCTTTCTTCTTTCTTACTTCTTTCTTTCTTCTTTCTTACTTCTTTCTTTCTTCTTTCTTACTTCTTTCTTCGTTCTTTCTTACTTCTTTCTTACTTCTTTCTTACTTCTTTCTTACTTCTTTCTTACTTCTTTCTAACCTCTTTTTTCTTCTTTCTTACTTCTTTCTTACTTCTTTCTTACTTCTTTCTTCTTTCTTTCTTACTTCTTTCTTACTTCTTTCTTACTTCTTTCTAACTTCTTTCTTACTTCTTTCTTACTTCTTGCTTACTTCTTTCTTTCTTCTTTCTTACTTCTTTCTTTCTTCTTTCTTACTTCTTTCTTACTTCTTTCTTCATTCCTTCTTACTTCTTTCTTACTTCTTTCTTACTTCTTTCTTACTTCTTTCTTACTTCTTTCTTACTTCTTTCTTACTTCTTTCTTCTTTCTTTCTTTGTTCTTTCTTTCTTATTTCTTACTTCTTTCTTACTTCTTTCTTACTTATTTCTAACTTCTTTTTTCTTCTTTCTATCTTCTTTCTTACTTCTTTCTTACTTCTTTCTTTCTTACTTCTTTCTTACTTCTTTCTTACTTCTTTCTTAGTTATTTCTTACTTCTTTCTTACTTCTTTCTTACTTCTTTCTTTCTTACTTCTTTCTTACTTCTTTCATACTTCTTTCTTTCTACTTCCTTACTTCTTTCTTCTTTCTTTCTTACTTCTTTCTTACTTCTTTCTTACTTCTTTCTTACTTCTTTCTTCATTCCTTCTTACTTCTTTCTTACTTCTTTCTTACTTGTTTCTTACTTCTTTCTTATTTCTTTCTTACTTCTTTCTTCATTCCTTCTTACTTCTTTCAAACTTCTTTCTTACTTCTTTCTTACTTCTTTCTTACTTCTTTCTAACTTCTTTCTTTCTTACTTCTTTCTTACTTCTTTCTTTCTTACTTCTTTCTTACTTCTTTATTACTTCTTTCTAACTTCTTTTTTCTTCTTTCTTACTTCTTTCTTTCTTCTTTCTTACTTCTATCTTCATTCCTTCTTACTTCTTTCTTCATTCCTTCTTACTTCTTTCTTACTTCTTTCTTTCTTCTTTCTTCTTTCTTTCTTACTTCTTTCTTACTTCTTTCTTACTTCTTTCTTACTTCTTTCTTACTTCTTTCTTTCTTCTTTCTTACTTCTTTCTTTCTTCTTTCTTCCTTCTTTCTTACTTCTTTCTCCATTCCCTCTTACTTCTTTCTTACTTCTTTCTTACTTCTTTCTTACTTCTTTCTTACTTCTTTCTTACTTCTTTCTTACTTCTTTCTTCTTTCTTTCTTCTTTCTTTCTTCTTTCTTACTTCTTTCTTACTTCTTTCTTACTTCTTTCTAACTTCTTTCTTCTTTCTTACTTCTTTCTTTCTTACTTCTTTCTTACTTCTTTCTTACTTATTTCTTACTTCTTTCTTACTTCTTTCTTACTTCTTTCTTACTTCTTTCTTACTTCTTTCTTACTTATTTCTTACTTCTTTCATCATTCCTTCTTACTTCTTTCTTACATCTTTCTTACTTCTTTCTTACTTCTGTCTCACTTCTTTCTTACTTCTTTCTTCAATCATTCTTACTTCTTTCAAACTTCTTTCTTACTTTTTTCTTACTTCTTTCTTACTTCTTTCTTTCTTACTTATTTCTTACTTCTTTATTACTTCTTTCTAACTTCTTTTTTCTTCTTTCTTACTTCTTTCTTACTTCTTTCTTACTTCTTTCTTACTTCTTTCTTCTTTCATTCTTACTTCTTTCTTACTTCTTTCTTTCTTCTTTCTTACTTCTTTCTTTCTTCTTTCTTACTTCTTTCTTTCTTTTTTCTTTCTTCTTTCTTACTTCTTTCTTACTTCTTTCTTCTTTCTTTCTTACTTCTTTCTTACTTCTTTTTTACTTCTTTCTTACTTCTTTCTTCGTTCTTTCTTACTTCTTTCTTATTTCTTACTTGTTTCTTACTTCTTTCTTACTTCTTTCTAACCTCTTTTTTCTTCTTTCTTACTTCTTTCTTACTTCTTGCTTACTTCTTTCTTCTTTCTTACTTCTTTCTTTCTTCTTTCTTACTTCTTTCGCACTTCTTTCTTCATTCCTTCTTACTTCTTTCTTACTTCTTTCTTACTTCTTTCTTCTATCTTTCTTTGTTCTTTCTTTCTTCTTTCTTACTTCTTTATTACTTCTTTCTTACTTATTTCTAACTTCTTTTTTCTTCTTTCTTACTTCTTTCTTACTTCTTTCTTACTTCTTTCTTACTTCTTTCTTACTTCTTTCTTACTTCTTTCTTACTTCTTTCTTACTTATTTCTTACTTCTTTCTAACTTCTTTCTTACTTCTTTCTTACTTATTTTTCTAACTTCTTTCTTACTTCTTTCTTACTTCTTTCTTTCTTACTTCCTTCTTACTTCTTTCATACTTCTTTCTTTCTACTTCCTTACTTCTTTCTTCTTTCTTTCTAACTTCTTTCTTACTTCTTTCTTACTTCTTTCTTTCTTCTTTCTTCCTTCTTTCTTACTTCTTTCTTCATTCCCTCTTACTTCTTTCTTACTTCTTTCTTACTTCTTTCTTACTTCTTTCTTACTTCTTTCTTACTTCTTTCTTACTTCTTTCTTCTATCTTTCTTTCTTCTTTCTTTCTTCTTTCTTACTTCTTTCTTACTTCTTTCTTCATTCCTTTTTACTTCTTTCTTACTTCTTTCTTCTTTCTTTCTACTTCCCTACTTCTTTCTTCTTTCTTTCTAACTTCTTTCTTACTTCTTTCTTACTTCATTCTTTCTTCTTTCTTCCTTCTTTCTTACTTCTTTCTTCATTCCCTCTTACTTCTTTCTTACTTCTTTCTTACTTCTTTCTTACTTCTTTCTTTCTTACTTCTTTCTTACTTCTTTATTACTTCTTTCTAACTTCTTTTTTCTCCTTTCTTACTTCTTTCTTACTTATTTCTTACTTCTTTCTTACTTCTTTCTTCTTTCTTTCTTACTTCTTTCTTACTTCTTTCTTTCTTCTTTCTTACTTCTTTCTTTCTTCTTTCTTACTTCTTTCTTTCTTCTTTCTTACTTCTTTCTTACTTCTTTCTTACTTCTTTCTTACTTCTTTCTTACTTCTTTTTTACTTCTTTCTTACTTCTTTCTTCGTTCTTTCTTACTTCCTTCTTACTTCTTTCTTACTTCTTTCTTACTTCTTTCTTACTTCTTTCTTACTTCTTTCTTCTATCTTTCTTTCTTCTTTCTTTCTTCTTTCTTACTTCTTTCTTACTTCTTTCTATCTTCTCTCTATCTTCTTTTTTCTTCTTTCTTACTTCTTTCTTACTTCTTTCTTTCCTTTTTCTTACTCCTTTCTTACTTCTTTCTTACTTCTTTCTTACTTCTTTCTTACTTCTTTCTTACTTCTTTCTTACTTCTTTCCTACTTCTTTCTTATTTCTTTCTTACTTCTTTCTTCATTCCTTTTTACTTCTTTCTTACTTCTTTCTTACTTCTTTCTTACTTCTTTCTTACTTCTTTCTTACTTCTTTCTTACTTCTTTCTTACTTCTTTCTTACTTCTTTCTTACTTCTTTCTTCATTCCTTCTTACTTCTTTCTTACATCTTTCTTACTTCTTTCTTACTTCTTTCTTACTTCTTTCTTACTTCTTTCTTCTTTCTTTCTTCTTTATTTCTTCTTTCTTACTTCTTTCTTACTTCTTTCTTACTTCTTTCTAACTTCTTTCTTACTTCTTTCTTACTTCTTTCTTTCTTCTTCCTTACTTCTTTCTTCTTTCTTTCTTACTTCTTTCTTACTTCTTTCTTACTTCTTTCTTACTTCTTTCTTACTTCTTTCTTACTTCTTTCATCATTCCTTCTTACTTCTTTCTTACTTCTTTCTTTCTTATTTCTTACTTCTGTCTTACTTCTTTCTTACTTCTTTCTTCAATCATTCTTACTTCTTTCAAACTTCTTTCTTACTTCTTTCTTACTTCTTTCTTACTTCTTTCTTTCTTACTTCTTTCTTACTTCTTTATTACTTCTTTCTAACTTCTTTTTTCTTCTTTCTTACTTCTTTCTTACTTCTTTCTTACTTCTTTCTTACTTCTTTCTTCTTTCTTTCTTACTTCTTTCTTACTTCTTTCTTTCTTCTTTCTTACTTCTTTCTTTCTTCTTTCTTACTTCTTTCTTTCTTCTTTCTTACTTCTTTCTTACTTCTTTCTTACTTCTTTCTTACTTCTTTCTTACTTCTTTTTTACTTCTTTCTTACTTCTTTCTTCGTTCTTTCTTACTTCCTTCTTACTTCTTTCTTACTTCTTTCTTACTTCTTTCTTACTTCTTTCTAACCTCTTTTTTCTTCTTTCTTACTTCTTTCTTACTTCTTTCTTACTTCTTTCTTCTTTCTTTCTTACTTCTTTCTTACTTCTTTCTTACTTCTTTCTAACTTCTTTCTTACTTCTTTCTTACTTCTTGCTTACTTCTTTCTTTCTTCTTTCTTACTTCTTTCTTTCTTCTTTCTTACTTCTTTTTTACTTCTTTCTTCATTCCTTCTTACTTCTTTCTTACTTCTTTCTTACTTCTTTCTTACTTCTTTCTTACTTCTTTCTTCTATCTTTCTTTGTTCTTTCTTTCTTCTTTCTTACTTCTTTCTTACTTATTTCTAACTTATTTTTCTTCTTTCTTACTTCTTTCTTACTTCTTTCTTACTTCTTTCTTTCTTACTTCTTTCTTACTTCTTTCTTACTTCTTTCTTACTTATTTCTTACTTCTTTCTAACTTCTTTCTTACTTCTTTCTTACTTATTTTTCTAACTTCTTTCTTACTTCTTTCTTACTTCTTTCTTTCTTACTTCTTTCTTACTTCTTTCATACTTCTTTCTTTCTTCTTCCTTACTTCTTTCTTCTTTCTTTCTAACTTCTTTCTTACTTCTTTCTTACTTCTTTTTTTCTTCTTTCTTCCTTCTTTCTTACTTCTTTCTTCGTTCCCTCTTACTTCTTTCTTACTTCTTTCTTACTTCTTTCTTCTTTCTTACTTCTTTCTTACTTCTTTCTTATTTCTTTCTTCTATCTTTCTTTGTTCTTTCTTTCTTCTTTCTTACTTCTTTCTTACTTCTTTCTTACTTATTTCTAACTTCTTTTTTCTTCTTTCTTACTTCTTTCTTACTTCTTTCTTACTTCTTTCTTTCTTACTTCTTTCTTACTTCTTTCTTACTTCTTTCTTACTTATTTCTTACTTCTTTCTAACTTCTTTCTTACTTCTTTCTTACTTATTTTTCTAACTTCTTTCTTAGTTCTTTCTTACTTCTTTCTTTCTTACTTCTTTCTTACTTCTTTCATACTTCTTTCTTTCTTCTTCCTTACTTCTTTCTTCTTTCTTTCTAACTTCTTTCTTACTTCTTTCTTACTTCTTTTTTTCTTCTTTCTTCCTTCTTTCTTACTTCTTTCTTCGTTCCCTCTTACTTCTTTCTTACTTCTTTCTTACTTCTTTCTTACTTCTTTCTTACTTCTTTCTTACTTCTTTCTTACTTATTTCTTCTATCTTTCTTTCTTCTGTCTTTCTTTTTTCTTACTTCTTTCTTACTTCTTTCTATCTTCTTTCTATCTTCTTTTTTCTTCTTTCTTACTTCTTTCTTACTTCTTTCTTACTTCTTTCCTACTTCTTTCTTACTTCTTTCTTATTTCTTTCTTCATTCCTTTTTGCTTCTTTCTTACTTCTTTCTTACTTCTTTCTTACTTCTTTCTTACTTCTTTCTTACTTCTTTCTTACTTCTTTCTTACTTCTTTCTTCTTTCTTTCTTCTTTCTTTCTTCTTTCTTACTTCTTTCTTACTTCTTTCTTACTTCTTTCTAACTTCTTCTTTCTTCTTTCTTACTTCTTTCTTACTTCTTTCTTTCTTACTTCTTTCTTACTTCTTTCTTACTTATTTCTTACTTATTTCTTACTTCTTTCTAACTTCTTTCTTACTTCTTTCTTACTTCTTTCTAACTTCTTTCTTACTTCTTTCATACTTCTTTCTTTCTTCTTCCTTTCTTCTTTCTTCTTTCTTTCTTACTTCTTTCTTACTTCTTTCTTACTTCTTTCTTACTTCTTTCTTACTTCTTTCTTACTTCTTTCTTACTTCTTTCTTACTTCTTTCATCATTCCTTCTTACTTCTTTCTTACTTCTTTCTTACTTCTGTCTTACTTCTTTCTTACTTCTTTCTTCAATCATTCTTACTTCTTTCAAACTTCTTTCTTAATTCTTTCTTACTTCTTCCTTACTTCTTTCTTTCTTACTTCTTTCTTACTTCTTTATTACTTCTTTCTAACTTCTTTTTTCTTCTTTCTTACTTCTTTCTTACTTCTTTCTTACTTCTTTCTTACTTCTTTCTTCTTTCTTTCTTACTTCTTTCTTACTTCTTTCTTTCTTCTTTCTTACTTCTTTCTTTCTTCTTTCTTACTTCTTTCTTTCTTCTTTCTTCTTTCTTTCTTACTTCTTTCTTACTTCTTTCTTTCTTCTTTCTTACTTCTTTCTTACTTCTTTCTTTCTTCTTTCTTACTTCTTTCTTACTTCTTTCTTACTTCTTTCTTCTTTCTTTCTTACTTCTTTCTTACTTCTTTTTTACTGCTTTCTTACTTCTTTCTTCGTTCTTTCTTACTTCTTTCTTACTTCTTTCTTACTTCTTTCTTACTTCTTTCTTACTTCTTTCTTACTTCTTTCTAACCTCTTTTTTCTTCTTTCTTACTTCTTTCTTACTTCTTTCTTACTTCTTTCTTCTTTCTTTCTTACTTCTTTCTTACTTCTTTCTTACTTCTTTCTAACTTCTTTCTTACTTCTTTCTTACTTCTTGCTTACTTCTTTCTTTCTTCTTTCTTACTTCTTTCTTTCTTCTTTCTTACTTCTTTCTTCTTTCTTCATTCCTTCTTACTTCTTTCTTACTTCTTTCTTACTTCTTTCTTACTTCTTTCTTACTTCATTCTTACTTCTTTCTTCTTTCTTTCTTTGTTCTTTCTTTCTTATTTCTTACTTCTTTCTTACTTCTTTCTTACTTATTTCTAACTTCTTTTTTCTTCTTTCTTACTTCTTTCTTACTTCTTTCTTACTTCTTTCTTTCTTACTTCTTTCTTACTTCTTTCTTACTTCTTTCTTAGTTATTTCTTACTTCTTTCTTACTTCTTTCTTACTTCTTTCTTTCTTACTTCTTTCTTACTTCTTTCATACTTCTTTCTTTCTACTTCCTTACTTCTTTCTTCTTTCTTTCTTACTTCTTTCTTACTTCTTTCTTACTTCTTTCTTACTTCTTTCTTACTTCTTTCTTACTTCTTTCTTCATTCCTTCTTACTTCTTTCTTACTTCTTTCTTACTTGTTTCTTACTTCTTTCTTATTTCTTTCTTACTTCTTTCTTCATTCCTTCTTACTTCTTTCAAACTTCTTTCTTACTTCTTTCTTACTTCTTTCTTACTTCTTTCTTACTTCTTTCTTTCTTACTTCTTTCTTACTTCTTTCTTTCTTACTTCTTTCTTACTTCTTTATTACTTCTTTCTAACTTCTTTTTTCTTCTTTCTTACTTCTTTCTTACTTCTTTCTTACTTCTTTCTTCTTTCTTTCTTACTTCTTTCTTACTTCTTTCTTTCTTCTTTCTTACTTCTTTCTTTCTTCTTTCTTACTTCTTTCTTTCTTCTTTCTTACTTCTTTATTACTTCTTTCTTGATTCTTTCTTCTTTCTTTCTTACTTCTTTTGTACTTCTTTTTTACTTCTTTCTTACTTCTTTCTTATTTCTTTCTTTCTTCTTTCTTACTTCTTTCATACTTCTTTCTTACTTCTTTCTAACCTCTTTTTTCTTCTTCCTTACTTCTTTCTTACTTCTTTCTTACTTCTTTCTTACTTCTTTCTTACTTCTTTCTTACTTCTTTCTTTCTTCTTTCTTACTTCTTTCTTTCTTCTTTCTTACTTCTTTCTTCTTTCTTACTTCTTTCTTACTTCTTTCTTACTTCTTTCTTCTTTCTTTCTTACTTCTTTCGTACTTCTTTTTTACTTCTTTCTTACTTCTTTCAACTTCTTTCTTTCTTCTTTCTTACTTCTTTCATACTTCTTTCTTACTTCTTTCTAACCTCTTTTTTCTTCTTTCTTACTTCTTTCTTACTTCTTTCTTACTTCTTTCGTACTTCTTTATTACTTCTTTCTTACTTCTTACTTACTTCTTTCTTTCTTCTTTCTTACTTGTTTCATACTTCTTTCTTACTTCTTTCTAACCTCTTTTTTCTTCTTTCTTACTTCTTTCTTACTTCTTTCTTACTTCTTTCTTATTTCTTTCTTCTTTCTTTCTTACTTCTTTCTTACTTCTTTCTTACTTCTTTCTAACTTCTTTCTTACTTCTTTCTTACTTCTTTCTTTCTTCTTTCTTACTTCTTTCTTACTTCTTTCTTACTTCTTTCTTACTTCTTTCTTTCTTCCTTCTTTCTTACTTCTTTCTTCATTCCCTCTTACTTCTTTCTTACTTCTTTCTTACTTCTTTCTTAATTCTTTCTTCTTTCTTTCTTACTTCTTTCTTACTTCTTTCTTACTTCTTTCTTACTTCTTTCTTTCTTCTTTCTTAATTCTTTCTTACTTCTTTCTTACTCCTTTCTTACTTCTTTCTTACTTCTTTCTTACTTCTTTCTTACTTCTTTCTTACTTCTTTCTTACTTCTTTCTTACTTCTTTCTTACTTCTTTCTTCATTCCTTTTTACTTCTTTCTTACTTCTTTCTTACTTCTTTCTTACTTCTTTCTTACTTCTTTCTTACTTCTTTCTTACTTCTTTCTTACTTCTTTCTTCATTCCTTCTGACTTCTTTCTTACTTCTTTCTTACTTCTATCTTACTTCTTTCTGACTTCTTTCTTACTTCTTTCTTCTTTCTTTCTTCTTTCTTTCTTCTTTCTTACTTCTTTCTTACTTCTTTCTTACTTCTTTCTAACTTCTTCTTTCTTCTTTCTTACTTCTTTCTTACTTCTTTCTTTCTTACTTCTTTCTTACTTCTTTCTTACTTATTTCTTACTTATTTCTTACTTCTTTCTAACTTCTTTCTTACTTCTTTCTTACTTCTTTCTAACTTCTTTCTTACTTCTTTCATACTTCTTTCTTTCTTCTTCCTTACTTCTTTCTTCTTTCTTTCTTACTTCTTTCTTACTTCTTTCTTACTTCTTTCTTACTTCTTTCTTACTTCTTTCTTACTTCTTTCTTACTTCTTTCTTACTTCTTTCTTCATTCCTTCTTACTCCTTTCTTACTTCTTTCTTACTTCTTTCTTACTTCTGTCTTACTTCTTTCTTACTTCTTTCTTCATTCATTCTTACTTCTTTCAAACTTCTTTCTTACTTCTTTCTTACTTCTTTCTTACTTCTTTCTTTCTTACTTCTTTCTTACTTCTTTATTACTTCTTTCTAACTTCTTTTTTCTTCTTTCTTACTTCTTCCTTTCTTCTTTCTTACTTCTCACTTACTTCTTTCTTCTTTCTTTCTTACTTCTTTCTTACTTCTTTCTTACTTCTTTCTTACTTCTTTCTTTCTTCTTTCTTACTTCTTTCTTACTTCTTTCTTACTTCTTTCTTACTTCTTTCTTACTTCTTTCTTACTTCTTTCTTACTTCTTTCTTCTTTCTTTCTTACTTCTTTCTTACTTCTTTTTTACTTCTTTCTTACTTCTTTCTTCGTTCTTTCTTACTTCTTTCTTACTTCTTTCTTACTTCTTTCTTACTTCTTTCTTACTTCTTTCTAACCTCTTTTTTCTTCTTTCTTACTTCTTTCTTACTTCTTTCTTACTTCTTTCTTCTTTCTTTCTTACTTCTTTCTTACTTCTTTCTTACTTCTTTCTAACTTCTTTCTTACTTCTTTCTAACTTCTTGCTTACTTCTTTCTTACTTCTTGCTTACTTCTTTCTTTCTTCTTTCTTTCTTCTTTCTTCCTTCTTTCTTACTTCTTTCTTCATTCCCTCTTACTTCTTTCTTACGTCTTTCTTACTTCTTTCTTACTTCTTTCTTACTTCTTTCTTACTTCTTTCTTACTTCTTTCTTACTTCTTTCTTCTATCTTTCTTTCTTCTTTCTTTCTTCTTTCTTACTTCTTTCTTACTTCTTTCTATCTTCTTTCTATCTTCTTTTTTCTTCTTTCTTACTTCTTTCTTACTTCTTTCTTACTTCTTTCTTTCTTCTTTCTTACTTCTTTCTTACTTCTTTCTTACTCCTTTCTTACTTCTTTCTTACTTCTTTCTTACTTCTTTCTTACTTCTTTCTTACTTCTTTCTTACTTCTTTCTTACTTCTTTCCTACTTCTTTCTTACTTCTTTCTTACTTCTTTCTTACTTCTTTCTTTCTTACTTCTTTCTTACTTCTTTCTTACTTCTTTCTTACTTCTTTCTAACTTCTTTCTTACTTCTTTCTTACTTATTTTTCTAACTTCTTTCTTACTTCTTTCTTACTTCTTTCTTTCTTACTTCTTTCTTACTTCTTTCATACTTCTTTCTTTCTACTTCCTTACTTCTTTCTTCTTTCTTTCTAACTTCTTTCTTACTTCTTTCTTACTTCTTTCTTTCTTCTTTCTTCCTTCTTTCTTACTTCCTTCTTCATTCCCTCTTACTTCTTTCTTACTTCTTTCTTACTTCTTTCTTACTTCTTTCTTACTTCTTTCTAACTTCTTTCTTACTTCTTTCTTACTTCTTGCTTACTTCTTTCTTTCTTCTTTCTTACTTCTTTCTTTCTTCTTTCTTACTTCTTTCTTTCTTACTTCTTTCTTACTTCTTTCTTACTTCTTTCTTACTTCTTTCTTCTTTCTTTCTTACTTCTTTCTTACTTCTTTCTTACTTCTTTCTAAATTCTTTCTTACTTCTTTCTTACTACTTTCTTACTTCTTTCTTACTTCTTTCTTACTTCTTTCTTTCTTCTTTCTTACTTCTTTCTTCATTCCTTCTTACTTCTTTCTTCATTCCTTCTTACTTCTTTCTTACTTCTTTCTTTCTTCTTTCTTACTTCTTTCTTACTTCTTTCTTACTTCTTTCTTACTTCTTTCTTTCTTCGTTCTTACTTCTTTCTTTCTTCTTTCTTCCTTCTTTCTTACTTCTTTCTTCATTCCCTCTTACTTCTTTCTTACTTCTTTCTTACTTCTTTCTTACTTCTTTCTTACTTCTTTCTTACTTCTTTCTTCTATCTTTCTTTCTTCTTTCTTTCTTCTTTCTTACTTTTTTCTTACTTCTTTCTATCTTCTTTCTATCTTCTTTTTTCTTCTTTCTTACTTCTTTCTTACTCCTTTCTTACTTCTTTCTTACTTCTTTCTTACTTCTTTCTTACTTCTTTCTTACTTCTTTCTTACTTCTTTCCTACTTCTTTCTTACTTCTTTCTTACTTCTTTCTTCATTCCTTTTTACTTCTTTCTTACTTCTTTCTTACTTCTTTCTTACTTCTTTCTTACTTCTTTCTTACTTCTTTCTTACTTCTTTCTTACTTCTTTCTTACTTCTTTCTTCATTCCTTCTTACTTCTTTCTTACATCTTTCTTACTTCTTTCTTACTTCTTTCTTACTTCTTTCTTACTTCTTTCTTCTTTCTTTCTTCTTTCTTTCTTCTTTCTTACTTCTTTCTTACTTCTTTCTTACTTCTTTCTAACTTCTTCTTTCTTCTTTCTTACTTCTTTCTTACTTCTTTCTTTCTTACTTCTTTCTTACTTCTTTCTTACTTATTTCTTACTTATTTCTTACTTCTTTCTATCTTCTTTCTTACTTCTTTCTTACTTCTTTCTAACTTCTTTCTTACTTCTTTCATACTTCTTTCTTTATTCTTCCTTACTTCTTTCTTCTTTCTTTCTTACTTCTTTCTTACTTCTTTCTTACTTCTTTCTTACTTCTTTCTTACTTCTTTCATCATTCCTTCTTACTTCTTTCTTACTTCTTTCTTACTTCTTTCTTACTTCTGTCTTACTTCTTTCTTACTTCTTTCTTCAATCATTCTTACTTCTTTCAAACTTCTTTCTTACTTCTTTCTTACTTCTTTCTTACTTCTTTCTTTCTTACTTCTTTCTTACTTCTTTATTACTTCTTTCTAACTTCTTTTTTCTTCTTTCTTACTTGTTTCTTACTTCTTTCTTTCTTCTTTCTTCTTTCTTACTTCTTTCTTTCTTCTTTCTTACTTCTTTCTTTCTTCTTTCTTTCTTCTTTCTTACTTCTTTCTTACTTCTTTCTTCTTTCTTTCTTACTTCTTGCTTACTTCTTTCTTTCTTCTTTCTTACTTCTTTCTTACTTCTTTATTCATTCCTTCTTACTTCTTTCTTACTTCTTTCTTAATTCTTTCTTACTTCTTTCTTACTTCTTTCTTCTATCTTTCTTTGTTCTTTCTTTCTTCTTTCTTACTTATTTCTTACTTCTTTCTTAATTATTTCTAACTTCTTTTTTCTTCTTTCTTACTTCTTTCTTACTTCTTTCTTCATTCCTTCTTACTTCTTTCTTACATCTTTCTTACTTCCTTCTTACTTCTTTCTTACTTCTTTCTTACTTCTTTCTTACTTCTTTCTAACTTCTTCTTTCTTATTTCTTACTTCTTTCTTACTTCTTTCTTTCTTACTTCTTTCTTACTTCTTTCTTACTTATTTCTTACTTATTTCTTACTTCTTTCTAACTTGTTTCTTACTTCTTTCTTACTTCTTTCTAACTTCTTTCTTACTTCTTTCATACTTCTTTCTTTCTTCTTCCTTACTTCTTTCTTCTTTCTTTCTTACTTCTTTCTTACTTCTTTCTTACTTCTTTCTTACTTCTTTCTTACTTCTTTCTTACTTCTTTCTTACTTCTTTCTTACTTCTTTCTTACTTCTTTCTTCAATCATTCTTACTTCTTTCAAACTTCTTTCTTACTTCTTTCTTACTTCTTTCTTAATTCTTTCTTTCTTACTTCTTTCTTACTTCTTTATTACTTCTTTCTAACTTCTTTTTTCTTCTTTCTTACTTCTTTCTTACTTCTTTCTTACTTCTTTCTTACATCATTCTTCTTTCTTTCTTACTTCTTTCTTACTTCTTTCTTTCTTCTTTCTTACTTCTTTCTTTCTTCTTTCTTACTTCTTTCTTACTTCTTTCTTCTTTCTTTCTTACTTCTTTCTTACTTCTTTTTTACTTCTTTCTTACTTCTTTCTTCGTTCTTTCTTACTTCTTTCTTACTTATTTCTTACTTCTTTCTTACTTCTTTCTTACTTCTTTCTAACCTCTTTTTTCTTCTTTCTTACTTCTTTCTTACTTCTTTATTCTTTCTTTCTTACTTAATTCTTACTTCTTTCTTACTTCTTTCTAACTTCTTTCTTACTTCTTTCTTACTTCTTGCTTACTTCTTTCTTTCTTCTTTCTTACTTCTTTCTTTCTTCTTTCTTACTTCTTTCTTACTTCTTTCTTCATTCCTTCTTACTTCTTTCTTACTTCTTTCTTACTTCTTTCTTACTTCTTTCTTACTTCTTTCTTACTTCTTTCTTCTATCTTTCTTTGTTCTTTCTTTCTTCTTTCTTACTTCTTTCTATCTTCTTTTTTCTTCTTTCTTACTTCTTTCTTACTTCTTTCTTACTTCTTTCTTACTTCTTTCTTACTTCTTTCCTACTTCTTTCTTACTTCTTTCTTATTTCTTTCTTCATTCCTTCTTACTTCTTTCTTACTTCTTTCTTACTTCTCTCTTACTTCTTTCTTACTTCTTTCTTACTTCTTTCTTACTTCTTTCTTACTTCTTTCTTACTTCTTTCTTACTTCTTTCTTACTTCTTTCTTCATTCCTTCTTACTTCTTTCTTACATCTTTCTTACTTCTTTCTTACTTCTTTCTCACTTCTTTCTTACTTCTTTCTTCTTTCTTTCTTCTTTCTTACTTCTTTCTTACTTCTTTCTTAGTTCTTTCTAACTTCTTCTTTCTTCTTTCTTACTTCTTTCTTACTTCTTTATTTCTTACTCCTTTCTTACTTCTTTCTTACTTATTTCTTACTTATTTCATACTTCTTTCTAACTTCTTTCTTACTTCTTTCTTACTTCTTTCTAACTTCTTTCTTACTTCTTTCATACTTCTTTGTTTCTTCTTCCTTACTTCTTTCTTCTTTCTTTCTTACTTCTTTCTTACTTCTTTCTTACTTCTTTCTTACTTCTTTCTTACTTCTTTCTTACTTCTTTCATCATTCCTTCTTACTTCTTTCTTACTTCTTTCTTACTTCTGTCTTACTTCTTTCTTACTTCTTTCTTCAATCATTCTTACTTCTTTCTTACTTCTTTCTTACTTCTTTCTTACTTCTTTCTTACTTCTTTCTTTATTACTTCTTTCTTACTTCTTTATTCCTTATTTCTAACTTCTTTTTTCTTCTTTCTTACTTCTTTCTAACTTCTTTCTTACTTCTTTCTTACTTCTTTCTTCTTTCTTTCTTACTTCTTTCTTACTTTTTTCTTTCTTCTTTCTTACTTCTTTCTTTCTTCTTTCTTATTTCTTTCTTACTTCTTTCTTACTTCTTTCTTACTTCTTTCTTTGTTCTTTCTTACTTCTTTCTTTCTTCTTTCTTACTTCTTTCTTACTTCTTTCTTCATTCCTTCTTACTTCTTTCTTACTTCTTTCTTACTTCTTTCTTACTTCTTTCTTACTTCTTTCTTCTATCTTTCTTTGTTCTTTCTTTCTTCTTTCTTACTTCTTTCTTACTTCTTTCTTACTTATTTCTAGCTTCTTTTTTCTTCTTTCTTACTTCTTTCTTACTTCTTTCTTTCTTACTTCTTTCTTACTTCTTTCTTTCTTACTTCTTTCTTACTTCTTTCATACTTCTTTCTTTCTTCTTCCTTACTTCTTTCTTCTTTCTTTCTAACTTCTTTCTTACTTCTTTCTTTCTTCTTTCTTCCTTCTTTCTTACTTCTTTCTTCATTCCCTCTTACTTCTTTCATACTTCTTTCTTACTTCTTTCTTACTTCTTTCTTACTTCTTTCTTACTTCTTTCTTCTATCTTTCTTTCTTCTTTCTTTCTTCTTTCTTACTTCTTTCTTACTTCTTTCTATCTTCTTTCTATCTTCTTTTTTCTTCTTTCTTACTTCTTTCTTACTTCTTTCTTTCTTCTTTCTTACTTCTTTCTTACTTCTTTCTATCTTCTTTCTATCTTCTTTTTTCTTCTTTCTTACTTCTTTCTTACTTCTTTCTTACTTCTTTCTTTCTTCTATCTTACTTCTTTTTTACTTCTTTCTTACTTCTTTCTTCTTTCTTTCTTCTTTCTTTCTTCTTTCTTACTTCTTTCTTACTTCTTTCTTACTTCTTTCTAACTTCTTCTTTCTTCTTTCTTACTTCTTTCTTACTTCTTTCTTTCTTACTTCTTTCTTACTTCTTTCTTACTTATTTCTTACTTATTTCTTACATCTTTCTAACTTCTTTCTTACTTCTTTCTTACTTCTTTCTAACTTCTTTCTTACTTCTTTCATACTTCTTTCTTTATTCTTCCTTACTTCTTTCTTCTTTCTTTCTTACTTCTTTCTTACTTCTTTCTTACTTCTTTCTTACTTCTTTCTTACTTCTTTCATCATTCCTTCTTACTTCTTTCTTCAATCATTCTTACTTCTTTCAAACTTCTTTCTTACTTCTTTCTTACTTCTTTCTTAATTCTTTCTTTCTTACTTCTTTCTTACTTCTTTCTTACTTCTTTCTTACTTCTTTCTTCTTTCTTTCTTCTTTCTTTCTTCTTTCTTACTTCTTTCTTACTTCTTTCTTACTTCTTTCTAACTTCTTCTTTCTTATTTCTTACTTCTTTCTTACTTCTTTCTTTCTTACTTCTTTCTTACTTCTTTCTTACTTATTTCTTACTTATTTCTTACTTCTTTCTAACTTGTTTCTTACTTCTTTCTTACTTCTTTCTAACTTCTTTCTTACTTCTTTCATACTTCTTTCTTTCTTCTTCCTTACTTCTTTCTTCTTTCTTTCTTACTTCTTTCTTACTTCTTTCTTACTTCTTTCTTACTTCTTTCTTACTTCTTTCTTACTTCTTTCTTACTTCTTTCTTACTTCTTTCTTACTTCTTTCTTCAATCATTCTTACTTCTTTCAAACTTCTTTCTTACTTCTTTCTTACTTCTTTCTTAATTCTTTCTTTCTTACTTCTTTCTTACTTCTTTATTACTTCTTTCTAACTTCTTTTTTGCTTCTTTCTTACTTCTTTCTTACTTCTTTCTTACTTCTTTCTTACATCTTTCTTCTTTCTTTCTTACTTCTTTCTTACTTCTTTCTTTCTTCTTTCTTACTTCTTTCTTTCTTCTTTCTTACTTCTTTCTTACTTCTTTCTTCTTTCTTTCTTACTTCTTTCTTACTTCTTTTTTACTTCTTTCTTACTTCTTTCTTCGTTCTTTCTTACTTCTTTCTTACTTATTTCTTACTTCTTTCTTACTTCTTTCTTACTTCTTTCTAACCTCTTTTTTCTTCTTTCTTACTTCTTTCTTACTTCTTTATTCTTTCTTTCTTACTTAATTCTTACTTCTTTCTTACTTCTTTCTAACTTCTTTCTTACTTCTTTCTTACTTCTTGCTTACTTCTTTCTTTCTTCTTTCTTACTTCTTTCTTTCTTCTTTCTTACTTCTTTCTTACTTCTTTCTTCATTCCTTCTTACTTCTTTCTTACTTCTTTCTTACTTCTTTCTTACTTCTTTCTTACTTCTTTCTTACTTCTTTCTTCTATCTTTCTTTGTTCTTTCTTTCTTCTTTCTTACTTCTTTCTATCTTCTTTTTTCTTCTTTCTTACTTCTTTCTTACTTCTTTCTTACTTCTTTCTTTCTTCTTTCTTACTTCTTTCTTACTTCTTTCTTACTTCTTTCCTACTTCTTTCTTACTTCTTTCTTATTTCTTTCTTCATTCCTTCTTACTTCTTTCTTACTTCTTTCTTACTTCTCTCTTACTTCTTTCTTACTTCTTTCTTACTTCTTTCTTACTTCTTTCTTACTTCTTTCTTACTTCTTTCTTACTTCTTTCTTACTTCTTTCTTCATTCCTTCTTACTTCTTTCTTACATCTTTCTTACTTCTTTCTTACTTCTTTCTCACTTCTTTCTTACTTCTTTCTTCTTTCTTTCTTCTTTCTTACTTCTTTCTTACTTCTTTCTTAGTTCTTTCTAACTTCTTCTTTCTTCTTTCTTACTTCTTTCTTACTTCTTTCTTTCTTACTTCTTTCTTACTTCTTTCTTACTTATTTCTTACTTATTTCTTACTTCTTTCTAACTTCTTTCTTACTTCTTTCTTACTTCTTTCTAACTTCTTTCTTACTTCTTTCATACTTCTTTGTTTCTTCTTCCTTACTTCTTTCTTCTTTCTTTCTTACTTCTTTCTTACTTCTTTCTTACTTCTTTCTTACTTCTTTCTTACTTCTTTCTTACTTCTTTCATCATTCCTTCTTACTTCTTTCTTACTTCTTTCTTACTTCTGTCTTACTTCTTTCTTCTTTCTTCAATCATTCTTACTTCTTTCTTACTTCTTTCTTACTTCTTTCTTACTTCTTTCTTACTTCTTTCTTTATTACTTCTTTCTTACTTCTTTATTCCTTCTTTCTAACTTCTTTTTTCTTCTTTCTTACTTCTTTCTAACTTCTTTCTTACTTCTTTCTTACTTCTTTCTTCTTTCTTTCTTACTTCTTTCTTACTTTTTTCTTTCTTCTTTCTTACTTCTTTCTTTCTTCTTTCTTATTTCTTTCTTACTTCTTTCTTACTTCTTTCTTACTTCTTTCTTCTTTCTTTCTTACTTCTTTCTTACTTCTTTTTTACTTCTTTCTTACTTCTTTCTTCATTATTTCTTACTTCTTTCTTTCTTCTTTCTTACTTCTTTCTTTCTTCTTTCTTACTTCTTTCTTACTTCTTTCTTCATTCCTTCTTACTTCTTTCTTACTTCTTTCTTACTTCTTTCTTACTTCTTTCTTACTTCTTTCTTCTATCTTTCTTTGTTCTTTCTTTCTTCTTTCTTACTTCTTTCTTACTTCTTTCTTACTTATTTCTAACTTCTTTTTTCTTCTTTCTTACTTCTTTCTTACTTCTTTCTTTCTTACTTCTTTCTTACTTCTTTCTTTCTTACTTCTTTCTTACTTCTTTCATACTTCTTTCTCTCTTCTTCCTTACTTCTTTCTTCTTTCTTTCTAACTTCTTTCTTACTTCTTTCTTTCTTCTTTCTTCCTTCTTTCTTACTTCTTTCTTCATTCCCTCTTACTTCTTTCTTACTTCTTTCTTACTTCTTTCTTACTTCTTTCTTACTTCTTTCTTACTTCTTTCTTCTATCTTTCTTTCTTCTTTCTTTCTTCTTTCTTACTTCTTTCTTACTTCTTTCTATCTTCTTTCTATCTTCTTTTTTCTTCTTTCTTACTTCTTTCTTACTTCTTTCTTTCTTCTTTCTTACTTCTTTCTTACTTCTTTCTATCTTCTTTCTATCTTCTTTTTTCTTCTTTCTTACTTCTTTCTTACTTCTTTCTTACTTCTTTCTTTCTTCTTTCTTACTTCTTTCTTACTTCTTTCTTACTTCTTTCCTACTTCTTTCTTACTTCTTTCTTATTTCTTTCTTCATTCCTTTTTACTTCTTTCTTACTTCTTTCTTACTTCTTTCTTACTTCTTTCTTACTTCTTTCATCATTCCTTCTTACTTCTTTCTTACTTCTTTCAAACTTCTTTCTTACTTCTTTCTTACTTCTTTCTTACTTCTTTCTTACTTCTTTATTACTTCTTTCTAACTTCTTTTTTCTTCTTTCTTACTTCTTTCTTACTTCTTTCTTACTTCTTTCTTACTTCTTTCTTCTTTCTTTCTTACTTCTTTCTTACTTCTTTCTTTCTTCTTTCTTACTTCTTTCTTTCTTCTTTCTTATTTCTTTCTTACTTCTTTCTTACTTCTTTCTTACTTCTTTCTTCTTTCTTTCTTACTTCATACTTACTTTCTTCTTTCTTCCTTCTTTCTTACTTCTTTCTTCATTCTTTCTTACTTCTTTCTTTCTTCTTTCTTTCTTACTTCTTTCTTACTTCTTTCTTACTTCTTTCTTACTTCTTTCTTTCTCACTTCTTTCTTACTTCTTTCTTACTTCTTTCTTAGTTATTTCTTACTTCTTTCTTACTTCTTTCTTACTTCTTTCTTTCTTACTTCTTTCTTACTTCTTTCATACTTCTTTCTTTCTACTTCCTTACTTCTTTCTTCTTTCTTTCTTACTTCTTTCTTACTTCTTTCTTACTTCTTTCTTACTTCTTTCTTACTTCTTTCTTACTTCTTTCTTCATTCCTTCTTACTTCTTTCTTACTTCTTTCTTACTTGTTTCTTACTTCTTTCTTATTTCTTTCTTACTTCTTTCTTCATTCCTTCTTACTTCTTTCAAACTTCTTTCTTACTTCTTTCTTACTTCTTTCTTACTTCTTTCTTACTTATTTCTTTCTTACTTCTTTCTTACTTCTTTCTTTCTTACTTCTTTCTTACTTCTTTATTACTTCTTTCTAACTTCTTTTTTCTTCTTTCTTACTTCTTTCTTACTTCTTTCTTACTTCTTTCTTACTTCTTTCTTCTTTCTTTCTTACTTCTTTCTTACTTCTTTCTTTCTTCTTTCTTACTTCTTTCTTTCTTCTTTCTTACTTCTTTCTTTCTTCTTTCTTACTTCTTTATTACTTCTTTCTTGATTCTTTGTTCTTTCTTTCTTACTTCTTTTGTACTTCTTTTTTACTTCTTTCATACTTCTTTCTTACTTCTTTCTAACCTCTTTTTTCTTCTTCCTTACTTCTTTCTTACTTCTTTCTTACTTCTTTCTTCTTTCTTTCTTACTTCTTTCTTACTTCTTTCTTTCTTCTTTCTTACTTCTTTCTTTCTTCTTTCTTACTTCTTTCTTCTTTCTTACTTCTTTCTTACTTCTTTCAACTTCTTTCTTTCTTCTTTCTTACTTCTTTCATACTTCTTTCTTACTTCTTTCTAACCTCTTTTTTCTTCTTTCTTACTTCTTTCTTCTTTCTTACTTCTTTCGTACTTCTTTTTTACTTCTTTCTTACTTCTTTCTTACTTCTTTCTTTCTTCTTTCTTACTTCTTTAATACTTCTTTCTTACTTCTTTCTAACCTCTTTTTTCTTCTTTCTTACTTCTTTCTTACTTCTTTCTTACTTCTTTTTTACTTCTTTCTTACTTCTTTCTTCGTTCTTTCTTACTTCCTTCTTACTTCTTTCTTACTTCTTTCTTACTTCTTTCTTACTTCTTTCTAACCTCTTTTTTCTTCTTTCTTACTTCTTTCTTACTTCTTTCTTACTTCTTTCTTCTTTCTTTCTTACTTCTTTCTTACTTCTTTCTACTTCTTTCTAACTTCTTTCTTACTTCTTTCTTACTTCTTGCTTACTTCTTTCTTTCTTCTTTCTCACTTCTTTCTTTCTTCTTTCTTACTTCTTTCTTACTTCTTTCTTCATTCCTTCTTACTTCTTTCTTACTTCTTTCTTACTTCTTTCTTACTTCTTTCTTACTTCTTTCTTCTATCTTTCTTTGTTCTTTCTTTCTTCTTTCTTACTTCTTTCTTACTTCTTTCTTACTTATTTCTAACTTCTTTTTTCTTCTTTCTTACTTCTTTCTTACTTCTTTCTTACTTCTTTCTTACTTATTTCTTACTTCTTTCTAACTTCTTTCTTACTTCTTTCTTACTTATTTTTCTAACTTCTTTCTTACTTCTTTCTTACTTCTTTCTTTCTTACCTCTTTCTTACTTCTTTCATACTTCTTTCTTTCTTCTTCCTTACTTCTTTCTTCTTTCTTTCTAACTTCTTTCTTACTTCTTTCTTACTTCTTTTTTTCTTCTTTCTTCCTTCTTTCTTACTTCTTTCTTCATTCCCTCTTACTTCTTTCTTACTTCTTTCTTACTTCTTTCTTTCTTCTTTCTTACTTCTTTCTTACTTCTTTCTTACTTCTTTCTTTCTTCTTTCTTACTTCTTTCTTACTTCTTTCTTACTTCTTTCCTACTTCTTTCTTACTTCTTTCTTATTTCTTTCTTCATTCCTTTTTACTTCTTTCTTACTTCTTTCTTACTTCTTTCTTACTTCTTTCTTACTTATTTCTTACTTCTTTCTTACTTCTTTCTTACTTCTTTCTTCATTCCTTCTTACTTCTTTCTTACATCTTTCTTACTTCTTTTATACTTCTTTCTTACTTCTTTCTTACTTCTTTCTTCTTTCTTCCTTCTTTCTTTCTTCTTTCTTTCTTCTTTCTTACTTCTTTCTCACTTCTTTCTTTCTTACTTCTTTCTTACTTCTTTCTTACTTATTTCTTACTTATTTCTTACTTCTTTCTTTCTTCTTCCTTACTTCTTTCTTCTTTCTTTCTTACTTCTTTCTTACTTCTTTCTTCGTTCTTTCTTACTTCTTTCTTACTTCTTTCTTACTTCTTTCTTACTTCTTTCTTACTTCTTTCTAACCTCTTTTTTCTTCTTTCTTACTTCTTTCTTACTTCTTTCTTACTTCTTTCTTCTTTCTTTCTTACTTCTTATTACTTCTTTCCTACTTCTTTCTTACTTCTTTCTTACTTCTTTCTTACTTCTTTCTTTCTTACTTCTTTCTTACTTCTTTCTTACTTATTTCTTACTTCTTTCTAACTTCTTTCTTACTTCTTTCTTACTTATTTTTCTAACTTCTTTCTTACTTCTTTCTTACTTCTTTCTTTCTTACTTCTTTCTTACTTCTTTCATACTTCTTTCTTTCTACTTCCTTACTTCTTTCTTCTTTCTTTCTAACTTCTTTCTTACTTCTTTCTTACTTCTTTCTTTCTTCTTTCTTCCTTCTTTCTTACTTCCTTCTTCATTCCCTCTTACTTCTTTCTTACTTCTTTCTTACTTCTTTCTTACTTCTTTCTTACTTCTTTCTAACTTCTTTCTTACTTCTTTCTTACTTCTTGCTTACTTCTTTCTTTCTTCTTTCTTACTTCTTTCTTTCTTCTTTCTTACTTCTTTCTTTCTTACTTCTTTCTAACTTCTTTCTTACTTCTTTCTTACTTATTTTTCTAACTTCTTTCTTACTTCTTTCTTACTTCTTTCTTACTTCTTTCTAAATTCTTTCTTACTTCTTTCTTACTACTTTCTTACTTCTTTCTTACTTCTTTCTTACTTCTTTCTTTCTTCTTTCTTACTTCTTTCTTCATTCCTTCTTACTTCTTTCTTCATTCCTTCTTACTTCTTTCTTACTTCTTTCTTTCTTCTTTCTTACTTCTTTCTTACTTCTTTCTTACTTCTTTCTTACTTCTTTCTTTCTTCGTTCTTACTTCTTTCTTTCTTCTTTCTTCCTTCTTTCTTACTTCTTTCTTCATTCCCTCTTACTTCTTTCTTACTTCTTTCTTACTTCTTTCTTACTTCTTTCTTACTTCTTTCTTACTTCTTTCTTCTATCTTTCTTTCTTCTTTCTTTCTTCTTTCTTACTTTTTTCTTACTTCTTTCTATCTTCTTTCTATCTTCTTTTTTCTTCTTTCTTACTTCTTTCTTACTTCTTTCTTACTTCTTTCTTTCTTCTTTCTTACTTCTTTCTTACTTCTTTCTTACTCCTTTCTTACTTCTTTCTTACTTCTTTCTTACTTCTTTCTTACTTCTTTCTTACTTCTTTCTTACTTCTTTCCTACTTCTTTCTTACTTCTTTCTTACTTCTTTCTTCATTCCTTTTTACTTCTTTCTTACTTCTTTCTTACTTCTTTCTTACTTCTTTCTTACTTCTTTCTTACTTCTTTCTTACTTCTTTCTTACTTCTTTCTTACTTCTTTCTTCATTCCTTCTTACATCTTTCTTACATCTTTCTTACTTCTTTCTTACTTCTTTCTTACTTCTTTCTTACTTCTTTCTATCTTCTTTCTTACTTCTTTCTTACTTCTTTCTAACTTCTTTCTTACTTCTTTCATACTTCTTTCTTTATTCTTCCTTACTTCTTTCTTCTTTCTTTCTTACTTCTTTCTTACTTCTTTCTTACTTCTTTCTTACTTCTTTCTTACTTCTTTCATCATTCCTTCTTACTTCTTTCTTACTTCTTTTTTACTTCTTTCTTACTTCTGTCTTACTTCTTTCTTACTTCTTTCTTCAATAATTCTTACTTCTTTCAAACTTCTTTCTTACTTCTTTCTTACTTCTTTCTTACTTCTTTCTTACTTCTTTCTTTCTTACTTCTTTCTTACTTCTTTATTACTTCTTTCTAACTTCTTTTTTCTTCTTTCTTACTTCTTTCTTACTTCTTTCTTTCTTCTTTCTTCTTTCTTACTTCTTTCTTTCTTCTTTCTTACTTCTTTCTTTCTTCTTTCTTTCTTCTTTCTTACTTCTTTCTTACTTCTTTCTTCTTTCTTTCTTACTTCTTGCTTACTTCTTTCTTTCTTCTTTCTTACTTCTTTCTTACTTCTTTATTCATTCCTTCTTACTTCTTTCTTACTTCTTTCTTAATTCTTTCTTACTTCTTTCTTACTTTTTTCTTCTATCTTTCTTTGTTCTTTCTTTCTTCTTTCTTACTTATTTCTTACTTCTTTCTTAATTATTTCTAACTTCTTTTTTCTTCTTTCTTACTTCTTTCTTACTTCTTTCTTCATTCCTTCTTACTTCTTTCTTACATCTTTCTTACTTCCTTCTTACTTCTTTCTTACTTCTTTCTTACTTCTTTCTTCTTTCTTTCTTCTTTCTTTCTTCTTTCTTACTTCTTTCTTCTTTCTTACTTCTTTCTAACTTCTTCTTTCTTATTTCTTACTTCTTTCTTACTTCTTTCTTTCTTACTTCTTTCTTACTTCTTTCTTACTTATTTCTTACTTCTTTCTAACTTGTTTCTTACTTCTTTCTTACTTCTTTCTAACTTCTTTCTTACTTCTTTCATACTTCTTTCTTTCTTCTTCCTTACTTCTTTCTTCTTTCTTTCTTACTTCTTTCTTACTTCTTTCTTACTTCTTTCTTACTTCTTTCTTACTTCTTTCTTACTTCTTTCTTACTTCTTTCTTACTTCTTTCTTCAATCATTCTTACTTCTTTCAAACTTCTTTCTTACTTCTTTCTTACTTCTTTCTTAATTCTTTCTTTCTTACTTCTTTCTTACTTCTTTATTACTTCTTTCTAACTTCTTTTTTCTTCTTTCTTACTTCTTTCTTACTTCTTTCTTACTTCTTTCTTACATCTTTCTTCTTTCTTTCTTACTTCTTTCTTACTTCTTTCTTTCTTCTTTCTTACTTCTTTCTTTCTTCTTTCTTACTTCTTTCTTACTTCTTTCTTCTTTCTTTCTTACTTCTTTCTTACTTCTTTTTTACTTCTTTCTTAATTCTTTCTTCGTTCTTTCTTACTTCTTTCTTACTTATTTCTTACTTCTTTCTTACTTCTTTCTTACTTCTTTCTAACCTCTTTTTTCTTCTTTCTTACTTCTTTCTTACTTCTTTATTCTTTCTTTCTTACTTAATTCTTACTTCTTTCTTACTTCTTTCTAACTTCTTTCTTACTTCTTTCTTACTTCTTGCTTACTTCTTTCTTTCTTCTTTCTTACTTCTTTCTTTCTTCTTTCTTACTTCTTTCTTACTTCTTTCTTCGTTCTTTCTTACTTCCTTCTTACTTCTTTCTTACTTCTTTCTTACTTCTTTCTTACTTCTTTCTTACTTCTTTCTTCTATCTTTCTTTGTTCTTTTTTTCTTCTTTCTTACTTCTTTCTTACTTCTTTCTTACTTCTTTCTATCTTCTTTCTATCTTCTTTTTTCTTCTTTCTTACTTCTTTCTTACTTCTTTCTTACTTCTTTCTTTCTTCTTTCTTACTTCTTTCTTACTTCTTTCTTACTCCTTTCTTACTTCTTTCTTACTTCTTTCTTATTTCTTTCTTACTTCTTTCTTACTTCTTTCTTACTTCTTTCTTACTTCTTTCATCATTCCTTCTTACTTCTTTCTTACTTCTTTCAAACTTCTTTCTTACTTCTTTCTTACTTCTTTCTTACTTCTTTCTTACTTCTTTATTACTTCTTTCTAACTTCTTTTTTCTTCTTTCTTACTTCTTTCTTACTTCTTTCTTACTTCTTTCTTACTTCTTTCTTCTTTCTTTCTTACTTCTTTCTTACTTCTTTCTTTCTTCTTTCTTACTTCTTTCTTTCTTCTTTCTTATTTCTTTCTTACTTCTTTCTTACTTCTTTCTTACTTCTTTCTTCTTTCTTTCTTACTTCATACTTACTTTCTTCTTTCTTCCTTCTTTCTTACTTCTTTCTTCATTCTTTCTTACTTCTTTCTTTCTTCTTTCTTTCTTACTTCTTTCTTACTTCTTTCTTACTTCTTTCTTACTTCTTTCTTTCTCACTTCTTTCTTACTTCTTTCTTACTTCTTTCTTAGTTATTTCTTACTTCTTTCTTACTTCTTTCTTACTTCTTTCTTTCTTACTTCTTTCTTACTTCTTTCATACTTCTTTCTTTCTACTTCCTTACTTCTTTCTTCTTTCTTTCTTACTTCTTTCTTACTTCTTTCTTACTTCTTTCTTACTTCTTTCTTACTTCTTTCTTACTTCTTTCTTCATTCCTTCTTACTTCTTTCTTACTTCTTTCTTACTTGTTTCTTACTTCTTTCTTATTTCTTTCTTACTTCTTTCTTCATTCCTTCTTACTTCTTTCAAACTTCTTTCTTACTTCTTTCTTACTTCTTTCTTACTTCTTTCTTACTTATTTCTTTCTTACTTCTTTCTTACTTCTTTCTTTCTTACTTCTTTCTTACTTCTTTATTACTTCTTTCTAACTTCTTTTTTCTTCTTTCTTACTTCTTTCTTACTTCTTTCTTACTTCTTTCTTCTTTCTTTCTTACTTCTTTCTTACTTCTTTCTTTCTTCTTTCTTACTTCTTTCTTTCTTCTTTCTTACTTCTTTCTTTCTTCTTTCTTACTTCTTTATTACTTCTTTCTTGATTCTTTGTTCTTTCTTTCTTACTTCTTTTGTACTTCTTTTTTACTTCTTTCATACTTCTTTCTTACTTCTTTCTAACCTCTTTTTTCTTCTTCCTTACTTCTTTCTTACTTCTTTCTTACTTCTTTCTTCTTTCTTTCTTACTTCTTTCTTACTTCTTTCTTTCTTCTTTCTTACTTCTTTCTTTCTTCTTTCTTACTTCTTTCTTCTTTCTTACTTCTTTCTTACTTCTTTCAACTTCTTTCTTTCTTCTTTCTTACTTCTTTCATACTTCTTTCTTACTTCTTTCTAACCTCTTTTTTCTTCTTTCTTACTTCTTTCTTCTTTCTTACTTCTTTCGTACTTCTTTTTTACTTCTTTCTTACTTCTTTCTTACTTCTTTCTTTCTTCTTTCTTACTTCTTTCATACTTCTTTCTTACTTCTTTCTAACCTCTTTTTTCTTCTTTCTTACTTCTTTCTTACTTCTTTCTTACTTCTTTTTTACTTCTTTCTTACTTCTTTCTTCGTTCTTTCTTACTTCCTTCTTACTTCTTTCTTACTTCTTTCTTACTTCTTTCTTACTTCTTTCTAACCTCTTTTTTCTTCTTTCTTACTTCTTTCTTACTTCTTTCTTACTTCTTTCTTCTTTCTTTCTTACTTCTTTCTTACTTCTTTCTACTTCTTTCTAACTTCTTTCTTACTTCTTTCTTACTTCTTGCTTACTTCTTTCTTTCTTCTTTCTCACTTCTTTCTTTCTTCTTTCTTACTTCTTTCTTACTTCTTTCTTCATTCCTTCTTACTTCTTTCTTACTTCTTTCTTACTTCTTTCTTACTTCTTTCTTACTTCTTTCTTCTATCTTTCTTTGTTCTTTCTTTCTTCTTTCTTACTTCTTTCTTACTTCTTTCTTACTTATTTCTAACTTCTTTTTTCTTCTTTCTTACTTCTTTCTTACTTCTTTCTTACTTCTTTCTTACTTATTTCTTACTTCTTTCTAACTTCTTTCTTACTTCTTTCTTACTTATTTTTCTAACTTCTTTCTTACTTCTTTCTTACTTCTTTCTTTCTTACCTCTTTCTTACTTCTTTCATACTTCTTTCTTTCTTCTTCCTTACTTCTTTCTTCTTTCTTTCTAACTTCTTTCTTACTTCTTTCTTACTTCTTTTTTTCTTCTTTCTTCCTTCTTTCTTACTTCTTTCTTCATTCCCTCTTACTTCTTTCTTACTTCTTTCTTACTTCTTTCTTTCTTCTTTCTTACTTCTTTCTTACTTCTTTCTTACTTCTTTCTTTCTTCTTTCTTACTTCTTTCTTACTTCTTTCTTACTTCTTTCCTACTTCTTTCTTACTTCTTTCTTATTTCTTTCTTCATTCCTTTTTACTTCTTTCTTACTTCTTTCTTACTTCTTTCTTACTTCTTTCTTACTTATTTCTTACTTCTTTCTTACTTCTTTCTTACTTCTTTCTTCATTCCTTCTTACTTCTTTCTTACATCTTTCTTACTTCTTTTATACTTATTTCTTACTTCTTTCTTACTTCTTTCTTCTTTCTTCCTTCTTTCTTTCTTCTTTCTTTCTTCTTTCTTACTTCTTTCTCACTTCTTTCTTTCTTACTTCTTTCTTACTTCTTTCTTACTTATTTCTTACTTATTTCTTACTTCTTTCTAACTTCTTTCTTACTTCTTTCTTACTTCTTTCTAACTTCTTTCTTACTTCTTTCATACTTCTTTCTTTCTTCTTCCTTACTTCTTTCTTCTTTCTTTCTTACTTCTTTCTTACTTCTTTCTTCGTTCTTTCTTACTTCTTTCTTACTTCTTTCTTACTTCTTTCTTACTTCTTTCTTACTTCTTTCTAACCTCTTTTTTCTTCTTTCTTACTTCTTTCTTACTTCTTTCTTACTTCTTTCTTCTTTCTTTCTTACTTCTTATTACTTCTTTCTTACTTCTTTCTTACTTCTTTCTTACTTCTTTCTTACTTCTTGCTTACTTCTTTCTTACTTCTTTCTTCTTTCTTTCTTACTTCTTTCTTACTTCTTTCTTACTTCTTTCTAACTTCTTTCTTACTTCTTTCTAACTTCTTGCTTACTTCTTTCTTTCTTCTTTCTTACTTCTTTCTTTCTTCTTTCTTAATTCTTTCTTTCTTACTTCTTTCTTACTTCTTTCTTACTTCTTTCTTACTTCTTTCTTCTTTCTTTCTTTCTTCTTTCTTACTTCTTTCTTTCTTCTTTCTTCTTTCTTTCTTACTTCTTTCTTACTTCTTTCTTACTTCTTTCTTACTTCTTTCTTACTTCTTTCTTTCTTCTTTCTTACTTCTTTCTTTCTTCTTTCTTCCTTCTTTCTTACTTCTTTCTTCATTCCCTCTTACTTCTTTCTTACGTCTTTCTTACTTCTTTCTTACTTCTTTCTTACTTATTTCTTACTTCTTTCTTACTTCTTTCTTACTTCTTTCTTCTATCTTTCTTTCTTCTTTCTTTCTTCTTTCTTACTTCTTTCTTACTTCTTTCTATCTTCTTTCTATCTTCTTTTTTCTTCTTTCTTACTTCTTTCTTACTTCTTTCTTACTTCTTTCTTTCTTCTTTCTTACTTCTTTCTTACTTCTTTCTTACTCCTTTCTTACTTCTTTCTTACTTCTTTCTTACTTCTTTCTTACTTCTTTCTTACTTCTTTCTTACTTCTTTCTTACTTCTTTCCTACTTCTTTCTTACTTCTTTCTTACTTCTTTCTTACTTCTTTCTTTCTTACTTCTTTCTTACTTCTTTCTTACTTATTTCTTACTTCTTTCTAACTTCTTTCTTACTTCTTTCTTACTTATTTTTCTAACTTCTTTCTTACTTCTTTCTTACTTCTTTCTTTCTTACTTCTTTCTTACTTCTTTCATACTTCTTTCTTTCTACTTCCTTACTTCTTTCTTCTTTCTTTCTAACTTCTTTCTTACTTCTTTCTTACTTCTTTCTTTCTTCTTTCTTCCTTCTTTCTTACTTCCTTCTTCATTCCCTCTTACTTCTTTCTTACTTCTTTCTTACTTCTTTCTTACTTCTTTCTTACTTCTTTCTAACTTCTTTCTTACTTCTTTCTTACTTCTTGCTTACTTCTTTCTTTCTTCTTTCTTACTTCTTTCTTTCTTCTTTCTTACTTCTTTCTTTCTTACTTCTTTCTTACTTCTTTCTTACTTCTTTCTTACTTCTTTCTTCTTTCTTTCTTACTTCTTTCTTACTTCTTTCTTACTTCTTTCTAAATTCTTTCTTACTTCTTTCTTACTTCTTTCTTACTTCTTTCTTTCTTCTTTCTTACTTCTTTCTTCATTCCTTCTTACTTCTTTCTTCATTCCTTCTTACTTCTTTCTTACTTCTTTCTTTCTTCTTTCTTACTTCTTTCTTACTTCTTTCTTACTTCTTTCTTACTTCTTTCTTTCTTCGTTCTTACTTCTTTCTTTCTTCTTTCTTCCTTCTTTCTTACTTCTTTCTTCATTCCCTCTTACTTCTTTCTTACTTCTTTCTTACTTCTTTCTTACTTCTTTCTTACTTCTTTCTTACTTCTTTCTTCTATCTTTCTTTCTTCTTTCTTTCTTCTTTCTTACTTTTTTCTTACTTCTTTCTATCTTCTTTCTATCTTCTTTTTTCTTCTTTCTTACTTCTTTCTTACTTCTTTCTTACTTCTTTCTTTCTTCTTTCTTACTTCTTTCTTACTTCTTTCTTACTCCTTTCTTACTTCTTTCTTACTTCTTTCTTACTTCTTTCTTACTTCTTTCTTACTTCTTTCTTACTTCTTTCCTACTTCTTTCTTACTTCTTTCTTACTTCTTTCTTCATTCCTTTTTACTTCTTTCTTACTTCTTTCTTACTTCTTTCTTACTTCTTTCTTACTTCTTTCTTACTTCTTTCTTACTTCTTTCTTACTTCTTTCTTACTTCTTTCTTACTTCTTTCTTCATTCCTTCTTACTTCTTTCTTACATCTTTCTTACTTCTTTCTTACTTCTTTCTTACTTCTTTCTTACTTCTTTCTATCTTCTTTCTTACTTCTTTCTTACTTCTTTCTAACTTCTTTCTTACTTCTTTCATACTTCTTTCTTTATTCTTCCTTACTTCTTTCTTCTTTCTTTCTTACTTCTTTCTTACTTCTTTCTTACTTCTTTCTTACTTCTTTCTTACTTCTTTCATCATTCCTTCTTACTTCTTTCTTACTTCTTTCTTACTTCTTTCTTACTTCTGTCTTACTTCTTTCTTACTTCTTTCTTCAATAATTCTTACTTCTTTCAAACTTCTTTCTTACTTCTTTCTTACTTCTTTCTTACTTCTTTCTTACTTCTTTCTTTCTTACTTCTTTCTTACTTCTTTATTACTTCTTTCTAACTTCTTTTTTCTTCTTTCTTACTTCTTTCTTACTTCTTTCTTTCTTCTTTCTTCTTTCTTACTTCTTTCTTTCTTCTTTCTTACTTCTTTCTTTCTTCTTTCTTTCTTCTTTCTTACTTCTTTCTTACTTCTTTCTTCTTTCTTTCTTACTTCTTGCTTACTTCTTTCTTTCTTCTTTCTTACTTCTTTCTTACTTCTTTATTCATTCCTTCTTACTTCTTTCTTACTTCTTTCTTAATTCTTTCTTACTTCTTTCTTACTTTTTTCTTCTATCTTTCTTTGTTCTTTCTTTCTTCTTTCTTACTTATTTCTTACTTCTTTCTTAATTATTTCTAACTTCTTTTTTCTTCTTTCTTACTTCTTTCTTACTTCTTTCTTCATTCCTTCTTACTTCTTTCTTACATCTTTCTTACTTCCTTCTTACTTCTTTCTTACTTCTTTCTTACTTCTTTCTTCTTTCTTTCTTCTTTCTTTCTTCTTTCTTACTTCTTTCTTCTTTCTTACTTCTTTCTAACTTCTTCTTTCTTATTTCTTACTTCTTTCTTACTTCTTTCTTTCTTACTTCTTTCTTACTTCTTTCTTACTTATTTCTTACTTCTTTCTAACTTGTTTCTTACTTCTTTCTTACTTCTTTCTAACTTCTTTCTTACTTCTTTCATACTTCTTTCTTTCTTCTTCCTTACTTCTTTCTTCTTTCTTTCTTACTTCTTTCTTACTTCTTTCTTACTTCTTTCTTACTTCTTTCTTACTTCTTTCTTACTTCTTTCTTACTTCTTTCTTACTTCTTTCTTCAATCATTCTTACTTCTTTCAAACTTCTTTCTTACTTCTTTCTTACTTCTTTCTTAATTCTTTCTTTCTTACTTCTTTCTTACTTCTTTATTACTTCTTTCTAACTTCTTTTTTCTTCTTTCTTACTTCTTTCTTACTTCTTTCTTACTTCTTTCTTACATCTTTCTTCTTTCTTTCTTACTTCTTTCTTACTTCTTTCTTTCTTCTTTCTTACTTCTTTCTTTCTTCTTTCTTACTTCTTTCTTACTTCTTTCTTCTTTCTTTCTTACTTCTTTCTTACTTCTTTTTTACTTCTTTCTTACTTCTTTCTTCGTTCTTTCTTACTTCTTTCTTACTTATTTCTTACTTCTTTCTTACTTCTTTCTTACTTCTTTCTAACCTCTTTTTTCTTCTTTCTTACTTCTTTCTTACTTCTTTATTCTTTCTTTCTTACTTAATTCTTACTTCTTTCTTACTTCTTTCTAACTTCTTTCTTACTTCTTTCTTACTTCTTGCTTACTTCTTTCTTTCTTCTTTCTTACTTCTTTCTTACTCCTTTCTTACTTCTTTCTTACTTCTTTCTTATTTCTTTCTTACTTCTTTCTTACTTCTTTCTTACTTCTTTCTTACTTCTTTCCTACTTCTTTCTTACTTCTTTCTTACTTCTTTCTTCATTCCTTTTTACTTCTTTCTTACTTCTTTCTTACTTCTTTCTTACTTCTTTCTTACTTCTTTCTTCATTCCTTCTTACTTCTTTCTTACATCTTTCTTACTTCTTTCTTACTTCTTTCTCACTTCTTTCTTACTTCTTTCTTCTTTCTTTCTTCTTTCTTACTTCTTTCTTACTTCTTTCTTAGTTCTTTCTAACTTCTTCTTTCTTCTTTCTTACTTCTTTCTTACTTCTTTCTTTCTTACTCCTTTCTTACTTCTTTCTTACTTATTTCTTACTTATTTCTTACTTCTTTCTAACTTCTTTCTTACTTCTTTCTTACTTCTTTCTAACTTCTTTCTTACTTCTTTCATACTTCTTTGTTTCTTCTTCCTTACTTCTTTCTTCTTTCTTTCTTACTTCTTTCTTACTTCTTTCTTACTTCTTTCTTACTTCTTTCTTACTTCTTTCTTACTTCTTTCTTACTTCTTTCATCATTCCTTCTTACTTCTTTCTTACTTCTTTCTTACTTCTGTCTTACTTCTTTCTTACTTCTTTCTTCAATCATTCTTACTTTTCTTACTTCTTTCTTACTTCTTTCTTACTTCTTTCTTACTTCTTTCTTTATTACTTCTTTCTTACTTCTTTATTCCTTATTTCTAACTTCTTTTTTCTTCTTTCTTACTTCTTTCTAACTTCTTTCTTACTTCTTTCTTACTTCTTTCTTCTTTCTTTCTTACTTCTTTCTTACTTTTTTCTTTCTTCTTTCTTACTTCTTTCTTTCTTCTTTCTTATTTCTTTCTTACTTCTTTCTTACTTCTTTCTTACTTCTTTCTTTCTTCTTTCTTACTTCTTTCTTTCTTCTTTCTTACTTCTTTCTTACTTCTTTCTTCATTCCTTCTTACTTCTTTCTTACTTCTTTCTTACTTCTTTCTTACTTCTTTCTTACTTCTTTCTTCTATCTTTCTTTGTTCTTTTTTTCTTCTTTCTTACTTCTTTCTTACTTCTTTCTTACTTATTTCTAGCTTCTTTTTTCTTCTTTCTTACTTCTTTCTTACTTCTTTCTTTCTTACTTCTTTCTTACTTCTTTCTTTCTTACTTCTTTCTTACTTCTTTCATACTTCTTTCTTTCTTCTTCCTTACTTCTTTCTTCTTTCTTTCTAACTTCTTTCTTACTTCTTTCTTTCTTCTTTCTTCCTTCTTTCTTACTTCTTTCTTCATTCCCTCTTACTTCTTTCTTACTTCTTTCTTACTTCTTTCTTACTTCTTTCTTACTTCTTTCTTACTTCTTTCTTCTATCTTTCTTTCTTCTTTCTTTCTTCTTTCTTACTTCTTTCTTACTTCTTTCTATCTTCTTTCTATCTTCTTTTTTCTTCTTTCTTACTTCTTTCTTACTTCTTTCTTTCTTCTTTCTTACTTCTTTCTTACTTCTTTCTATCTTCTTTCTATCTTCTTTTTTCTTCTTTCTTACTTCTTTCTTACTTCTTTCTTACTTCTTTCTTTCTTCTTTCTTACTTCTTTCTTACTTCTTTCTTACTTCTTTCTTCTTTCTTTCTTCTTTCTTTCTTCTTTCTTACTTCTTTCTTACTTCTTTCTTACTTCTTTCTAACTTCTTCTTTCTTCTTTCTTACTTCTTTCTTACTTCTTTCTTTCTTACTTCTTTCTTACTTCTTTCTTACTTATTTCTTACTTATTTCTTACTTCTTTCTAACTTCTTTCTTACTTCTTTCTTACTTCTTTCTAACTTCTTTCTTACTTCTTTCATACTTCTTTCTTTATTCTTCCTTACTTCTTTCTTCTTTCTTTCTTACTTCTTTCTTACTTCTTTCTTACTTCTTTCTTACTTCTTTCTTACTTCTTTCTTACTTCTTTCATCATTCCTTCTTACTTCTTTCTTCAATCATTCTTACTTCTTTCAAACTTCTTTCTTACTTCTTTCTTACTTCTTTCTTACTTCTTTCTTACTTCTTTCTTACTTCTTTCTTTCTTCTTTCTTACTTCTTTCTTTCTTCTTTCTTCCTTCTTTCTTACTTCTTTCTTCATTCCCTCTTACTTCTTTCTTACTTCTTTCTTACTTCTTTCTTACTTCTTTCTTACTTCTTTCTTACTTCTTTCTTCTATCTTTCTTTCTTCTTTCTTTCTTCTTTCTTACTTCTTTCTTACTTCTTTCTATCTTCTTTCTATCTTCTTTTTTCTTCTTTCTTACTTCTTTCTTACTTTTTTCTTTCTTCTTTCTTACTTCTTTCTTTCTTCTTTCTTATTTCTTTCTTACTTCTTTCTTACTTCTTTCTTACTTCTTTCTTTCTTCTTTCTTACTTCTTTCTTTCTTCTTTCTTACTTCTTTCTTACTTCTTTCTTCATTCCTTCTTACTTCTTTCTTACTTCTTTCTTACTTCTTTCTTACTTCTTTCTTACTTCTTTCTTCTATCTTTCTTTGTTCTTTTTTTCTTCTTTCTTACTTCTTTCTTACTTCTTTCTTACTTATTTCTAGCTTCTTTTTTCTTCTTTCTTACTTCTTTCTTACTTCTTTCTTTCTTACTTCTTTCTTACTTCTTTCTTTCTTACTTCTTTCTTACTTCTTTCATACTTCTTTCTTTCTTCTTCCTTACTTCTTTCTTCTTTCTTTCTAACTTCTTTCTTACTTCTTTCTTTCTTCTTTCTTCCTTCTTTCTTACTTCTTTCTTCATTCCCTCTTACTTCTTTCTTACTTCTTTCTTACTTCTTTCTTACTTCTTTCTTACTTCTTTCTTACTTCTTTCTTCTATCTTTCTTTCTTCTTTCTTTCTTCTTTCTTACTTCTTTCTTACTTCTTTCTATCTTCTTTCTATCTTCTTTTTTCTTCTTTCTTACTTCTTTCTTACTTCTTTCTTTCTTCTTTCTTACTTCTTTCTTACTTCTTTCTATCTTCTTTCTATCTTCTTTTTTCTTCTTTCTTACTTCTTTCTTACTTCTTTCTTACTTCTTTCTTTCTTCTTTCTTACTTCTTTCTTACTTCTTTCTTACTTCTTTCTTCTTTCTTTCTTCTTTCTTTCTTCTTTCTTACTTCTTTCTTACTTCTTTCTTACTTCTTTCTAACTTCTTCTTTCTTCTTTCTTACTTCTTTCTTACTTCTTTCTTTCTTACTTCTTTCTTACTTCTTTCTTACTTATTTCTTACTTATTTCTTACTTCTTTCTAACTTCTTTCTTACTTCTTTCTTACTTCTTTCTAACTTCTTTCTTACTTCTTTCATACTTCTTTCTTTATTCTTCCTTACTTCTTTCTTCTTTCTTTCTTACTTCTTTCTTACTTCTTTCTTACTTCTTTCTTACTTCTTTCTTACTTCTTTCTTACTTCTTTCATCATTCCTTCTTACTTCTTTCTTCAATCATTCTTACTTCTTTCAAACTTCTTTCTTACTTCTTTCTTACTTCTTTCTTACTTCTTTCTTACTTCTTTCTTACTTCTTTCTTTCTTCTTTCTTACTTCTTTCTTTCTTCTTTCTTCCTTCTTTCTTACTTCTTTCTTCATTCCCTCTTACTTCTTTCTTACTTCTTTCTTACTTCTTTCTTACTTCTTTCTTACTTCTTTCTTACTTCTTTCTTCTATCTTTCTTTCTTCTTTCTTTCTTCTTTCTTACTTCTTTCTTACTTCTTTCTATCTTCTTTCTATCTTCTTTTTTCTTCTTTCTTACTTCTTTCTTACTTCTTTCTTTCTTCTTTCTTACTTCTTTCTTACTTCTTTCTATCTTCTTTCTATCTTCTTTTTTCTTCTTTCTTACTTCTTTCTTACTTCTTTCTTACTTCTTTCTTTCTTCTTTCTTACTTCTTTCTTACTTCTTTCTTACTTCTTTCTTCTTTCTTTCTTCTTTCTCTCTTCTTTCTTACTTCTTTCTTACTTCTTTCTTACTTCTTTCTAACTTCTTCTTTCTTCTTTCTTACTTCTTTCTTACTTCTTTCTTTCTTACTTCTTTCTTACTTCTTTCTTACTTATTTCTTACTTATTTCTTACTTCTTTCTAACTTCTTTCTTACTTCTTTCTTACTTCTTTCTAACTTCTTTCTTACTTCTTTCATACTTCTTTCTTTATTCTTCCTTACTTCTTTCTTCTTTCTTTCTTACTTCTTTCTTACTTCTTTCTTACTTCTTTCTTACTTCTTTCTTACTTCTTTCTTACTTCTTTCATCATTCCTTCTTACTTCTTTCTTCAATCATTCTTACTTCTTTCAAACTTCTTTCTTACTTCTTTCTTACTTCTTTCTTAATTCTTTCTTTCTTACTTCTTTCTTACTTCTTTCTTACTTCTTTCTTACTTCTTTCTTCTTTCTTTCTTCTTTCTTTCTTCTTTCTTACTTCTTTCTTACTTCTTTCTTACTTCTTTCTAACTTCTTCTTTCTTATTTCTTACTTCTTTCTTACTTCTTTCTTTCTTACTTCTTTCTTACTTCTTTCTTACTTATTTCTTACTTATTTCTTACTTCTTTCTAACTTGTTTCTTACTTCTTTCTTACTTCTTTCTAACTTCTTTCTTACTTCTTTCATACTTCTTTCTTTCTTCTTCCTTACTTCTTTCTTCTTTCTTTCTTACTTCTTTCTTACTTCTTTCTTACTTCTTTCTTACTTCTTTCTTACTTCTTTCTTACTTCTTTCTTACTTCTTTCTTACTTCTTTCTTACTTCTTTCTTACTTCTTTCTTCAATCATTCTTACTTCTTTCAAACTTCTTTCTTACTTCTTTCTTACTTCTTTCTTAATTCTTTCTTTCTTACTTCTTTCTTACTTCTTTATTACTTCTTTCTAACTTCTTTTTTCTTCTTTCTTACTTCTTTCTTACTTCTTTCTTACTTCTTTCTTACATCTTTCTTCTTTCTTTCTTACTTCTTTCTTACTTCTTTCTTTCTTCTTTCTTACTTCTTTCTTTCTTCTTTCTTACTTCTTTCTTACTTCTTTCTTCTTTCTTTCTTACTTCTATCTTACTTCTTTTTTACTTCTTTCTTACTTCTTTCTTCGTTCTTTCTTACTTCTTTCTTACTTATTTCTTACTTCTTTCTTACTTCTTTCTTACTTCTTTCTAACCTCTTTTTTCTTCTTTCTTACTTCTTTCTTACTTCTTTATTCTTTCTTTCTTACTTAATTCTTACTTCTTTCTTACTTCTTTCTAACTTCTTTCTTACTTCTTTCTTACTTCTTGCTTACTTCTTTCTTTCTTCTTTCTTACTTCTTTCTTTCTTCTTTCTTACTTCTTTCTTACTTCTTTCTTCATTCCTTCTTACTTCTTTCTTACTTCTTTCTTACTTCTCTCTTACTTCTTTCTTACTTCTTTCTTACTTCTTTCTTACTTCTTTCTTACTTCTTTCTTACTTCTTTCTTACTTCTTTCTTTCTTCTTTCTTCATTCCTTCTTACTTCTTTCTTACATCTTTCTTACTTCTTTCTTACTTCTTTCTCACTTCTTTCTTACTTCTTTCTTCTTTCTTTCTTCTTTCTTACTTCTTTCTTACTTCTTTCTTAGTTCTTTCTAACTTCTTCTTTCTTCTTTCTTACTTCTTTCTTACTTCTTTCTTTCTTACTTCTTTCTTACTTCTTTCTTACTTATTTCTTACTTATTTCTTACTTCTTTCTAACTTCTTTCTTACTTCTTTCTTACTTCTTTCTAACTTCTTTCTTACTTCTTTCATACTTCTTTGTTTCTTCTTCCTTACTTCTTTCTTCTTTCTTTCTTACTTCTTTCTTACTTCTTTCTTACTTCTTTCTTACTTCTTTCTTACTTCTTTCTTACTTCTTTCATCATTCCTTCTTACTTCTTTCTTACTTCTTTCTTACTTCTGTCTTACTTCTTTCTTACTTCTTTCTTCAATCATTCTTACTTCTTTCTTACTTCTTTCTTACTTCTTTCTTACTTCTTTCTTACTTCTTTCTTTATTACTTCTTTCTTACTTCTTTATTCCTTCTTTCTAACTTCTTTTTTCTTCTTTCTTACTTCTTTCTAACTTCTTTCTTACTTCTTTCTTACTTCTTTCTTCTTTCTTTCTTACTTCTTTCTTACTTTTTTCTTTCTTCTTTCTTACTTCTTTCTTTCTTCTTTCTTATTTCTTTCTTACTTCTTTCTTACTTCTTTCTTACTTCTTTCTTCTTTCTTTCTTACTTCTTTCTTACTTCTTTTTTACTTCTTTCTTACTTCTTTCTTCATTCTTTCTTACTTCTTTCTTTCTTCTTTCTTACTTCTTTCTTTCTTCTTTCTTACTTCTTTCTTACTTCTTTCTTCATTCCTTCTTACTTCTTTCTTACTTCTTTCTTACTTCTTTCTTACTTCTTTCTTACTTCTTTCTTCTATCTTTCTTTGTTCTTTCTTTCTTCTTTCTTACTTCTTTCTTACTTCTTTCTTACTTATTTCTAACTTCTTTTTTCTTCTTTCTTACTTCTTTCTTACTTCTTTCTTTCTTACTTCTTTCTTTCTTACTTCTTTCTTACTTCTTTCATACTTCTTTCTTTCTTCTTCCTTACTTCTTTCTTCTTTCTTTCTAACTTCTTTCTTACTTCTTTCTTTCTTCTTTCTTCCTTCTTTCTTACTTCTTTCTTCATTCCCTCTTACTTCTTTCTTACTTCTTTCTTACTTCTTTCTTACTTCTTTCTTACTTCTTTCTTACTTCTTTCTTCTATCTTTCTTTCTTCTTTCTTTCTTCTTTCTTACTTCTTTCTTACTTCTTTCTATCTTCTTTCTATCTTCTTTTTTCTTCTTTCTTACTTCTTTCTTACTTCTTTCTTTCTTCTTTGTTACTTCTTTCTTACTTCTTTCTATCTTCTTTCTATCTTCTTTTTTCTTCTTTCTTACTTCTTTCTTACTTCTTTCTTACTTCTTTCTTTCTTCTTTCTTACTTCTTTCTTACTTCTTTCTTACTTCTTTCCTACTTCTTTCTTACTTCTTTCTTATTTCTTTCTTCATTCCTTTTTACTTCTTTCTTACTTCTTTCTTACTTCTCTCTTACTTCTTTTTTACTTCTTTCTTACTTCTTTCTTACTTCTTTCTTACTTCTTTCTTACTTCTTTCTTAATTCTTTCTTACTTCTTTCTTCATTCCTTCTTACTTCTTTCTTACATCTTTCTTACTTCTTTCTTACTTCTTTCTCACTTCTTTCTTACTTCTCTCTTCTTTCTTTCTTCTTTCTTACTTCTTTCTTACTTCTTTCTTAGTTCTTTCTAACTTCTTCTTTCTTCTTTCTTACTTCTTTCTTACTTCTTTCTTTCTTACTTCTTTCTTACTTCTTTCTTACTTATTTCTTACTTATTTCTTACTTCTTTCTAACTTCTTTCTTACTTCTTTCTTACTTCTTTCTAAATTCTTTCTTTAATACTTCTTTCTTACTTCTTTATTCCTTCTTTCTAACTTCTTTTTTCTTCTTTCTTACTTCTTTCTAACTTCTTTCTTACTTCTTTCTTACTTCTTTCTTCTTTCTTTCTTACTTCTTTCTTACTTTTTTCTTTCTTCTTTCTTACTTCTTTCTTTCTTCTTTCTTATTTCTTTCTTACTTCTTTCTTACTTCTTTCTTACTTCTTTCTTCTTTCTTTCTTACTTCTTTCTTACTTCTTTTTTACTTCTTTCTTACTTCTTTCTTCATTCTTTCTTACTTCTTTCTTTCTTCTTTCTTACTTCTTTCTTTCTTCTTTCTTACTTCTTTCTTACTTCTTTCTTCATTCCTTCTTACTTCTTTCTTACTTCTTTCTTACTTCTTTCTTACTTCTTTCTTACTTCTTTCTTCTATCTTTCTTTGTTCTTTCTTTCTTCTTTCTTACTTCTTTCTTACTTCTTTCTTACTTATTTCTAACTTCTTTTTTCTTCTTTCTTACTTCTTTCTTACTTCTTTCTTTCTTACTTCTTTCTTACTTCTTTCTTTCTTACTTCTTTCTTACTTCTTTCATACTTCTTTCTTTCTTCTTCCTTACTTCTTTCTTCTTTCTTTCTAACTTCTTTCTTACTTCTTTCTTTCTTCTTTCTTCCTTCTTTCTTACTTCTTTCTTCATTCCCTCTTACTTCTTTCTTACTTCTTTCTTACTTCTTTCTTACTTCTTTCTTACTTCTTTCTTACTTCTTTCTTCTATCTTTCTTTCTTCTTTCTTTCTTCTTTCTTACTTCTTTCTTACTTCTTTCTATCTTCTTTCTATCTTCTTTTTTCTTCTTTCTTACTTCTTTCTATCTTCTTTTTTCTTCTTTCTTACTTCTTTCTTACTTCTTTCTTACTTCTTTCTTTCTTCTTTCTTACTTCTTTCTTACTTCTTTCTTACTTCTTTCCTACTTCTTTCTTACTTCTTTCTTATTTCTTTCTTCATTCCTTTTTACTTCTTTCTTACTTCTTTCTTACTTCTCTCTTACTTCTTTTTTACTTCTTTCTTACTTCTTTCTTACTTCTTTCTTACTTCTTTCTTAATTCTTTCTTACTTCTTTCTTCATTCCTTCTTCTTTCTTACATCTTTCTTACTTCTTTCTTACTTCTTTCTCACTTCTTTCTTACTTCTCTCTTCTTTCTTTCTTCTTTCTTACTTCTTTCTTACTTCTTTCTTAGTTCTTTCTAACTTCTTCTTTCTTCTTTCTTACTTCTTTCTTACTTCTTTCTTTCTTACTTCTTTCTTACTTCTTTCTTACTTATTTCTTACTTATTTCTTACTTCTTTCTAACTTCTTTCTTACTTCTTTCTTACTTCTTTCTAACTTCTTTCTTACTTCTTTCATACTTCTTTCTTTCTTCTTCCTTACTTCTTTCTTCTTTCTTTCTTACTTATTTCTTACTTCTTTCTTACTTCTTTCTTACTTCTTTCTTACTTCTTTCTTACTTCTTTCATCATTCCTTCTTACTTCTTTCTTACTTCTTTCAAACTTCTTTCTTACTTCTTTCTTACTTCTTTCTTACTTCTTTCTTACTTCTTTATTACTTCTTTCTAACTTCTTTTTTCTTCTTTCTTACTTCTTTCTTACTTCTTTCTTACTTCTTTCTTACTTCTTTCTTCTTTCTTTCTTACTTCTTTCTTACTTCTTTCTTTCTTCTTTCTTACTTCTTTCTTTCTTCTTTCTTATTTCTTTCTTACTTCTTTCTTACTTCTTTCTTACTTCTTTCTTCTTTCTTTCTTTCTTCATACTTACTTTCTTCTTTCTTCCTTCTTTCTTACTTCTTTCTTCATTCTTTCTTACTTCTTTCTTTCTTCTTTCTTTCTTACTTCTTTCTTACTTCTTTCTTACTTCTTTCTTACTTCTTTCTTTCTCACTTCTTTCTTACTTCTTTCTTACTTCTTTCTTAGTTATTTCTTACTTCTTTCTTACTTCTTTCTTACTTCTTTCTTTCTTACTTCTTTCTTACTTCTTTCATACTTCTTTCTTTCTACTTCCTTACTTCTTTCTTCTTTCTTTCTTACTTCTTTCTTACTTCTTTCTTACTTCTTTCTTACTTCTTTCTTACTTCTTTCTTACTTCTTTCTTCATTCCTTCTTACTTCTTTCTTACTTCTTTCTTACTTGTTTCTTACTTCTTTCTTATTTCTTTCTTACTTCTTTCTTCATTCCTTCTTACTTCTTTCAAACTTCTTTCTTACTTCTTTCTTACTTCTTTCTTACTTCTTTCTTACTTCTTTCTTTCTTACTTCTTTCTTACTTCTTTCTTTCTTACTTCTTTCTTACTTCTTTATTACTTCTTTCTAACTTCTTTTTTCTTCTTTCTTACTTCTTTCTTACTTCTTTCTTACTTCTTTCTTCTTTCTTTCTTACTTCTTTCTTACTTCTTTCTTTCTTCTTTCTTACTTCTTTCTTTCTTCTTTCTTACTTCTTTCTTTCTTCTTTCTTACTTCTTTATTACTTCTTTCTTGATTCTTTGTTCTTTCTTTCTTACTTCTTTTGTACTTCTTTTTTACTTCTTTCATACTTCTTTCTTACTTCTTTCTAACCTCTTTTTTCTTCTTCCTTACTTCTTTCTTACTTCTTTCTTACTTCTTTCTTCTTTCTTTCTTACTTCTTTCTTACTTATTTCTTTCTTCTTTCTTACTTCTTTCTTTCTTCTTTCTTACTTCTTTCTTCTTTCTTACTTCTTTCTTACTTCTTTCAACTTCTTTCTTTCTTCTTTCTTACTTCTTTCATACTTCTTTCTTACTTCTTTCTAACCTCTTTTTTCTTCTTTCTTACTTCTTTCTTCTTTCTTACTTCTTTCGTACTTCTTTTTTACTTCTTTCTTACTTCTTTCTTACTTCTTTCTTCTTTCTTTCTTACTTCTTTCTTACTTCTTTCTTTCTTCTTTCTTACTTCTTTCTTTCTTCTTTCTTACTTCTTTCTTCTTTCTTACTTCTTTCTTACTTCTTTCAACTTCTTTCTTTCTTCTTTCTTACTTCTTTCATACTTCTTTCTTACTTCTTTCTAACCTCTTTTTTCTTCTTTCTTACTTCTTTCTTACTTCTTTCTTACTTCTTTTTTACTTCTTTCTTACTTCTTTCTTCATTCTTTCTTACTTCCTTCTTACTTCTTTCTTACTTCTTTCTTACTTCTTTCTTACTTCTTTCTAACCTCTTTTTTCTTCTTTCTTACTTCTTTCTTACTTCTTTCTTACTTCTTTCTTCTTTCTTTCTTACTTCTTTCTTACTTCTTTCTACTTCTTTCTAACTTCTTTCTTACTTCTTTCTTACTTCTTGCTTACTTCTTTCTTTCTTCTTTCTCACTTCTTTCTTTCTTCTTTCTTACTTCTTTCTTACTTCTTTCTTCATTCCTTCTTACTTCTTTCTTACTTCTTTCTTACTTCTTTCTTACTTCTTTCTTACTTCTTTCTTCTATCTTTCTTTGTTCTTTCTTTCTTCTTTTTTACTTCTTTCTTACTTCTTTCTTACTTATTTCTAACTTCTTTTTTCTTCTTTCTTACTTCTTTCTTACTTCTTTCTTACTTCTTTCTTACTTATTTCTTACTTCTTTCTAACTTCTTTCTTACTTCTTTCTTACTTATTTTTCTAACTTCTTTCTTACTTCTTTCTTACTTCTTTCTTTCTTACCTCTTTCTTACTTCTTTCATACTTCTTTCTTTCTTCTTCCTTACTTCTTTCTTCTTTCTTTCTAACTTCTTTCTTACTTCTTTCTTACTTCTTTTTTTCTTCTTTCTTCCTTCTTTCTTACTTCTTTCTTCATTCCCTCTTACTTCTTTCTTACTTCTTTCTTACTTCTTTCTTTCTTCTTTCTTACTTCTTTCTTACTTCTTTCTTACTTCTTTCTTTCTTCTTTCTTACTTCTTTCTTACTTCTTTCTTACTTCTTTCCTACTTCTTTCTTACTTCTTTCTTATATCTTTCTTTATTCCTTTTTACTTCTTTCTTACTTCTTTCTTACTTCTTTCTTACTTCTTTCTTACTTCTTTCTTACTTCTTTCTTACTTCTTTCTTACTTCTTTCTTCATTCCTTCTTACTTCTTTCTTACATCTTTCTTACTTCTTTTATACTTCTTTCTTACTTCTTTCTTACTTCTTTCTTCTTTCTTCCTTCTTTCTTTCTTCTTTCTTTCTTCTTTCTTACTTCTTTCTCACTTCTTTCTTTCTTACTTCTTTCTTACTTCTTTCTTACTTATTTCTTACTTATTTCTTACTTCTTTCTAACTTCTTTCTTACTTCTTTCTTACTTCTTTCTAACTTCTTTCTTACTTCTTTCATACTTCTTTCTTTCTTCTTCCTCACTTCTTTCTTCTTTCTTTCTTACTTCTTTCTTACTTCTTTCTTCGTTCTTTCTTACTTCTTTCTTACTTCTTTCTTACTTCTTTCTTACTTCTTTCTTACTTCTTTCTAACCTCTTTTTTCTTCTTTCTTACTTCTTTCTTACTTCTTTCTTACTTCTTTCTTCTTTCTTTCTTACTTCTTTCTTACTTCTTTCTTACTTCTTTCTTACTTCTTTCTTACTTCTTTCTTACTTCTTGCTTACTTCTTTCTTTCTTCTTTCTTACTTCTTTCTTTCTTCTTTCTTACTTCTTTCTTACTACTTTCTTCATTCCTTCTTACTTCTTTCTTACTTCTTTCTTACTTCTTTCTTACTTCTTTCTTACTTCTTTCTTACTTCTTTCTTCTTTCTTTCTTTGTTCTTTCTTTCTTATTTCTTACTTCTTTCTTACTTCTTTCTTACTTATTTCTAACTTCTTTTTTCTTCTTTCTTACTTCTTTCTTACTTCTTTCTTACTTCTTTCTTTCTTACTTCTTTCTTACTTCTTTCTTACTTCTTTCTTAGTTATTTCTTACTTCTTTCTAACTTCTTTCTTACTTCTTTCTTACTTATTTTTCTAACTTCTTTCTTACTTCTTTCTTACTTCTTTCTTTCTTACTTCTTTCTTACTTCTTTCATACTTCTTTCTTTCTACTTCCTTACTTCTTTCTTCTTTCTTTCTTACTTCTTTCTTACTTCTTTCTTACTTCTTTCTTACTTCTTTCTTACTTCTTTCTTACTTCTTTCTTCATTCCTTCTTACTTATTTCTTACTTCTTTCTTACTTGTTTCTTACTTCTTTCTTACTTCTTTCTTACTTCTTTCTTCTTTCTTTCTTACTTCTTTCTTACTTCTTTCTTACTTCTTTCTTACTTCTTTCTTTCTTCTTTCTTACTTCTTTCTTACTTCTTTCTATCTTCTTTCTATCTTCTTTTTTCTTCTTTCTTACTTCTTTCTTACTTCTTTCTTACTTCTTTCTTTCTTCTTTCTTACTTCTTTCTTACTTCTTTCTTACTTCTTTCCTACTTCTTTCTTACTTCTTTCTTATTTCTTTCTTCATTCCTTTTTACTTCTTTCTTACTTCTTTCTTACTTCTTTCTTCATTCCTTCTTACTTCTTTCTTACATCTTTCTTACTTCTTTTATACTTCTTTCTTACTTCTTTCTTACTTCTTTCTTCTTTCTTTCTTCTTTCTTTCTTCTTTCTTTCTTCTTTCTTACTTCTTTCTTACTTCTTTCTTTCTTACTTCTTTCTTACTTCTTTCTTACTTATTTCTTACTTATTTCTTACTTCTTTCTAACTTCTTTCTTACTTCTTTCTTACTTCTTTCTAACTTCTTTCTTACTTCTTTCATACTTCTTTCTTTCTTCTTCCTTACTTCTTTCTTCTTTCTTTCTTACTTCTTTCTTACTTCTTTCTTCGTTCTTTCTTACTTCTTTCTTACTTCTTTCTTACTTCTTTCTTACTTCTTTCTTACTTCTTTCTTACTTCTTTCTAACCTCTTTTTTCTTCTTTCTTACTTCTTTCTTACTTCTTTCTTACTTCTTTCTTACTTCTTTCTAACTTCTTTCTTACTTCTTTCATACTTCTTTCTTTCTTCTTCCTTACTTCTTTCTTCTTTCTTTCTTACTTCTTTCTTACTTCTTTCTTCGTTCTTTCTTACTTCTTTCTTACTTCTTTCTTACTTCTTTCTTACTTCTTTCTTACTTCTTTCTAACCTCTTTTTTCTTCTTTCTTACTTCTTTCTTACTTCTTTCTTACTTCTTTCTTCTTTCTTTCTTACTTCTTTCTTACTTCTTTCTTACTTCTTTCTTACTTCTTTCTTACTTCTTTCTTACTTCTTGCTTACTTCTTTCTTTCTTCTTTCTTACTTCTTTCTTTCTTCTTTCTTACTTCTTTCTTACTTCTTTCTTCATTCCTTCTTACTTCTTTCTTACTTCTTTCTTACTTCTTTCTTACTTCTTTCTTACTTCTTTCTTACTTCTTTCTTCTTTCTTTCTTTGTTCTTTCTTTCTTATTTCTTACTTCTTTCTTACTTCTTTCTTACTTATTTCTAACTTCTTTTTTCTTCTTTCTTACTTCTTTCTTACTTCTTTCTTACTTCTTTCTTTCTTACTTCTTTCTTACTTCTTTCTTACTTCTTTCTTAGTTATTTCTTACTTCTTTCTAACTTCTTTCTTACTTCTTTCTTACTTATTTTTCTAACTTCTTTCTTACTTCTTTCTTACTTCTTTCTTTCTTACTTCTTTCTTACTTCTTTCATACTTCTTTCTTTCTACTTCCTTACTTCTTTCTTCTTTCTTTCTTACTTCTTTCTTACTTCTTTCTTACTTCTTTCTTACTTCTTTCTTACTTCTTTCTTACTTCTTTCTTACTTCTTTCTTCATTCCTTCTTACTTCTTTCTTACTTCTTTCTTACTTCTTTCTTACTTCTTTCTTACTTCTTTCTTACTTCTTTCTTACTTCTTTCTTACTTCTTTCTTACTTCTTTCTTACTTCTTTCTTACTTCTTTCTTTCTTCTTTCTTACTTCTTTCTTACTTCTTTCTTACTTCTTTCTTACTTCTTTCTTACTTCTTTCTTACTTCTTTCTTACTTCTTTCTTACTTCTTTCTTCATTCCTTTTTACTTCTTTCTTACTTCTTTCTTACTTCTTTCTTACTTCTTTCTTACTTCTTTCTTACTTCTTTCTTACTTCTTTCTTACTTCTTTCTTACTTCTTTCTTCATTCCTTCTGACTTCTTTCTTACTTCTTTCTTACTTCTATCTTACTTCTTTCTTACTTCTTTCTTAATTCTTTCTTCTTTCTTTCTTCTTTCTTTCTTCTTTCTTACTTCTTTCTTACTTCTTTCTTACTTCTTTCTAACTTCTTCTTTCTTCTTTCTTACTTCTTTCTTACTTCTTTATTTCTTACTTCTTTCTTACTTCTTTCTTACTTATTTCTTACTTATTTCTTACTTCTTTCTAACTTCTTTCTTACTTCTTTCATACTTCTTTCTTTCTTCTTCCTTACTTCTTTCTTCTTTCTTTCTTACTTCTTTCTTACTTCTTTCTTACTTCTTTCTTAATTCTTTCTTACTTCTTTCTTACTTCTTTCTCACTTCTTTATTCATTCCTTCTTACTCCTTTCTTACTTCTTTCTTACTTCTTTCTTACTTCTGTCTTACTTCTTTCTTACTTCTTTCTTCATTCATTCTTACTTCTTTCAAACTTCTTTCTTACTTCTTTCTTACTTCTTTCTTACTTCTTTCTTTCTTACTTCTTTCTTACTTCTTTATTACTTCTTTCTAACCTCTTTTTTCTTCTTTCTTACTTCTTCCTTTCTTCTTTCTTACTTCTTACTTACTTCTTCCTTCTTTCTTTCTTACTTCTTTCTTACTTCTTTCTTACTTCTTTCTTACTTCTTTCTTTCTTCTTTCTTACTTCTTTCTTTCTTCTTTCTTACTTCTTTCTTACTTCTTTCTTACTTCTTTCTTCTTTCTTTCTTACTTCTTTCTTACTTCTTGCTTACTTCTTTCTTTCTTCTTTCTTACTTCTTTCTTTCTTCTTTCTTACTTCTTTCTTTCTTACTTCTTTCTTACTTCTTTCTTACTTCTTTCTTACTTCTTTCTTCTTTCTTTCTTTCTTCTTTCTTACTTCTTTCTTTCTTCTTTCTTCTTTCTTTCTTACTTCTTTCTTACTTCTTTCTTACTTCTTTCTTACTTCTTTCTTACTTCTTTCTTTCTTCTTTCTTACTTCTTTCTTTCTTCTTTCTTCCTTCTTTCTTACTTCTTTCTTCATTCCCTCTTACTTCTTTCTTACTTCTTTCTTACTTCTTTCTTACTTCTTTCTTACTTCTTTCTTACTTCTTTCTTACTTCTTTCTTCTATCTTTCTTTCTTCTTTCTTTCTTCTTTCTCACTTCTTTCTTTCTTCTTTCTTACTTCTTTCTTACTTCTTTCTTCATTCCTTCTTACTTCTTTCTTACTTCTTTCTTACTTCTTTCTTACTTCTTTCTTACTTCTTTCTTCTATCTTTCTTTGTTCTTTCTTTCTTCTTTCTTACTTCTTTCTTACTTCTTTCTTACTTATTTCTAACTTCTTTTTTCTTCTTTCTTACTTCTTTCTTACTTCTTTCTTACTTCTTTCTTACTTATTTCTTACTTCTTTCTAACTTCTTTCTTACTTCTTTCTTACTTATTTTTCTAACTTCTTTCTTACTTCTTTCTTACTTCTTTCTTTCTTACTTCTTTCTTACTTCTTTCATACTTCTTTCTTTCTTCTTCCTTACTTCTTTCTTCTTTCTTTCTAACTTCTTTCTTACTTCTTTCTTACTTCTTTTTTTCTTCTTTCTTCCTTCTTTCTTACTTCTTTCTTCATTCCCTCTTACTTCTTTCTTACTTCTTTCTTACTTCTTTCTTACTTCTTTCTTACTTCTTTCTTACTTCTTTCTTACTTCTTTCTTACTTCTTTCTTCTATCTTTCTTTCTTCTTTATTTCTTCTTTCTTACTTCTTTCTTACTTCTTTCTATCTTCTTTCTATCTTCTTTCTTACTTCTTTCTTACTTCTTTCTTTCTTCTTTCTTACTTCTTTCTTACTTCTTTCTTACTTCTTTCTTTCTTCTTTCTTACTTCTTTCTTACTTCTTTCTTACTTCTTTCCTACTTCTTTCTTACTTCTTTCTTATTTCTTTCTTCATTCCTTTTTACTTCTTTCTTACTTCTTTCTTACTTCTTTCTTACTTCTTTCTTACTTCTTTCTTACTTCTTTCTTACTTCTTTCTTCATTCCTTCTTACTTCTTTCTTACATCTTTCTTACTTCTTTTATACTTCTTTCTTACTTCTTTCTTACTTCTTTCTTCTTTCTTCCTTCTTTCTTTCTTCTTTCTTTCTTCTTTCTTACTTCTTTCTCACTTCTTTCTTTCTTACTTCTTTCTTACTTCTTTCTTACTTATTTCTTACTTATTTCTTACTTCTTTCTAACTTCTTTCTTACTTCTTTCTTACTTCTTTCTAACTTCTTTCTTACTTCTTTCATACTTCTTTCTTTCTTCTTCCTTACTTCTTTCTTCTTTCTTTCTTACTTCTTTCTTACTTCTTTCTTCGTTCTTTCTTACTTCTTTCTTACTTCTTTCTTACTTCTTTCTTACTTCTTTCTTACTTCTTTCTAACCTCTTTTTTCTTCTTTCTTACTTCTTTCTTACTTCTTTCTTACTTCTTTCTTCTTTCTTTCTTACTTCTTTCTTACTTCTTTCTTACTTCTTTCTTACTTCTTTCTTACTTCTTTCTTACTTCTTGCTTACTTCTTTCTTTCTTCTTTCTTACTTCTTTCTTTCTTCTTTCTTACTTCTTTCTTACTACTTTCTTCATTCCTTCTTACTTCTTTCTTACTTCTTTCTTACTTCTTTCTTACTTCTTTCTTACTTCTTTCTTACTTCTTTCTTCTTTCTTTCTTTGTTCTTTCTTTCTTATTTCTTACTTCTTTCTTACTTCTTTCTTACTTATTTCTAACTTCTTTTTTCTTCTTTCTTACTTCTTTCTTACTTCTTTCTTACTTCTTTCTTTCTTACTTCTTTCTTACTTCTTTCTTACTTCTTTCTTAGTTATTTCTTACTTCTTTCTAACTTCTTTCTTACTTCTTTCTTACTTATTTTTCTAACTTCTTTCTTACTTCTTTCTTACTTCTTTCTTTCTTACTTCTTTCTTACTTCTTTCATACTTCTTTCTTTCTACTTCCTTACTTCTTTCTTCTTTCTTTCTTACTTCTTTCTTACTTCTTTCTTACTTCTTTCTTACTTCTTTCTTACTTCTTTCTTACTTCTTTCTTCATTCCTTCTTACTTCTTTCTTACTTCTTTCTTACTTGTTTCTTACTTCTTTCTTACTTCTTTCTTCTTTCTTTCTTACTTCTTTCTTACTTCTTTCTTACTTCTTTCTTACTTCTTTCTTTCTTCTTTCTTACTTCTTTCTTACTTCTTTCTATCTTCTTTCTATCTTCTTTTTTCTTCTTTCTTACTTCTTTCTTACTTCTTTCTTACTTATTTCTTTCTTCTTTCTTACTTCTTTCTTACTTCTTTCTTACTTCTTTCCTACTTCTTTCTTACTTATTTCTTATTTCTTTCTTCATTCCTTTTTACTTCTTTCTTACTTCTTTCTTACTTCTTTCTTCATTCCTTCTTACTTCTTTCTTACATCTTTCTTACTTCTTTTATACTTCTTTCTTACTTCTTTCTTACTTCTTTCTTCTTTCTTTCTTCTTTCTTTCTTCTTTCTTTCTTCTTTCTTACTTCTTTCTTACTTCTTTCTTTCTTACTTCTTTCTTACTTCTTTCTTACTTATTTCTTACTTATTTCTTACTTCTTTCTAACTTCTTTCTTACTTCTTTCTTACTTCTTTCTAACTTCTTTCTTACTTCTTTCATACTTCTTTCTTTCTTCTTCCTTACTTCTTTCTTCTTTCTTTCTTACTTCTTTCTTACTTCTTTCTTACTTCTTTCTTACTTATTTCTAACTTCTTTCTTACTTCTTTCTTACTTCTTTCTTACTTCTTTCTTACTTCTTTCTAACCTCTTTTTTCTTCTTTCTTACTTCTTTCTTACTTCTTTCTTACTTCTTTCTTACTTCTTTCTAACTTCTTTCTTACTTCTTTCATACTTCTTTCTTTCTTCTTCCTTACTTCTTTCTTCTTTCTTTCTTACTTCTTTCTTACTTCTTTCTTCGTTCTTTCTTACTTCTTTCTTACTTCTTTCTTACTTCTTTCTTACTTCTTTCTTACTTCTTTCTTACTTCTTTCTAACCTCTTTTTTCTTCTTTCTTACTTCTTTCTTACTTCTTTCTTACTTCTTTCTTCTTTCTTTCTTACTTCTTTCTTACTTCTTTCTTACTTCTTTCTTACTTCTTTCTTACTTCTTTCTTACTTCTTGCTTACTTCTTTCTTTCTTCTTTCTTACTTCTTTCTTTCTTCTTTCTTACTTCTTTCTTACTTCTTTCTTCATTCCTTCTTACTTCTTTCTTACTTCTTTCTTACTTCTTTCTTACTTCTTTCTTACTTCTTTCTTACCTCTTTCTTCTTTCTTTCTTTGTTCTTTCTTTCTTATTTCTTACTTCTTTCTTACTTCTTTCTTACTTATTTCTAACTTCTTTTTTCTTCTTTCTTACTTCTTTCTTACTTCTTTCTTACTTCTTTCTTTCTTACTTCTTTCTTACTTCTTTCTTACTTCTTTCTTAGTTATTTCTTACTTCTTTCTAACTTCTTTCTTACTTCTTTCTTACTTATTTTTCTAACTTCTTTCTTACTTCTTTCTTACTTCTTTCTTTCTTACTTCTTTCTTACTTCTTTCATACTTCTTTCTTTCTACTTCCTTACTTCTTTCTTCTTTCTTTCTTACTTCTTTCTTACTTCTTTCTTACTTCTTTCTTACTTCTTTCTTACTTCTTTCTTACTTCTTTCTTCATCCTTCTTACTTCTTTCTTACTTCTTTCTTACTTGTTTCTTACTTCTTTCTTACTTCTTTCTTACTTCTTTCTTCTTTCTTTCTTACTTCTTTCTTACTTCTTTCTTACTTCTTTCTTACTTCTTTCTTTCTTCTTTCTTACTTCTTTCTTACTTCTTTCTTACTCCTTTCTTACTTCTTTCTTACTTCTTTCTTACTTCTTTCTTACTTCTTTCTTACTTCTTTCTTACTTCTTTCTTACTTCTTTCTTACTTCTTTCTTCATTCCTTTTTACTTCTTTCTTACTTCTTTCTTACTTCTTTCTTACTTCTTTCTTACTTCTTTCTTACTTCTTTCTTACTTCTTTCTTACTTCTTTCTTCATTCCTTCTGACTTCTTTCTTACTTCTTTCTTACTTCTATCTTACTTCTTTCTTACTTCTTTCTTAATTCTTTCTTCTTTCTTTCTTCTTTCTTTCTTCTTTCTTACTTCTTTCTTACTTCTTTCTTACTTCTTTCTAACTTCTTCTTTCTTCTTTCTTACTTCTTTCTTACTTCTTTCTTTCTTACTTCTTTCTTACTTCTTTCTTACTTATTTCTTACTTATTTCTTACTTCTTTCTAACTTCTTTCTTACTTCTTTCATACTTCTTTCTTTCTTCTTCCTTACTTCTTTCTTCTTTCTTTCTTACTTCTTTCTTACTTCTTTCTTACTTCTTTCTTAATTCTTTCTTACTTCTTTCTTACTTCTTTCTCACTTCTTTATTCATTCCTTCTTACTCCTTTCTTACTTCTTTCTTACTTCTTTCTTACTTCTGTCTTACTTCTTTCTTACTTCTTTCTTCATTCATTCTTACTTCTTTCAAACTTCTTTCTTACTTCTTTCTTACTTCTTTCTTACTTCTTTCTTTCTTACTTCTTTCTTACTTCTTTATTACTTCTTTCTAACCTCTTTTTTCTTCTTTCTTACTTCTTCCTTTCTTCTTTCTTACTTCTTACTTACTTCTTTCTTCTTTCTTTCTTACTTCTTTCTTACTTCTTTCTTACTTCTTTCTTACTTCTTTCTTTCTTCTTTCTTACTTCTTTCTTTCTTCTTTCTTACTTCTTTCTTACTTCTTTCTTACTTCTTTCTTCTTTCTTTCTTACTTCTTTCTTACTTCTTGCTTACTTCTTTCTTACTTCTTTCTTACTTCTTTCTTACTTCTTTCTTACTTCTTTCTTCTATCTTTCTTTCTTCTTTCTTTCTTCTTTCTCACTTCTTTCTTTCTTCTTTCTTACTTCTTTCTTACTTCTTTCTTCATTCCTTCTTACTTCTTTCTTACTTCTTTCTTACTTCTTTCTTACTTCTTTCTTACTTCTTTCTTCTATCTTTCTTTGTTCTTTCTTTCTTCTTTCTTACTTCTTTCTTACTTCTTTCTTACTTATTTCTAACTTCTTTTTTCTTCTTTCTTACTTCTTTCTTACTTCTTTCTTACTTCTTTCTTACTTATTTCTTACTTCTTTCTAACTTCTTTCTTACTTCTTTCTTACTTATTTTTCTAACTTCTTTCTTACTTCTTTCTTACTTCTTTCTTTCTTACTTCTTTCTTACTTCTTTCATACTTCTTTCTTTCTTCTTCCTTACTTCTTTCTTCTTTCTTTCTAACTTCTTTCTTACTTCTTTCTTACTTCTTTTTTTCTTCTTTCTTCCTTCTTTCTTACTTCTTTCTTCATTCCCTCTTACTTCTTTCTTACTTCTTTCTTACTTCTTTCTTACTTCTTTCTTACTTCTTTCTTACTTCTTTCTTACTTCTTTCTTACTTCTTTCTTCTATCTTTCTTTCTTCTTTATTTCTTCTTTCTTACTTCTTTCTTACTTCTTTCTATCTTCTTTCTATCTTCTTTTTTCTTCTTTCTTACTTCTTTCTTACTTCTTTCTTACTTCTTTCTTTCTTCTTTCTTACTTCTTTCTTACTTCTTTCTTACTTCTTTCTTTCTTCTTTCTTACTTCTTTCTTACTTCTTTCTTACTTCTTTCCTACTTCTTTCTTACTTCTTTCTTATTTCTTTCTTCATTCCTTTTTACTTCTTTCTTACTTCTTTCTTACTTCTTTCTTACTTCTTTCTTACTTCTTTCTTACTTCTTTCTTACTTCTTTCTTACTTCTTTCTTACTTCTTTCTTCATTCCTTCTTACTTCTTTCTTACTTCTTTCTTACTTATTTCTTACTTATTTCTTACTTCTTTCTAACTTCTTTCTTACTTCTTTCTTACTTCTTTCTAACTTCTTTCTTACTTCTTTCATACTTCTTTCTTTCTTCTTCCTTACTTCTTTCTTCTTTCTTTCTTACTTCTTTCTTACTTCTTTCTTCGTTCTTTCTTACTTCTTTCTTACTTCTTTCTTACTTCTTTCTTACTTCTTTCTAACCTCTTTTTTCTTCTTTCTTACTTCTTTCTTACTTCTTTCTTACTTCTTTCTTCTTTCTTTCTTACTTCTTTCTTACTTCTTTCTTACTTCTTTCTAACTTCTTTCTTACTTCTTTCTTACTTCTTGCTTACTTCTTTCTTTCTTCTTTCTTACTTCTTTCTTTCTTCTTTCTTACTTCTTTCTTACTTCTTCATTCCTTCTTACTTCTTTCTTACTTCTTTCTTACTTCTTTCTTACTTATTTCTTACTTCTTTCTTCTTTCTTTCTTTGTTCTTTCTTTCTTATTTCTTACTTCTTTCTTACTTCTTTCTTACTTCTTACTTACTTCTTTCTTCTTTCTTTCTTACTTCTTTCTTACTTCTTTCTTACTTCTTTCTTACTTATTTCTAACTTCTTTTTTCTTCTTTCTTACTTCTTTCTTACTTCTTTCTTAGTTATTTCTTACTTCTTTCTAACTTCTTTCTTACTTCTTTCTTACTTATTTTTCTAACTTCTTTCTTACTTCTTTCTTACTTCTTTCTTTCTTACTTCTTTCTTACTTCTTTCATACTTCTTTCTTTCTACTTCCTTACTTCTTTCTTCTTTCTTTCTTACTTCTTTCTTACTTCTTTCTTACTTCTTTCTTACTTCTTTCTTACTTCTTTCTTACTTCTTTCTTCATTCCTTCTTACTTCTTTCTTACTTCTTTCTTACTTGTTTCTTACTTCTTTCTTACTTCTTTCTTACTTCTTTCTTCTTTCTTTCTTACTTCTTTCTTACTTCTTTCTTACTTCTTTCTTACTTCTTTCTTTCTTCTTTCTTACTTCTTTCTTACTTCTTTCTTACTCCTTTCTTACTTCTTTCTTACTTCTTTCTTACTTCTTTCTTACTTCTTTCTTACTTCTTTCTTACTTCTTTCTTACTTCTTTCTTACTTCTTTCTTACTTCTTTCTTACTTCTTTCTTCATTCCTTTTTACTTCTTTCTTACTTCTTTCTTACTTCTTTCTTACTTCTTTCTTACTTCTTTCTTACTTCTTTCTTACTTCTTTCTTACTTCTTTCTTACTTCTTTCTCACTTCTTTCTTCATTCCTTCTTACTCCTTTCTTACTTCTTTCTTACTTCTTTCTTACTTCTGTCTTACTTCTTTCTTACTTCTTTCTTCATTCATTCTTACTTCTTTCAAACTTCTTTCTTACTTCTTTCTTACTTCTTTCTTACTTCTTTGTTTCTTACTTCTTTCTTACTTCTTTATTACTTCTTTCTAACCTCTTTTTTCTTCTTTCTTACTTCTTCCTTTCTTCTCTCTTACTTCTTACTTACTTCTTTCTTCTTTCGTTCTTACTTCTTTCTTACTTCTTTCTTACTTCTTTCTTCTTTCTTTCTTTCTTCTTTCTTACTTCTTTCTTTCTTCTTTCTTACTTCTTTCTTACTTCTTTCTTACTTCTTTCTTCTTTCTTTCTTACTTCTTTCTTACTTCTTGCTTACTTCTTTCTTACTACTTTCTTACTTCTTTCTTACTTCTTTCATTCTTACTTCTTTCTTACTTCTTTATTACTTCTTTCTAACCTCTTTTTTCTTCTTTCTTACTTCTTCCTTTCTTCTTTCTTACTTCTTACTTACTTCTTTCTTCTTTCTTTCTTACTTCTTTCTTACTTCTTTCTTACTTCTTTCTTACTTCTTTCTTTCTTCTTTCTTACTTCTTTCTTTCTTCTTTCTTACTTCTTTCTTACTTCTTTCTTCTTTCTTCTTTCTTTCTTACTTCTTTCTTTCTTCTTTCTTACTTCTTTCTTACTACTTTCTTACTTCTTTCTTAATTCTTTCATTCTTACTTCTTTCTTACTTCTTTCTTACTTCTTTCTTATTTCTTTCTTTCTTCTTTCTTACTTCTTTCTTTCTTCTTTCTTACTTCTTTCTTACTTCTTTCTTACTTGTTTCTTCTTTCTTTCTTACTTCTTTCTTACTTCTTGCTTACTTCTTTCTTTCTTCTTTCTTACTTCTTTCTTTCTTCTTTCTTACTTCTTTCTTTCTTACTTCTTTCTTACTTCTTTCTTACTTCTTTCTTACTTCTTTCTTCTTTCTTTCTTTCTTCTTTCTTACTTCTTTCTTTCTTCTTTCTTCTTTCTTTCTTACTTCTTTCTTACTTCTTTCTTACTTCTTTCTTACTTCTTTCTTACTTCATACTTACTTTCTTCTTTCTTCCTTCTTTCTTACTTCTTTCTTCATTCCCTCTTACTTCTTTCTTACTTCTTTCTTACTTCTTTCTTACTTCTTTCTTACTTCTTTCTTACTTCTTTCTTCTATCTTTCTTTCTTCTTTCTTTCTTCTTTCTTACTTCTTTCTTACTTCTTTCTATCTTCTTTCTATCTTCTTTTTTCTTCTTTCTTACTTCTTTCTTACTTCTTTCTTACTTCTTTCTTTCTTCTTTCTTACTTCTTTCTTACTTCTTTCTTACTCCTTTCTTACTTCTTTCTTACTTCTTTCTTACTTCTTTCTTACTTCTTTCTTACTTCTTTCTTACTTCTTTCTTACTTCTTTCCTACTTCTTTCTTACTTCTTTCTTACTTCTTTCTTCATTCCTTTTTACTTCTTTCTTACTTCTTTCTTACTTCTTTCTTACTTCTTTCTTACTTCTTTCTTACTTCTTTCTTCATTCCTTCTTACTTCTTTCTTACATCTTTCTTACTTCTTTCTTACTTCTTTCTTACTTCTTTCTTACTTCTTTCTTCTTTCTTTCTTCTTTCTTTCTTCTTTCTTACTTCTTTCTTCTTCTTTCTTACTTCTTTCTAACTTCTTCTTTCTTCTTTCTCTACTTCTTTTTTACTTCTTTCTTACTTCTTTCTTATTTATTTCTTACTTATTTCTTACTTCTTTCTAACTTCTTTCTTACTTCTTTCTTACTTCTTTCTAACTTCTTTCTTACTTCTTTCATACTTCTTTCTTTCTTCTTCCTTACTTCTTTCTTCTTTCTTTCTTACTTCTTTCTTACTTCTTTCTTACTTCTTTCTTACTTCTTTCTTACTTCTTTCTTACTTCTTTCATCATTCCTTCTTACTTCTTTCTTACTTCTTTCTTACTTCTTTCTTACTTCTGTCTTACTTCTTTCTTACTTCTTTCTTCAATCATTCTTACTTCTTTCAAACTTCTTTCTTACTTCTTTCTTACTTCTTTCTTACTTCTTTCTTTCTTACTTCTTTCTTACTTCTTTATTACTTCTTTCTAACTTCTTTTTTCTTCTTTCTTACTTCTTTCTTACTTCTTTCTTACTTCTTTCTTACTTCTTTCTTACTTCTTTCTTCTTTCTTTCTTACTTCTTTCTTACTTCTTTCTTTCTTCTTTCTTACTTCTTTCTTTCTTCTTTCTTACTTCTTTCTTACTTCTTTCTTCTTTCTTTCTTACTTCTTTCTTACTTCTTTTTTACTTCTTTCTTACTTCTTTCTTCGTTCTTTCTTACTTCTTTCTTACTTATTTCTTACTTCTTTCTTACTTCTTTCTTACTTCTTTATTCTTTCTTTCTTACTTAATTCTTACTTCTTTCTTACTTCTTTCTAACTTCTTTCTTACTTCTTTCTTACTTCTTGCTTACTTCTTTCTTTCTTCTTTCTTACTTCTTTCTTTCTTCTTTCTTACTTCTTTCTTACTTCTTTCTTCATTCCTTCTTACTTCTTTCTTACTTCTTTCTTACTTCTTTCTTACTTCTTTCTTACTTCTTTCTTACTTCTTTCTTACTTCTTTCTTCTATCTTTCTTTGTTCTTTCTTTCTTCTTTCTTACTTATTTCTTACTTCTTTCTTAATTATTTCTAACTTCTTTTTTCTTCTTTCTTACTTCTTTCTTACTTCTTTCTTCTTTCTTTCTTACTTCTTTCTTACTTCTTTCTTACTTCTTTCTTACTTATTTCTTACTTCTTTCTAACTTCTTTCTTACTTCTTTCTTACTTATTTTTCTAACTTCTTTCTTACTTCTTTCTTACTTCTTTCTTACTTCTTTCTTACTTCTTTCTTCTTTCTTTCTTTGTTCTTTCTTTCTTATTTCTTACTTCTTTCTTACTTCTTTCTTACTTCTTTCTTACTTCTTTCTTAGTTATTTCTTACTTCTTTCTAACTTCTTTCTTACTTCTTTCTTACTTATTTTTCTAACTTCTTTCTTACTTCTTTCTTACTTCTTTCTTTCTTACTTCTTTCTTACTTCTTTCATACTTCTTTCTTACTTCTTTCTTACTTCTTTCTTCATTCCTTCTTACTTCTTTCTTACTTCTTTCTTACTTGTTTCTTACTTCTTTCTTACTTCTTTCTTACTTCTTTCTTCTTTCTTTCTTACTTCTTTCTTACTTCTTTCTTACTTCTTTCTTACTTCTTTCTTTCTTCTTTCTTACTTCTTTCTTACTTCTTTCTTACTCCTTTCTTACTTCTTTCTTACTTCTTTCTTACTTCTTTCTTACTTCTTTCTTACTTCTTTCTTACTTCTTTCTTACTTCTTTCTTCATTCCTTTTTACTTCTTTCTTACTTCTTTCTTACTTCTTTCTTACTTCTTTCTTACTTCTTTCTTACTTCTTTCTTACTTCTTTCTTACTTCTTTCTTACTTCTTTCTTCATTCCTTCTGACTTCTTTCTTACTTCTTTCTTACTTCTATCTTACTTCTTTCTTACTTCTTTCTTACTTCTTTCTTCTTTCTTTCTTCTTTCTTTCTTCTTTCTTACTTCTTTCTTACTTCTTTCTTACTTCTTTCTAACTTCTTCTTTCTTCTTTCTTACTTCTTTCTTACTTCTTTCTTTCTTACTTCTTTCTTACTTCTTTCTTACTTATTTCTTACTTATTTCTTACTTCTTTCTAACTTCTTTCTTACTTCTTTCTTACTTCTTTCTAACTTCTTTCTTACTTCTTTCATACTTCTTTCTTTCTTCTTCCTTACTTCTTTCTTCTTTCTTTCTTACTTCTTTCTTACTTCTTTCATACTTCTTTCTTACTTCTTTCTTACTTCTTTCTTACTTCTTTCTCACTTCTTTCTTCATTCCTTCTTACTCCTTTCTTACTTCTTTCTTACTTCTTTCTTACTTCTGTCTTACTTCTTTCTTACTTCTTTCTTCATTCATTCTTACTTCTTTCAAACTTCTTTCTTACTTCTTTCTTACTTCTTTCTTACTTCTTTCTTTCTTACTTCTTTCTTACTTCTTTATTACTTCTTTCTAACCTCTTTTTTCTTCTTTCTTACTTCTTCCTTTCTTCTTTCTTACTTCTTACTTACTTCTTTCTTCTTTCTTTCTTACTTCTTTCTTACTTCTTTCTTACTTCTTTCTTACTTCTTTCTTTCTTCTTTCTTACTTCTTTCTTTCTTCTTTCTTACTTCTTTCTTACTTCTTTCTTACTTCTTTCTTCTTTCTTTCTTACTGCTTTCTTACTTCTTGCTTACTTCTTTCTTACTACTTTCTTACTTCTTTCTTACTTCTTTCATTCTTACTTCTTTCTTACTTCTTTATTACTTCTTTCTAACCTCTTTTTTCTTCTTTCTTACTTCTTCCTTTCTTCTTTCTTACTTCTTACTTACTTCTTTCTTCTTTCTTTCTTACTTCTTTCTTACTTCTTTCTTACTTCTTTCTTACTTCTTTCTTTCTTCTTTCTTACTTCTTTCTTTCTTCTTTCTTACTTCTTTCTTACTTATTTCTTACTTCTTTCTTCATTCCCTCTTACTTCTTTCTTTCTTCTTTCTTACTTCTTTCTTACTACTTTCTTACTTCTTTCTTACTTCTTTCATTCTTACTTCTTTCTTACTTCTTTCTTACTTCTTTCTTACTTCTTTCTTTCTTCTTTCTTACTTCTTTCTTTCTTCTTTCTTACTTCTTTCTTACTTCTTTCTTACTTCTTTCTTCTTTCTTTCTTACTTCTTTCTTACTTCTTGCTTACTTCTTTCTTTCTTCTTTCTTACTTCTTTCTTCATTCCTTCTGACTTCTTTCTTCTTTCTTACTTCTATCTTACTTCTTTCTTACTTCTTTCTTACTTCTTTCTTCTTTCTTTCTTCTTTCTTTCTTCTTTCTTACTTCTTTCTTACTTCTTTCTTACTTCTTTCTAACTTCTTGTTTCTTCTTTCTTACTTCTTTCTTACTTCTTTCTTTCTTACTTCTTTCTTACTTCTTTCTTACTTATTTCTTACTTATTTCTTACTTCTTTCTAACTTCTTTCTTACTTCTTTCTTACTTATTTCTTACTTCTTTCTAACTTCTTTCTTACTTCTTTCTTACTTCTTTCTAACTTCTTTCTTACTTCTTTCATACTTCTTTCTTTCTTCTTCCTTACTTCTTTCTTCTTTCTTTCTTACTTCTTTCTTACTTCTTTCATACTTCTTTCTTACTTCTTTCTTACTTCTTTCTTACTTCTTTCTCACTTCTTTCTTCATTCCTTCTTACTCCTTTCTTACTTCTTTCTTACTTCTTTCTTACTTCTGTCTTACTTCTTTCTTACTTCTTTCTTCATTCATTCTTACTTCTTTCAAACTTCTTTCTTACTTCTTTCTTACTTCTTTCTTACTTCTTTCTTACTTCTTTATTACTTCTTTCTAACCTCTTTTTTCTTCTTTCTTACTTCTTCCTTTCTTCTTTCTTACTTCTTACTTACTTCTTTCTTCTTTCTTTCTTACTTCTTTCTTACTTCTTTCTTACTTCTTTCTTACTTCTTTCTTTCTTCTTTCTTACTTCTTTCTTTCTTCTTTCTTACTTCTTTCTTACTTCTTTCTTACTTCTTTCTTCTTTCTTTCTTACTTCTTTCTTACTTCTTGCTTACTTCTTTCTTACTACTTTCTTACTTCTTTCTTACTTCTTTCATTCTTACTTCTTTCTTACTTCTTTATTACTTCTTTCTAACCTCTTTTTTCTTCTTTCTTACTTCTTCCTTTCTTCTTTCTTACTTCTTACTTACTTCTTTCTTCTTTCTTTCTTACTTCTTTCTTACTTCTTTCTTACTTCTTTCTTACTTCTTTCTTTCTTCTTTCTTACTTCTTTCTTTCTTCTTTCTTACTTCTTTCTTACTTCTTTCTTACTTCTTTCTTCTTTCTTTCTTACTTCTTTCTTTCTTCTTTCTTACTTCTTTCTTACTACTTTCTTACTTCTTTCTTACTTCTTTCATTCTTACTTCTTTCTTACTTCTTTCTTACTTCTTTCTTACTTCTTTCTTTCTTCTTTCTTACTTCTTTCTTTCTTCTTTCTTACTTCTTTCTTACTTCTTTCTTACTTCTTTATTCTTTCTTTCTTACTTCTTTCTTACTTCTTGCTTACTTCTTTCTTTCTTCTTTCTTACTTCTTTCTTTCTTCTTTCTTACTTCTTTCTTTCTTACTTCTTTCTTACTTCTTTCTTACTTCTTTCTTACTTCTTTCTTCTTTCTTTCTTTCTTCTTTCTTACTTCTTTCTTTCTTCTTTCTTCTTTCTTTCTTACTTCTTTCTTACTTCTTTCTTACTTCTTTCTTACTTCTTTCTTACTTCTTTCTTTCTTCTTTCTTCCTTCTTTCTTACTTCTTTCTTCATTCCCTCTTACTTCTTTCTTACTTCTTTCTTACTTCTTTCTTACTTCTTTCTTACTTCTTTCTTACTTCTTTATTACTTCTTTCTTACTTCTTTCTTCTATCTTTCTTTCTTCTTTCTTTCTTCTTTCTCACTTCTTTCTTACTTCTTTCTATCTTCTTTCTATCTTCTTTTTTCTTCTTTCTTACTTCTTTCTTACTTCTTTCTTACTTCTTTCTTTCTTCTTTCTTACTTCTTTCTTACTTTTTCTTACTCCTTTCTTACTTCTTTCTTACTTCTTTCTTACTTCTTTCTTACTTCTTTCTTACTTCTTTCTTACTTCTTTCTTACTTCTTTCCTACTTCTTTCTTATTTCTTTCTTACTTCTTTCTTCATTCCTTTTTACTTCTTTCTTACTTCTTTCTTACTTCTTTCTTACTTCTTTCTTACTTCTTTCTTACTTCTTTCTTCATTCCTTCTTACTTCTTTCTTACATCTTTCTTACTTCTTTCTTACTTCTTTCTTACTTCTTTCTTACTTCTTTCTTCTTTCTTTCTTCTTTCTTTCTTCTTTCTTACTTCTTTCTTCTTCTTTCTTACTTCTTTCTAACTTCTTCTTTCTTCTTTCTCTACTTCTTTCTTACTTCTTTCTTACTTCTTTCTTACTTATTTCTTACTTATTTCTTACTTCTTTCTAACTTCTTTCTTACTTCTTTCAAACTTCTTTCTTACTTCTTTCTTACTTCTTTCTTACTTCTTTCTTTCTTACTTCTTTCTTACTTCTTTATTACTTCTTTCTAACTTCTTTTTTCTTCTTTCTTACTTCTTTCTTACTTCTTTCTTACTTCTTTCTTACTTCTTTCTTACTTCTTTCTTCTTTCTTTCTTACTTCTTTCTTACTTCTTTCTTTCTTCTTTCTTACTTCTTTCTTTCTTCTTTCTTACATCTTTCTTACTTCTTTCTTCTTTCTTTCTTACTTCTTTCTTACTTCTTTTTTACTTCTTTCTTACTTCTTTCATTCTTACTTCTTTCTTACTTCTTTCTTACTTATTTCTTACTTCTTTCTTACTTCTTTCTTACTTCTTTATTCTTTCTTTCTTACTTAATTCTTACTTCTTTCTTACTTCTTTCTAACTTCTTTCTTACTTCTTTCTTACTTCTTGCTTACTTCTTTCTTTCTTCTTTCTTACTTCTTTCTTTCTTCTTTCTTACTTCTTTCTTACTTCTTTCTTCATTCCTTCTTACTTCTTTCTTACTTCTTTCTTACTTCTTTCTTACTTCTTTCTTACTTCTTTCTTACTTCTTTCTTCTATCTTTCTTTGTTCTTTCTTTCTTCTTTCTTACTTATTTCTTACTTCTTTCTTAATTATTTCTAACTTCTTTTTTCTTCTTTCTTACTTCTTTCTTACTTCTTTCTTCTTTCTTTCTTACTTCTTTCTTACTTCTTTCTTACTTCTTTCTTACTTATTTCTTACTTCTTTCTAACTTCTTTCTTACTTCTTTCTTACTTATTTTTCTAACTTCTTTCTTACTTCTTTCTTACTTCTTTCTTTCTTACTTCTTTCTTACTTCTTTCATACTTCTTCCTTTCTACTTCCTTACTTATTTCTTCTTTCTTTCTAACATCTTTCTTACTTCTTTCTTACTTCGTTCTTTCTTCTTTCTTCCTTCTTTCTTACTTCCTTCTTCATTCCCTCTTACTTCTTTCTTACTTCTTTCTTACTTCTTTCTTACTTCTTTCTTACTTCTTTCTAACTTCTTTCTTACTTCTTGCTTACTTCTTTCTTTCTTCTTTCTTACTTCTTTCTTTCTTCTTTCTTACTTCTTTCTTTCTTACTTCTTTCTTACTTCTTTCTTACTTCTTTCTTACTTCTTTCTTCTTTCTTTCTTACTTCTTTCTTACTTCTTTCTTACTTCTTTCTAAATTCTTTCTTACTTCTTTCTTACTACTTTCTTACTTCTTTCTTACTTCTTTCTTACTTCTTTCTTTCTTACTTCTTTCTTACTTCTTTCTTTCTTCTTTCTTGCTTCTTTCTTCTTTCTTTCTTACTTCTTTCTTACGTCTTTCTTACTTCTTTCTAACTTCTTTCTTACTTCTTTCTTACTTCTTTCTTTCTTCTTTCTTACTTCTTTCTTTCTTCTTTCTTCTTTCTTTCTTACTTCTTTCTTACTTCTTTCTTACTTCTTTCTTTCTTCTTTCTTACTTCTTTCTTCATTCCTTCTTACTTCTTTCTTCATTCCTTCTTACTTCTTTCTTACTTCTTTCTTTCTTCTTTCTTATTCTTTCTTACTTCTTTCTTACTTCTTTCTTACTTCTTTCTTTCTTCGTTCTTACTTCTTTCTTTCTTCTTTCTTCCTTCTTTCTTACTTCTTTCTTCATTCCCTCTTACTTCTTTCTTACTTCTTTCTTACTTCTTTCTTACTTCTTTCTTACTTCTTTCTTACTTCTTTCTTACTCCTTTCTTACTTCTTTCTTCTATCTTTCTTTCTTCTTTCTTTCTTCTTTCTTACTTCTTTCTATCTTCTTTCTATCTTCTTTCTATCTTCTTTTTTCTTCTTTCTTACTTCTTTCTTACTTCTTTCTTACTTCTTTCTTTCTTCTTTCTTACTTCTTTCTTACTTCTTTCTTACTTCTTTCTTACTTCTTTCTTCTTTCTTTCTTCTTTCTTTCTTCTTTCTTACTTCTTTCTTACTTCTTTCTTACTTCTTTCTAATTTCTTCTTTCTTCTTTCTTACTTATTTCTTACTTCTTTCTTACTTCTTTCTTACTTATTTCTTACTTATTTCTTACTTCTTTCTAACTTCTTTCTTACTTCTTTCTTACTTCTTTCTAACTTCTTTCTTACTTCTTTCATACTTCTTTCTTTCTTCTTCCTTACTTCTTTCTTCTTTCTTTCTTACTTCTTTCTTACTTCTTTCTTACTTCTTTCTTACTTCTTTCTTAATTCTTTCATCATTCCTTCTTACTTCTTTCTTACTTCTTTCTTACTTCTTTCTTACTTCTGTCTTACTTCTTTCTTACTTCTTTCTTCAATCATTCTTACTTCTTTCAAACTTCTTTCTTACTTCTTTCTTACTTCTTTCTTACTTCTTTCTTTCTTACTTCTTTCTTACTTCTTTATTACTTCTTTCTAACTTCTTTTTTCTTCTTTCTTAATTCTTTCTTACTTCTTTCTTACTTCTTTCTTACTTCTTTCTTACTTCTTTCTTCTTTCTTTCTTACTTCTTTCTTACTTCATTCTTTCTTCTTTCTTACTTCTTTCTTTCTTCTTTCTTACTTCTTTCTTACTTCTTTCTTCTTTCTTTCTTACTTCTTTCTTACTTCTTTTTTACTTCTTTCTTACTTCTTTCTTCGTTCTTTCTTACTTCTTTCTTACTTATTTCTTACTTCTTTCTTACTTCTTTCTTACTTCTTTATTCTTTCTTTCTTACTTAATTCTTACTTCTTTCTTACTTCTTTCTAACTTCTTTCTTACTTCTTGCTTACTTCTTGCTTACTTCTTTCTTACTTCTTTCTTTCTTCTTTCTTACTTCTTTCTTACTTCTTTCTTACTTCTTTCTTCATTCCTTCTTACTTCTTTCTTACTTCTTTCTTACTTCTTTCTTACTTCTTTCTTACTTCTTTCTTACTTCTTTCTTCTATCTTTCTTTGTTCTTTCTTTCTTCTTTCTTACTTATTTCTTACTTCTTTCTTAATTATTTCTAACTTCTTTTTTCTTCTTTCTTACTTCTTTCTTACTTCTTTCTTCTTTCTTTCTTACTTCTTTCTTACTTCTTTCTTTCTTCTTTCTTACTTCTTTCTTTCTTCTTTCTTCTTTCTTTCTTACTTCTTTCTTACTTCTTTCTTACTTCTTTCTTTCTTCTTTCTTACTTCTTTCTTCATTCCTTCTTACTTCTTTCTTCATTCCTTCTTACTTCTTTCTTACTTCTTTCTTTCTTCTTTCTTACTTCTTTCTTACTTCTTTCTTACTTCTTTCTTACTTCTTTCTTTCTTCGTTCTTACTTCTTTCTTTCTTCTTTCTTCCTTCTTTCTTACTTCTTTCTTCATTCCCTCTTACTTCTTTCTTACTTCTTTCTAACTTCTTTCTTACTTCTTTCTTACTTCTTTCTAACTTCTTTCTTACTTCTTTCATACTTCTTTCTTTCTTCTTCCTTACTTCTTTCTTCTTTCTTTCTTACTTCTTTCTTACTTCTTTCTTACTTCTTTCTTACTTCTTTCTTACTTCTTTCTTACTTCTTTCATCATTCCTTCTTACTTCTTTCTTACTTCTTTCTTACTTCTTTCTTACTTCTGTCTTACTTCTTTCTTACTTCTTTCTTCAATCATTCTTACTTCTTTCAAACTTCTTTCTTACTTCTTTCTTACTTCTTTCTTACTTCTTTCTTTCTTACTTCTTTCTTACTTCTTTATTACTTCTTTCTAACTTCTTTTTTCTTCTTTCTTAATTCTTTCTTACTTCTTTCTTACTTCTTTCTTACTTCTTTCTTCTTTCTTTCTTACTTCTTTCTTACTTCTTTCTTTCTTCTTTCTTACTTCTTTCTTTCTTCTTTCTTACTTCTTTCTTACTTCTTTCTTCTTTCTTTCTTACTTCTTTCTTACTTCTTTTTTACTTCTTTCTTACTTCTTTCTTCGTTCTTTCTTACTTATTTCTTACTTCTTTCTTACTTCTTTCTTACTTCTTTCTTACTTCTTTATTCTTTCTTTCTTACTTAATTCTTACTTCTTTCTTACTTCTTTCTAACTTCTTTCTTACTTCTTTCTTACTTCTTGCTTAATTCTTTCTTTCTTCTTTCTTACTTCTTTCTTTCTTCTTTCTTACTTCTTTCTTACTTCTTTCTTCATTCCTTCTTACTTCTTTCTTACTTCTTTCTTACTTCTTTCTTACTTCTTTCTTACTTCTTTCTTACTTCTTTCTTCTATCTTTCTTTGTTCTTTCTTTCTTCTTTCTTACTTATTTCTTACTTCTTTCTTAATTATTTCTAACTTCTTTTTTCTTCTTTCTTACTTCTTTCTTACTTCTTTCTTCTTTCTTTCTTACTTCTTTCTTACTTCTTTCTTACTTCTTTCTTACTTCTTTCTTACTTATTTCTTACTTCTTTCTAACTTCTTTCTTACTTCTTTCTTACTTATTTTTCTAACTTCTTTCTTACTTCTTTCTTACTTCTTTCTTACTTCTTTCTTACTTCTTTCTTCTTTCTTTCTTTGTTCTTTCTTTCTTATTTCTTACTTCTTTCTTACTTCTTTCTTACTTATTTCTAACTTCTTTTTTCTTCTTTCTTACTTCTTTCTTACTTCTTTCTTACTTCTTTCTTTCTTACTTCTTTCTTACTTCTTTCTTACTTCTTTCTTAGTTATTTCTTACTTCTTTCTAACTTCTTTCTTACTTCTTTCTTACTTATTTTTCTAACTTCTTTCTTACTTCTTTCTTTCTTCTTTCTTTCTTACTTCTTTCTTACTTCTTTCTTACTTCTTTCTTACTTCTTTCTTACTTCTTTCTTCTTTCTTCATTCCTTCTTACTTCTTTCTTACTTCTTTCTTACTTGTTTCTTACTTCTTTCTTACTTCTTTCTTACTTCTTTCTTACTTATTTTTACTTATTTCTTACTTCTTTCTAACTTCTTTCTTACTTCTTTCTTACTTCTTTCTAACTTCTTTCTTACTTCTTTCATACTTCTTTCTTTCTTCTTCCTTACTTCTTTCTTCTTTCTTTCTTACTTCTTTCTTACTTCTTTCTTACTTCTTTCTTACTTCTTTCTTACTTCTTTCTTACTTCTTTCATCATTCCTTCTTACTTCTTTCTTACTTCTTTCTTACTTCTTTCTTACTTCTGTCTTACTTCTTTCTTACTTCTTTCTTCAATCATTCTTATTCTTTCAAACTTCTTTCTTACTTCTTTCTTACTTCTTTCTTACTTCTTTCTTTCTTACTTCTTTCTTACTTCTTTATTACTTCTTTCTAACTTCTTTTTTCTTCTTTCTTAATTCTTTCTTACTTCTTTCTTACTTCTTTCTTACTTCTTTCTTACTTCTTTCTTCTTTCTTTCTTACTTCTTTCTTACTTCTTTCTTTCTTCTTTCTTACTTCTTTCTTTCTTCTTTCTTACTTCTTTCTTACTTCTTTCTTCTTTCTTTCTTACTTCTTTCTTACTTCTTTTTTACTTCTTTCTTACTTCTTTCTTCGTTCTTTCTTACTTATTTCTTACTTCTTTCTTAGTTCTTTCTTACTTCTTTCTTACTTCTTTATTCTTTCTTTCTTACTTAATTCTTACTTCTTTCTTACTTCTTTCTAACTTCTTTCTTACTTCTTTCTTACTTCTTGCTTACTTCTTTCTTTCTTCTTTCTTACTTCTTTCTTTCTTCTTTCTTCTTTCTTACTTCTTTCTTCATTCCTTCTTACTTCTTTCTTACTTCTTTCTTACTTCTTTCTTACTTCTTTCTTACTTCTTTCTTACTTCTTTCTTCTATCTTTCTTTGTTCTTTCTTTCTTCTTTCTTACTTATTTCTTACTTCTTTCTTAATTATTTCTAACTTCTTTTTTCTTCTTTCTTACTTCTTTCTTACTTCTTTCTTCTTTCTTTCTTACTTCTTTCTTACTTCTTTCTTACTTCTTTCTTACTTCTTTCTTACTTATTTCTTACTTCTTTCTAACTTCTTTCTTACTTCTTTCTTACTTATTTTTCTAACTTCTTTCTTACTTCTTTCTTACTTCTTTCTTACTTCTTTCTTACTTCTTTCTTCTTTCTTTCTTTGTTCTTTCTTTCTTATTTCTTACTTCTTTCTTACTTCTTTCTTACTTATTTCTAACTTCTTTTTTCTTCTTTCTTACTTCTTTCTTACTTCTTTCTTACTTCTTTCTTTCTTACTTCTTTCTTACTTCTTTCTTACTTCTTTCTTAGTTATTTCTTACTTCTTTCTAACTTCTTTCTTACTTCTTTCTTACTTATTTTTCTAACTTCTTTCTTACTTCTTTCTTTCTTCTTTCTTTCTTACTTCTTTCTTACTTCTTTCTTACTTCTTTCTTACTTCTTTCTTACTTCTTTCTTCATTCCTTCTTACTTCTTTCTTACTTCTTTCTTACTTGTTTCTTACTTCTTTCTTACTTCTTTCTTACTTCTTTCTTCTTTCTTTCTTACTTCTTTCTTACTTCTTTCTTACTTCTTTCTTACTTCTTTCTTTCTTCTTTCTTACTTCTTTCTTACTTCTTTCTTACTCCTTTCTTACTTCTTTCTTACTTCTTTCTTACTTCTTTCTTACTTCTTTCTTACTTCTTTCTTACTTCTTTCTTACTTCTTTCTTACTTCTTTCTTCATTCCTTTTTACTTCTTTCTTACTTCTTTCTTACTTCTTTCTTACTTCTTTCTTACTTCTTTCTTACTTCTTTCTTACTTCTTTCTTACTTCTTTCTTCATTCCTTCTGACTTCTTTCTTACTTCTTTCTTACTTCTATCTTACTTCTTTCTTACTTCTTTCTTACTTCTTTCTTCTTTCTTTCTTCTTTCTTTCTTCTTTCTTACTTCTTTCTTACTTCTTTCTTACTTCTTTCTAACTTCTTCTTTCTTCTTTCTTACTTCTTTCTTACTTCTTTCTTTCTTACTTCTTTCTTACTTCTTTCTTACTTCTTTCTTACTTATTTCTTACTTCTTTCTAACTTCTTTCTTACTTCTTTCTTACTTCTTTCTAACTTCTTTCTTACTTCTTTCATACTTCTTTCTTTCTTCTTCCTTACTTCTTTCTTCTTTCTTTCTTACTTCTTTCTTACTTCTTTCTTACTTCTTTCTTACTTCTTTCTTACTTCTTTCTTACTTCTTTCTCACTTCTTTCTTCATTCCTTCTTACTCCTTTCTTACTTCTTTCTTACTTCTTTCTTACTTCTGTCTTACTTCTTTCTTACTTCTTTCTTCATTTATTCTTACTTCTTTCAAACTTCTTTCTTACTTCTTTCTTACTTCTTTCTTACTTCTTTCTTTCTTACTTCTTTCTTACTACTTTATTACTTCTTTCTAACCTCTTTTTTCTTCTTTCTTACTTCTTCCTTTCTTCTTTCCTACTTCTTACTTACTTCTTTCTTCTTTCTTTCTTACTTCTTTCTTACTTCTTTCTTACTTCTTTCTTACTTCTTTCTTTCTTCTTTCTTACTTTTTCTTTCTTCTTTCTTACTTCTTTCTTACTTCTTTCTTACTTCTTTCTTCTTTCTTTCTTACTTCTTTCTTACTTCTTGCTTACTTCTTTCTTACTACTTTCTTACTTCTTTCTTACTTCTTTCATTCTTACTTCTTTCTTACTTCTTTATTACTTCTTTCTAACCTCTTTTTTCTTCTTTCTTACTTCTTCCTTTCTTCTTTCTTACTTCTTACTTACTTCTTTCTTCTTTCTTTCTTACTTCTTTCTTACTTCTTTCTTACTTCTTTCTTACTTCTTTCTATCTTCTTTCTTACTTCTTTCTTTCTTCTTTCTTACTTCTTTCTTACTTCTTTCTTACTTCTTTCTTCTTTCTTTCTTACTTCTTTCTTTCTTCTTTCTTACTTCTTTCTTACTACTTTCTTACTTCTTTCTTACTTCTTTCATTCTTACTTCTTTCTTACTTCTTTGTTACTTCTTTCTTACTTCTTTCTTTCTTCTTTCTTACTTCTTTCTTTCTTCTTTCTTACTTCTTTCTTACTTCTTTCTTACTTCTTTCTTTTCTTTCTTACTTCTTTCTTACTTCTTGCTTACTTCTTTCTTTCTTCTTTCTTACTTCTTTCTTTCTTCTTTCTTACTTCTTTCTTTCTTACTTCTTTCTTACTTTTTTCTTACTTCTTTCTTACTTCTTTCTTCTTTCTTTCTTTCTTTCTTCTTTCTTCTTTCTTTCTTACTTCTTTCTTACTTCTTTCTTACTTCTTTCTTACTTCTTTCTTACTTCTTTCTTTCTTCTTTCTTCCTTCTTTCTTACTTCTTTCTTCATTCCCTCTTACTTCTTTCTTACTTCTTTCTTACTTCTTTCTTACTTCTTTCTTACTTCTTTCTTACTTCTTTCTTACTTCTTTCTTACTTCTTTCTTACTTCTTTCTTCTATCTTTCTTTCTTCTTTCTTTCTTACTTCTTTCTTACTTCTTTCTATCTTCTTTCTATCTTCTTTTTTCTTCTTTCTTACTTCTTTCTTCTTCTTTCTTACTTCTTCTTTCTTCTTTCTCTACTTCTTTTTTACTTCTTTCTTACTTCTTTCTTACTTATTTCTTACTTATTTCTTACTTCTTTCTTACTTCTTTCTTACTTCTTTCTTACTTCTTTCTTACTTCTTTCTCACTTCTTTCTTCATTCCTTCTTACTCCTTTCTTACTTCTTTCTTACTTCTTTCTTACTTCTGTCTTACTTCTTTCTTACTTCTTTCTTCATTTATTCTTACTTCTTTCAAACTTCTTTCTTACTTCTTTCTTACTTCTTTCTTACTTCTTTCTTTCTTACTTCTTTCTTACTTCTTTATTACTTCTTTCTAACCTCTTTTTTCTTCTTTCTTACTTCTTCCTTTCTTCTTTCCTACTTCTTACTTACTTCTTTCTTCTTTCTTTCTTACTTCTTTCTTACTTCTTTCTTACTTCTTTCTTACTTCTTTCTATCTTCTTTCTTACTTCTTTCTTTCTTCTTTCTTACTTCTTTCTTACTTCTTTCTTACTTCTTTCTTCTTTCTTTCTTACTTCTTTCTTTCTTCTTTCTTACTTCTTTCTTACTACTTTCTTACTTCTTTCTTACTTCTTTCATTCTTACTTCTTTCTTACTTCTTTGTTACTTCTTTCTTACTTCTTTCTTTCTTCTTTCTTACTTCTTTCTTTCTTCTTTCTTACTTCTTTCTTACTTCTTTCTTACTTCTTTCTTTTCTTTCTTACTTCTTTCTTACTTCTTGCTTACTTCTTTCTTTCTTCTTTCTTACTTCTTTCTTTCTTCTTTCTTACTTCTTTCTTTCTTACTTCTTTCTTACTTTTTTCTTACTTCTTTCTTACTTCTTTCTTCTTTCTTTCTTTCTTTCTTCTTTCTTCTTTCTTTCTTACTTCTTTCTTACTTCTTTCTTACTTCTTTCTTACTTCTTTCTTACTTCTTTCTTTCTTCTTTCTTCCTTCTTTCTTACTTCTTTCTTCATTCCCTCTTACTTCTTTCTTACTTCTTTCTTACTTCTTTCTTACTTCTTTCTTACTTCTTTCTTACTTCTTTCTTACTTCTTTCTTACTTCTTTCTTCTATCTTTCTTTCTTCTTTCTTTCTTACTTCTTTCTTACTTCTTTCTATCTTCTTTCTATCTTCTTTTTTCTTCTTTCTTACTTCTTTCTTCTTCTTTCTTACTTCTTCTTTCTTCTTTCTCTACTTCTTTTTTACTTCTTTCTTACTTCTTTCTTACTTATTTCTTACTTATTTCTTACTTCTTTCTTACTTCTTTCTTACTTCTTTCTTACTTCTTTCTTACTTCTTTCTCACTTCTTTCTTCATTCCTTCTTACTCCTTTCTTACTTCTTTCTTACTTCTTTCTTACTTCTGTCTTACTTCTTTCTTACTTCTTTCTTCATTTATTCTTACTTCTTTCAAACTTCTTTCTTACTTCTTTCTTACTTCTTTCTTACTTCTTTCTTTCTTACTTCTTTCTTACTTCTTTATTACTTCTTTCTAACCTCTTTTTTCTTCTTTCTTACTTCTTCCTTTCTTCTTTCCTACTTCTTACTTACTTCTTTCTTCTTTCTTTCTTACTTCTTTCTTACTTCTTTCTTACTTCTTTCTTACTTCTTTCTTTCTTCTTTCTTACTTTTTCTTTCTTCTTTCTTACTTCTTTCTTACTTCTTTCTTACTTCTTTCTTCTTTCTTTCTTACTTCTTTCTTACTTCTTGCTTACTTCTTTCTTACTACTTTCTTACTTCTTTCTTACTTCTTTCATTCTTACTTCTTTCTTACTTCTTTATTACTTCTTTCTAACCTCTTTTTTCTTCTTTCTTACTTCTTCCTTTCTTCTTTCTTACTTCTTACTTACTTCTTTCTTCTTTCTTTCTTACTTCTTTCTTATTTCTTTCTTACTTCTTTCTTACTTCTTTCTATCTTCTTTCTTACTTCTTTCTTTCTTCTTTCTTACTTCTTTCTTACTTCTTTCTTACTTCTTTCTTCTTTCTTTCTTACTTCTTTCTTTCTTCTTTCTTACTTCTTTCTTACTACTTTCTTACTTCTTTCTTACTTCTTTCATTCTTACTTCTTTCTTACTTCTTTGTTACTTCTTTCTTACTTCTTTCTTTCTTCTTTCTTACTTCTTTCTTTCTTCTTTCTTACTTCTTTCTTACTTCTTTCTTACTTCTTTCTTTTCTTTCTTACTTCTTTCTTACTTCTTGCTTACTTCTTTCTTTCTTCTTTCTTACTTCTTTCTTTCTTCTTTCTTACTTCTTTCTTTCTTACTTCTTTCTTACTTTTTTCTTACTTCTTTCTTACTTCTTTCTTCTTTCTTTCTTTCTTTCTTCTTTCTTCTTTCTTTCTTACTTCTTTCTTACTTCTTTCTTACTTCTTTCTTACTTCTTTCTTACTTCTTTCTTTCTTCTTTCTTCCTTCTTTCTTACTTCTTTCTTCATTCCCTCTTACTTCTTTCTTACTTCTTTCTTACTTCTTTCTTACTTCTTTCTTACTTCTTTCTTACTTCTTTCTTACTTCTTTCTTACTTCTTTCTTACTTCTTTCTTCTATCTCTCTTTCTTCTTTCTTTCTTACTTCTTTCTTACTTCTTTCTATCTTCTTTCTATCTTCTTTTTTCTTTTTTCTTACTTCTTTCTTGCTTCTTTCTTACTTCTTTCTTTCTTCTTTCTTACTTCTTTCTTACTTCTTTCTTACTCCTTTCTTACTTCTTTCTTACTTCTTTCTTACTTCTTTCTTACTTCTTTCTTACTTCTTTCTTACTTCTTTCTTACTTCTTTCCTACTTCTTTCTTACTTCTTTCTTACTTCTTTCTTCATTCCTTTTTACTTCTTTCTTACTTCTTTCTTACTTCTTTCTTACTTCTTTCTTACTTCTTTCTTACTTCTTTCTTCATTCCTTCTTACTTCTTTCTTACATCTTTCTTACTTCTTTCTTACTTCTTTCTTACTTCTTTCTTACTTCTTTCTTCTTTCTTTCTTCTTTCTTTCTTCTTTCTTACTTCTTTCTTCTTCTTTCTTACTTCTTTCTAACTTCTTCTTTCTTCTTTCTCTACTTCTTTTTTACTTCTTTCTTACTTCTTTCTTACTTATTTCTTACTTATTTCTTACTTCTTTCTTACTTCTTTCTTACTTCTTTCTTACTTCTTTCTTTCTTCTTTCTTCCTTCTTTCTTACTTCTTTCTTCATTCCCTCTTACTTCTTTCTTACTTCTTTCTTACTTCTTTCTTACTTCTTTCTTACTTCTTTCTTACTTCTTTCTTACTTCTTTCTTCTATCTTTCTTTCTTCTTTCTTTCTTACTTCTTTCTTACTTCTTTCTATCTTCTTTCTATCTTCTTTTTTCTTCTTTCTTACTTCTTTCTTCTTCTTTCTTACTTCTTCTTTCTTCTTTCTCTACTTCTTTTTTACTTCTTTCTTACTTCTTTCTTACTTATTTCTTACTTATTTCTTACTTCTTTCTTACTTCTTTCTTACTTCTTTCTTACTTCTTTCTTACTTCTTTCTCACTTCTTTCTTCATTCCTTCTTACTCCTTTCTTACTTCTTTCTTACTTCTTTCTTACTTCTGTCTTACTTCTTTCTTACTTCTTTCTTCATTTATTCTTACTTCTTTCAAACTTCTTTCTTACTTCTTTCTTACTTCTTTCTTACTTCTTTCTTTCTTACTTCTTTCTTACTTCTTTATTACTTCTTTCTAACCTCTTTTTTCTTCTTTCTTACTTCTTCCTTTCTTCTTTCCTACTTCTTACTTACTTCTTTCTTCTTTCTTTCTTACTTCTTTCTTACTTCTTTCTTACTTCTTTCTTACTTCTTTCTATCTTCTTTCTTACTTCTTTCTTTCTTCTTTCTTACTTCTTTCTTACTTCTTTCTTACTTCTTTCTTCTTTCTTTCTTACTTCTTTCTTTCTTCTTTCTTACTTCTTTCTTACTACTTTCTTACTTCTTTCTTACTTCTTTCATTCTTACTTCTTTCTTACTTCTTTGTTACTTCTTTCTTACTTCTTTCTTTCTTCTTTCTTACTTCTTTCTTTCTTCTTTCTTACTTCTTTCTTACTTCTTTCTTACTTCTTTCTTTTCTTTCTTACTTCTTTCTTACTTCTTGCTTACTTCTTTCTTTCTTCTTTCTTACTTCTTTCTTTCTTCTTTCTTACTTCTTTCTTTCTTACTTCTTTCTTACTTTTTTCTTACTTCTTTCTTACTTCTTTCTTCTTTCTTTCTTTCTTTCTTCTTTCTTCTTTCTTTCTTACTTCTTTCTTACTTCTTTCTTACTTCTTTCTTACTTCTTTCTTACTTCTTTCTTTCTTCTTTCTTCCTTCTTTCTTACTTCTTTCTTCATTCCCTCTTACTTCTTTCTTACTTCTTTCTTACTTCTTTCTTACTTCTTTCTTACTTCTTTCTTACTTCTTTCTTACTTCTTTCTTACTTCTTTCTTACTTCTTTCTTCTATCTTTCTTTCTTCTTTCTTTCTTACTTCTTTCTTACTTCTTTCTATCTTCTTTCTATCTTCTTTTTTCTTCTTTCTTACTTCTTTCTTCTTCTTTCTTACTTCTTCTTTCTTCTTTCTCTACTTCTTTTTTACTTCTTTCTTACTTCTTTCTTACTTATTTCTTACTTATTTCTTACTTCTTTCTTACTTCTTTCTTACTTCTTTCTTACTTCTTTCTTACTTCTTTCTCACTTCTTTCTTCATTCCTTCTTACTCCTTTCTTACTTCTTTCTTACTTCTTTCTTACTTCTGTCTTACTTCTTTCTTACTTCTTTCTTCATTTATTCTTACTTCTTTCAAACTTCTTTCTTACTTCTTTCTTACTTCTTTCTTACTTCTTTCTTTCTTACTTCTTTCTTACTTCTTTATTACTTCTTTCTAACCTCTTTTTTCTTCTTTCTTACTTCTTCCTTTCTTCTTTCCTACTTCTTACTTACTTCTTTCTTCTTTCTTTCTTACTTCTTTCTTACTTCTTTCTTACTTCTTTCTTACTTCTTTCTTTCTTCTTTCTTACTTTTTCTTTCTTCTTTCTTACTTCTTTCTTACTTCTTTCTTACTTCTTTCTTCTTTCTTTCTTACTTCTTTCTTACTTCTTGCTTACTTCTTTCTTACTACTTTCTTACTTCTTTCTTACTTCTTTCATTCTTACTTCTTTCTTACTTCTTTATTACTTCTTTCTAACCTCTTTTTTCTTCTTTCTTACTTCTTCCTTTCTTCTTTCTTACTTCTTACTTACTTCTTTCTTCTTTCTTTCTTACTTCTTTCTTATTTCTTTCTTACTTCTTTCTTACTTCTTTCTATCTTCTTTCTTACTTCTTTCTTTCTTCTTTCTTACTTCTTTCTTACTTCTTTCTTACTTCTTTCTTCTTTCTTTCTTACTTCTTTCTTTCTTCTTTCTTACTTCTTTCTTACTACTTTCTTACTTCTTTCTTACTTCTTTCATTCTTACTTCTTTCTTACTTCTTTGTTACTTCTTTCTTACTTCTTTCTTTCTTCTTTCTTACTTCTTTCTTTCTTCTTTCTTACTTCTTTCTTACTTCTTTCTTACTTCTTTCTTTTCTTTCTTACTTCTTTCTTACTTCTTGCTTACTTCTTTCTTTCTTCTTTCTTACTTCTTTCTTTCTTCTTTCTTACTTCTTTCTTTCTTACTTCTTTCTTACTTTTTTCTTACTTCTTTCTTACTTCTTTCTTCTTTCTTTCTTTCTTTCTTCTTTCTTCTTTCTTTCTTACTTCTTTCTTACTTCTTTCTTACTTCTTTCTTACTTCTTTCTTACTTCTTTCTTTCTTCTTTCTTCCTTCTTTCTTACTTCTTTCTTCATTCCCTCTTACTTCTTTCTTACTTCTTTCTTACTTCTTTCTTACTTCTTTCTTACTTCTTTCTTACTTCTTTCTTACTTCTTTCTTACTTCTTTCTTACTTCTTTCTTCTATCTCTCTTTCTTCTTTCTTTCTTACTTCTTTCTTACTTCTTTCTATCTTCTTTCTATCTTCTTTTTTCTTTTTTCTTACTTCTTTCTTGCTTCTTTCTTACTTCTTTCTTTCTTCTTTCTTACTTCTTTCTTACTTCTTTCTTACTCCTTTCTTACTTCTTTCTTACTTCTTTCTTACTTCTTTCTTACTTCTTTCTTACTTCTTTCTTACTTCTTTCTTACTTCTTTCCTACTTCTTTCTTACTTCTTTCTTACTTCTTTCTTCATTCCTTTTTACTTCTTTCTTACTTCTTTCTTACTTCTTTCTTACTTCTTTCTTACTTCTTTCTTACTTCTTTCTTCATTCCTTCTTACTTCTTTCTTACATCTTTCTTACTTCTTTCTTACTTCTTTCTTACTTCTTTCTTACTTCTTTCTTCTTTCTTTCTTCTTTCTTTCTTCTTTCTTACTTCTTTCTTCTTCTTTCTTACTTCTTTCTAACTTCTTCTTTCTTCTTTCTCTACTTCTTTTTTACTTCTTTCTTACTTCTTTCTTACTTATTTCTTACTTATTTCTTACTTCTTTCTTACTTCTTTCTTACTTCTTTCTTACTTCTTTCTAACTTCTTTCTTACTTCTTTCATACTTCTTTCTTTCTTCTTCCTTACTTCTTTCTTCTTTCTTTCTTACTTCTTTCTTACTTCTTTCTTACTTCTTTCTTACTTCTTTCTTACTTCTTTCTTACTTCTTTCATCATTCCTTCTTACTTCTTTCTTACTTCTTTCTTACTTCTTTCTTACTTCTGTCTTACTTC